>NC_067399.1:54946276-55280443 GCF_016432865.1 Antechinus flavipes | reverse complement strand
TTGTCCCAAAAGATTCTGGAAAGGCTTTTGATAAAATATAGCACTCATTTCTATTTTTAAAAATACTAGGGAGTAAGGAATAAAGACAATGTTCCTTAAAATGATAAGTAGTACCTACTAAAATCATCAGCAAACCTTATCTACAATGAGGATAAGTTGGGAACTATCCCAATAAGATCAGGGTGAAACAAGGATGTCCATCATCACCACTATTACTAGATGAAGCACTAGAAATGTTGGCTATAGCAATAAGAGAAGAAAAAGAAATATACTATCCTTATTTGTGGATGATATGATATATTCTTAGTGAATTCTAGATCATTAATTCAAAAGTTACTTGAAATAATTAACAAGCTTAGCAAAGGTTCAGATTATAGAACCAACCCACATAAATTGTTAACATTTCCTTACATGACCAACAAATCCCAGCAGAAAGAAATAGAAAGAGAAATTCCAAGGAAAATAACTGCATAAAAGAGGGAAAGGGACCCACATGTTCAAAAATGTTTGTAATAGCTCTATTTGCAGTGGCAAAGAATTAGAAATGAGTGAGTGCCCATCAATTGAGGAATGGCTGAATAAGTTGTGATGTATGAAAGTAATAGAATATTATTGTTCCATAAGAAATAATGAACAGGCTGATTTCAGAAAATCCTGGAAAGACTTACATGAACTTATGCCGAGTGAATCAAGAAAACATTGCATAATAAAAATAACAAGATTGTGTGATGAACAATTATGATAGCATTAGCTCTTCTCAGCAATTCAGTGATCCAAAATAATTCCAATAACTTTGGGTGGAAAAAAAGCCATTCTCAATCAGAGAGGGAACTATAGAGACTGAGTGTGGATCAAAGCATTCACCTTTTTTCCTTCTGATTTTTTCTTTCCTATGTTTTTTCCCTTTTGTTCTGATTTTTCTCTCCCAACATGACTCATGTGGAAATAGAAAAAAAAATGAATATACATTCATAACCAAAAAATAAAAAGAATTTTAAACTATACAAAATACATGGAAATCTACCTGCCAAGACAAAACCAGGAACTATATGAATACAGTAACAAAACACTTATCTTATAGAGTTAGGTTTAAACAATTGGAAAAATATCAATTACTCATGGGTAGGCTGAGTCAATATAATAAAAATTATAATTCTGCCTAAACTAATTTACTTATTCAGTACCCTACCAATCAAACTACTAAAAATTATTTCATAGAGCTAGAAAAAATAATAACAAAATTCATCTGGAAGAACAAAAGATCAAAAATATCAGGAAATTTTAAAAAATGAAAAAAATACAAAGAAAAGTGGACTAGTAATATTAGATCTCAAATTATATTAAGAAGACGTAATCAGAATTATCTAGTACTAATTAAGAAACAGAGTAATGGATCAGTGGAATGGATTAAGTACATAAGACACACTAGTATATTACTATAGAAATCTGTTTGATAATGACAAAGATCTCAGTCTTTGGGATAAGGAGTCACTATTTGACAAAAACATGCTGAGAAAACTGGAAAACAACAGGGAACAAACTAGATATAGACCAACATCTAATACTATATACAAGGTCAAAATGATTTAGACATAAAAGGTGATACAATAAGCAAATTGGAAGAGCAAGGAATAGTGTACCTATCATATTTATGGAGAAAGGAAGAATTAATAACCAAATGAGAGATATAAAACATTAAGAATGGTAAAATAAATAATTTTGATAATATTAAATTAACAAGTGTTTGCACAAGCAAAATCAAAGCAACCAAGATTAGAAGGAAAACAGAAACCAGGAATACAATTTTTGCAGCAGAGAATTGAGTCAAATTTATAAGAATATAACTTATTCTCCAAATGATAAATGATCAAAGGCTACGAACAGGCTTCTATCAATAGGTATATAGAGAAGTGCTTTATATAACTTTTGATGAGAGAAATTCAAACTTTAAAAAAAACTGAGTTATCTCGTGCTTATCAAAGTGGTTAATATGACAAAAAGGGGGAAATGACAAATAAAGGAAATGAATATGTGGGAAAATTGAGACTCTAATGCACTTGGTGGAGCTGTGAATTGATTCAACCATTCTGTAAAGTAATTTGAAACTATGCCCAAAGGACAACCAAATTGTGCATATCCTTTTATTCAGCAATATCCCTACAAGGTCTGTATCCCAAAATGATCATCAAAAAATGAAAAGCATCTATATATACAAAGATATTTATGGCAGCCCCTCTAATGGTGGCAAAATATTGGAAGTTGAGAGGATGCCATCAATTAGAGAATGGCTCTACAAGCTGTGTATTATATCGATGTAATGGAATAGTGTTGTGCAATAAGAAATGGTGAATAGGCAGATTTCAGAGAAACTAGAAAAGACTTGTATGAACTGATGCAAAGTGAAATGTACAGGATCAAGAAAACATTGCACACTATATCAGCAACATTGTGTGGTGACCAACCATGAATGATTCAGCTTTCCTTAGCAATATAATGATCCAAGACAAGTACAAAGGACCGATGAAGAAAAATGCTATTCACATCCAGATAAAGAACTGATGAACTCTGAATAGACTGAAACACACTTTTTCACTTACTTTATTCTTTTTGTGTGTTTTTTTCCTTTTGATTTGTTTCTTCTTTCACAATTGTTTCTAATATGAAAATATGTTTTACATGATATCCCATGTGGAAAGTATATCACATTGCCTACTATTTTAGAAAGAGGAGTGGAAAGATAGAAAGGAAAACAAATTTCAACTCAAAATCTTGTAAAAATGAATGCTAAAATTGTCTTTACATATATTGGGGGGGAGGGAAAATGTTTTTAAAAATGGAAAAACCCTGCTCATTATCTCTGCTCTGATATTAAATTTTCCCTTCCTCCCCCTCCCCCCCAGTCTTTCTCTCTTTTTCTCTCTCTCTGTGTTTCTCTCTCTCTCTCTCTCTCTCTCTCTCTCTCTCTCTCTCTCTCTCTCTCTGTTTCTCTCTGTCTCTCTCTCCTGACTCTCTCTTCTTTTTTCTTTGTTTTCTTTTCTTCTCTTCCTCCCCTTCACTTTTCCCTGTTTCTCTCTCTCCTTTTCTGTTTCTATTTATCTCTTTCTACTCCTCTCTCTCGCCCTTCCTCTCCTTCCTCTGCCTGTCTCTATCTTTATTTCTCTTTCTGACTTTCTATTTGTCTATCCCTTTCTCCTTTATTTCTTTTTCCTTATCTCCTTCTCTTTTCCTCATTCCTCTTCTCCTTTTGTTTTTTCTCTCTTTCCCCTTCCTCTTCTTCCTCTTCTCTTCCTCTCCCTTTCCCTTCCCTCCTTCTCTGCCTGCCTCTCTGTTTCTCTGTGTATGTCTCTCTTTCTCTGTCACTGTCTCTGTTACTTTGTTTCTTTTTCCATCTCCATTTCTATCTATCTCTGTGTCTGTCTTTGTGTCCGTCTGTCTCTGTGTCTCTGTGTGTCTCTCCCTCTGTGTTTCTCTTTGAATGTTTCTCTGTCTCTCTGCCTCTCTCTATGTGTCTGTCTCTCTCTCTCTCTCTCTCTCTCTCTCTCTCTCTCTCTCTCTCTTCTTTTCTTTTTTCTGTCTCCCCAAACCAGGGACTCAGATCTGAGGAGTTTATTCTTTAAAAAAGACAGTCGAGGGCCAAAGGATTAAGTCTGCTCTTAACTGAGGGTTGTGCAGTGTAGCCTTAAAAGGAGGAAACAGCATCATTCTTAGTTCTCTGTCATCATGTTGATTAATTGAATGAAATACTTGGACAGGTACTGGATTTGGGGTCAGAAAGGTGGTAAACTGGAAAGAGGCCCATTCACAGCAACAAGTTATGGTAGTGATTCTAAAGATACGCTAAGTTGTTGATTGGGCTGTAAACTTTCTTGCCTGCTAGAAGGAGCTATGGCTTTGTGGTTACAGGGGCTGAGATCAGATCCCACCTCTAAAGCTGTCTCTCTTCTACCTATGTGGCCTAGCACAAGTCAATTAACTTTCCAGGGTCTTTTTTTGCTAAATAAGAGAGTTGAACTAGATCAGGATTATGTCTGTGAACTTAAAAAATAATACTTTTCATAATTACATTTCAGGCAAATTGGTTTCCTTTGTAATCCCCTGTGTTTTATTTTATTTGATACATTTCCCTTGATGCCCCTATACCACCTAAGTTTCTGGAGAAGAGAGAAATACTAAATTTACCAAATTAAAGTTTACTGTCTACCAAGATTTGTGTCTTCAACACCCTGGTTTCTCAGTGATTCCATGCTGGGCTGACTGCAATATCTGTCCTGAAATCCTGGTCTCCAAAGTCCCATTACTCAAACTCAAATTCTCAAACTTCCACTTTTTTGTATCCAGAACTGAACAGGATAAACAAAAATAGACAAATTCCCAGGGCCATTTCTTGGGACTGAGGAAGAGGAAGCATCCCTTAGGCCCTCCTCCACTTACTGCATAGTGACAAGTCCTTTCCCATGGACACTTCAATTAAGCAACAAAACTATGGTATTTAAGAAAGATGAATCCATTTCCACAACACAGTCAATGGAAGGAGGCTGCTTCTAACCATATGGTACGCTAACATGAAACAAACACCAATTCTGTCTTTCAGAAGTAGGTAACCAACATCTTATACAATGGTGCCATTTTGAGTGGGAGGAATGAATAGCCTTTGCCCCCTCACTGAAGGCTTTTCAAGGACAAAACAGACATATATGCCTGGATCTATTAGTGAAGGGTTTCTATGGATTGTGTTAGATGGCCATTAAGGTCCCTCTCTGTATTATTCTGTGATGCCTTGAAGATCACTTTAATGAAGAACAAATTCTGTCGGGTTCTATTAAGTGGGGAAAGGCTGAGAATACAGCTCTAACAGTAAGAAATAAGTTTTCTATTTAAAAATTAGCTTGCAATTCCAATAGAATAGTGAAGAGAGCCATCTGCGTCCAGCTGAATAGGGATCACAACATAATATTTTCACCTTTTTGTTGTTTGCTTATTTTTTTCTTTCTCTTTTTTTTCCCCTTTTTGATCTTATTTTTCTTGTACAGCATGATAAATGGAGAAATATGTATAGAAGAATTGCACATGTTTAATATATACTGGATTACTTGCTGTCTAAGGAAGGGGACTGGGAGAATGGAAGGAGAAAAAATTGGAACACAAAGTTTTGCAAGAGTGAATGTTGAACACTATATTTGCCTGCCTTTTGAGAATAAAAAGCTATTGTTAAATCATTTTTAAAAGAAAAAAAGTAGCCTAGAAATGTATCACCGTGTCAATCAAATGGCAATGAATTGTCCAGCCAAATTAATTCATTAAAAAAAACTATTTATTAGACCAAAAAGGTTTGCAATCTGCATCAGTGAAGAAAGTACCCACTGTGATAAGACCATAGGTACCTGAAACATATGAATTAAGTGTATATTAAATTCCAGGGAAATACAAGTAAGCAGGAAAGTGCCTGCTCTCAAGGAGCTTTTGTTCTAATAGAGAAAGACATTGCACAGAGGGGAAGAATGTCCTAGATATGAAAGTCAGAATTGTAAGTTGAATCATAGAAAACATTAGTTCCACATTCTTTGATGGTATAAGAGTATCAATTTGATCATTGTTCTCAGAACTAAGTTAGAAGGGGGAGAAAAAGGAGGGGAAATTAGAATGAGTAATATATCATGGATGACTTGGAACTGTTATGATAGATCTGAGATCAGTACAAGATAGAGTGGATGCTCACCCATCAGAATCCAGGGTCACAATGATAAGAGCATTTAAAAGGATATCACTATGGGGGATACCCAATGATCAAAAGACCTAAATTCTAATCCCAGGTTTATCACTAACTCTTCAAAAAGCTTAAGCAAATCATCTCCTTTATCTGGGTCTATTTTCTTTACTGTAAAATGAGCCAGTTATTCATGATCAGGGCTCTTAATTTGGAGTCCATGAAATCTTTAGGATCTATAAAGATTTTGGTGTCACTATGTACTTTGTTGAGGAGAATTACATTTGATTTACAAACTAATTTAATTGGTTTCCTTTGTAATTCTTTGAATTTTATTTTACACATTTAAAAGCATTGTTCTGAGAATGGAGTCCATGGGCTTCCTTGGTCTGCCAAAGGGGCCTGAGCCCCAAACAAGGCTAAGTAATAGCCTCTGAATTAGAGGATCTGTGAGGTTTCCACAGTCTCCAAAATTCTTTGATTTCATGGTCATTTCTCTAATAAAGAAGAAAGCCTAAAGGACCACGTGGAACCTTGGCCTTTGGAGCAAACAGTTGGCTGAGAAGTTACCTTTCGGCTATAAATTCAGTCTTCTGTCTGCTCTACAGTCATACTTTATAATTACCAGAAAGGCCAACACAACCTTCCAAAGCAGATGAAGCATTGTGCCAATGATGGATTTATGGGATAAGGACAGGTTATTGGCCCCTACTGGCAGGAGAAAAGAGCATTTCAGTTTCACAGAGAAATGATTTGGATATTCCTGGATGAGAGCCTTGAGGCTCTCTTTTCTGAGCATTCTCTTTTCTGATTATTGGGCTGTTATAGTCTCATGAGAATGCTGCAGTTAGAAAAAGGAAAAGTCACTCACTTCTCTATAGGGATTTGGACATTAAAAAGAGAACCTGGGGTTGATCAAAAAAAAAAAAAAAAGGTCTTTTATCTTACTAAGTTCATTCTGGTGACTAAAGGAGAACTTCTTGACCATAGATCCATCACTCTAAAGTGTCTTGATGGACATCCAGCCTTAATTTCTCTGCAGCCTTTGAACTGTTCATTGGATTACTGGATTAATTCATCAAGTAACAAACATTTATTACTATGTGCCAGGCAGTGCTCTAAGCATTGGGTATATTTTCCTTTGTTGGTCTCAGAGACACTATATTCTCTTGGTCCTCATGTTTCTCTAATTGAATTTCAGTCATCTTCACTGGTTCTTCATCTTCTACCAACCCTTGAATCTGATGTCCTTCAAAGGCTTGTCATTTGACTTTTCTCCCTTGACATCTCATTTGTTCCTATAAACTCATCTCTAAGCAAATGACTCTCAAATCCATAGTTTTATTTTTTACCTTTCTTCTTAGTTCCAGTCCAACATCCCTGTCTTACAAGATATCTTTATCTAACACCCCAAAGACAACTCAAACCCATCGTGTCTGATTTTTATATATTTTGAAAGATAGAGGAGCCAACCTCAGAAAGATCAAGTAGACTTGTGTTCAAACCATCCTCTAACAAATATTGGTTGAATGACCCATAGCAACCCAGAGTGTCCTCAAAACTCTATAAGAATCAAATTTTCAAAATATTTGCTGATCTGCATTGATAGGGGAAGCTTACTCTTTGGGAGCTTGCTAATCCAATGAAATAATGAATCTGAGCCCCCCCCCCAAAAAAAAGTGAATGTTATCACTTTCAGTGTTTGTATTTTATCCCTCTACTAAGACTGAGCATGTGAGCTTGAAGCAATCACGTATTTTATTTCAATTTTCCAAATCCCGTGGAAAGCAAAAAAGGTTTATGTGTTATGTTGCCTGAGTGAGTGAATGAATGGACTTCTTACTAAATACCTATCCACCTGGCAGGCTATCCCTAATAGACTGTCTAATTCTGAGGTTTTCAAACCAACTGGTGAGATTTAAAGGCTGTGGTTAAGGATTTTAAGCAAAAAAATTGATCGAATAATTTGACCTCAGAGTTTGAAAGTCCCAGAGATTCTTAAATTCTCCCTATCACTGCATAATTAGCCTAAGCATCTTAATAAAGTCACCTATGCAAAGCATGTTGGCCGATAGTTTTATAGAGGAAGTTGTGTTAAGTTTACAAGATTCATACATCTATCTAAGCAGAGCTTAAGTTATAAAATTAAAGACTGGAACAAGCTAACATCCCTCAGTAGTCATAGACTAACCCACAAACCAAACCTCATCCCAGGTGGCTCTTATAAAATGAGGCCAGTTTCTTTAGCTGCATTTGCCAGAGTGGGCTGTCAAAATGGAGTTCCTAGATTCCTGGAAATCCCTACCCAAAAATTACAAAGTGAGAATTAGGAATCTTATCTGAGGCAGTCCCAGAAATACTTGTGTCAAAATCCTTATTAAAAATTAGCAGTCATTGAAAAATGGAATTGGAATCTATCCTATCTGCATATAAGTTGATGAGACCTATCCAAGGCAATTCAAGAGAAGTTATAAAAAAATAGTTGGCAATTAGGTAAAAGAAAAGCTTATATGGTACATAATGGTTACCCTAAATTTTATTCACGTTATCATATTTGTTGTGATCCTTGCATACTAGGAATGGTTGATAGTATTACTATCATTTCACAGATGAGGAGTCCAAGTCAGAATCAAGACTTAAATTCGTCTTCTGACTATAAATCCAATATCCTCTCAAAATAGCCCTGTTCTTCTTGATCCTTCTTGCCTCCTAGCAGATGGAAATTTCAGTGATAGAAAGAGTCCTATATGAAAGTAGATTGGGTATACTCACTAGATATGTGACATATAATAGTACTCAAGAATATCATTTTATAACTCAAAATGCTCCCAGGATGAGAATAATAACTCACATTTATCTTGATTTTTTTTCCCAAACTAGCATTTTAAAATAAATTTTATGTGCTTTACATATACTTTTTTATCTGTCTCTCTCAGTCCTTCTGCCCTCTCATTGAATAATAAAATAACAGTGAAACATGCACAATCCAACAAAACAAATTCCCACATTGGCCATGTCAAAAAATGTATGTCATATTCTGCATTTTAAGTCTATCACCTGTCTGGCAGGAAGAATAGAAGGCTTCATTTATCTCCAGTTCTCTAGCCCTGTTTTATCATTATATTGATGAGAGGTCTAAAGTCTTCCAAAATTGTTTTCCTTTACAAAATTATTATCATTGTATATAGTGTTCTTGATTTTTTATTAATTGCCTAGACTTATGACAGTGATGAAGAAAATGCGAATAATGCAGATTAAATTTACAAGTATGCCCATGGGCACATTTTTCTCCCAGAGGACTGGTTGGTAAACATTTACCAGATCATCACTGCCTTGATCTTATCTTCCTTGATTCCTTCAATCAATATTCATATGATATGAACCTCAAAATCCTTCACCATGCTGGTTATTCTTCTTTGGATATTCTTCTTAAACTGTGGTGACTTAGAACAAGAAAATAATATTTAAGTAAGGTCTGACAAAGGCAGAGTACATTGCATTATCACCTCCCTCTTGCTGAAAACTATGCATTTTTCAGGGTAGTGAGGTGGTGATGGAGCACAAAGCACTGGGCCTGGAGTTAGGAAAACTCATCTTCCTGAGTTCTAATCCAACCTCAAGCTACTTACTAGCTGTGTGATTATTTCTCCAATTAATTTTTTCGATGAGGAAACTGAGGCAAGCAGGATTAAATTTTAAAATGAATTGGAGAAGGAAATGGCAAACCACTCCAGTATCTTTGCCAAAAAAAATTCCAAATGGAGTTCTGAAGACTTAGACACATGTAAAGAAAAGGAAGTTAGGAAACAGGATTGTAAAGGGAGAGTATTCCAGGCATGGAAGCAGCCAGAGGATTGTCTGGAGCTGACAAGATTTAGTATTTTGTTCACAGAACAAGAACTGGTGTTACTGCATTGAGGAATATATGATAAGAAATAAAGTATAAAAAGTATAAAACTATAAAGTAGAAAAATAGAAAGGAGATAGTTAGGAAGAGATTTGAATGCCAGAGGATTTTGCATTTAATCCTTGAAGACATAGAGATCAAATTACTTTTATTTTACTTTACGTGATTTTATATTGACTTTTCTTAATTCATGTTTTACCCAGATAGAACTTTCTGAATTCATGTTGTTTTACCCAAATAGAATTTTACCCAACTAGAACTTGTTGCATATTCATCTTTGCATGTCCACTGCTTAGCATTTAGTACCTGGAACAGGTTAGACATTTTAAAAATGTTTGTTGAATGGGATAGATGATACTCTGCTACATGGAGACATAATTTATCTTTTTGTGTCCTCTTTCTAGTGAGATGCATTTGTTGAGGTGGAAGACACCCCAACAGTATTAATATCCCCAGGTCAGTGCCTCCCATGTAGCAAAAGAATTCCCAAACTCAGTTTGTCTCCAAGTTAAAGGACAAAAATTTATTATGATGCTAATAACAGGCTAAGTTCCAAGAGAATTTAGCAAAGAACCAGAAACAAGATAAATTTATAGGTGCTTCAAGTCAAGTCATTTATGGTTTAGAGGTAGAATTGAGGAGTGGTAGAGGTATGGAGTTGCACCCATTATTGAGTTGTACCCATTATTGAATAGAATGGCTTAAAAGTATCAGAAACTTTGTTATTATTGACCACTTTCTCTGGTTCTTTTTTCCCCCAGTAGAAAAGGTCAAAAGGAAAATAGTGGGTTTTTTTTTAAATTGAAAAAAAATCCACCTAAAATTTTTGAAAAAGAAAGAACCTCAACAGGTTATTGACCTGAGAGTCTGGAGGCCTGGCTCTGCCACAGTCTAACTGGTAGTTCCCTCTTCTTTCAAACGTGGGGATTGGGGTAGATGAGTCTTTTCTGTGCAGCAAATGATTTACTGAAGGAGTTGATGAAAATAACAAAGAGCAGAGGATTTGAAGTTTAACAGACTGGCCTGGAATCTCAGCCTTGCTATTTGTGATATTGGACAATGCAACTGATTGGACTTCAAAGTAGGATCACATATACACACACGTAGATAGATAGACAGATAGATAGAATGAGAGATGAATAGAATGATGAATAAATAAATGAGAGGATGATAGATAAAAATGAATTATGAATAGATGGATAGAATGATAGATAAAAGGACAGATAGAATGACAGATAAATGGACAAAGAGATAGAAAAAATCCACCTAAATTTTTGAAAAAGAAAGAACCTCAGCAGTTTACTGATCTGAGAGTCTGGAGGCCTGTCTCTGCCACTGTCTAACTTGTAATTCCTTCTTCTGTCAAATGTGGGGATTGGGCTAGATAGATCTTTTCATATTCGCTATTATACACACATATACATCCTATATATACATATATATGAAACATGATTTGAAGCCAGATGTTCCTGAGTCCATAATCATCCCTCAATCCACTATGCCCCATACTTTCTCTGGATTATAGTATGCTTGTTTTAATTTTTAAAAATCTGACACCCAGTAGCATATGTCATCAAAACACTTCATAGAACCACTGAAATAGGCTGATTTAAATATTAAGTATCTACTATGGGTTAGCTGTTATAAATATTATGGATATTAAGAAAGGTAAAAGAGATCATCATATGTTGTTCAAATCTAATGGAGGAGATAATATGCAAAAAATTCTGTATAAACCAAAAAAATACAAAATAAATTAGAAATAATCAGCAGAAAAAAGACACTAAAATTAAAAAGGGATAGAGAAAGATGAGATTTTAGCTGGGACTCACAGGAATTCAAGGAATCTAGGGGGTGGAGATGAGAAAGGGAAAGAATCCTAGGCATGGGGGATAGCCAGTGAAAATACCCAGAGCTGAGAGATGGAGTGTCTTGTCCAGGAAACAGCCAGAAGGCAGCATCATTGGACTAAAGAGTGTGTGTGTATGAATAATGTAATACAACAATTCAAAATATCTGAGTTGGAAAAGAAAAAGAGTTTGTAAAAGGTTTTGACTAACAGACAGAAGACTATATAGTTGATGCTGAAGGTTATAAGAAACCAAGTGGAAGGATGACAAAGTGAGACTTGTGCTTTATTGAGTTCATTTTGACAACTGACTAGAGGATGGACTAAAACAGAGAAATACTTGCAGCAAGGAGACCAAATGGTGGGCTTTTTCAATAATGCTGACAATGATGATGAGAACCTGCATTGGAGTGGTTGGTTCTTCTGGAGGAAAAAAGAGGGCACATACAGGAGAGATGCTACAAAGGCAAAATTGATAGGCCCTGGCAACAAAAAGCAAATCCATGTTATGGACTTTCCCTCCCTGAAAGTTAGGAGCTAGATGGAATAGTATCTTGAGTTTCCCACCAGATTTTTGAGTCTAAATTTAATGGCTTTTGTATCCTTTGTGGTATCCTTTGATTTGCTAAATGTAGAAAAAGCTCTGGAACTTGGTATATTTTTCTTAACTTTTCTGCCAAAAAGGACTTCTTAAGGAGTCATTCAATTTTACATCCCACTAAAACTCTGAGGGCACGTGTTAAAAGTGCAATTTTTCCCATATGTTTTGTTCAGCATTCTGTTTGCCAGCCTCCAGAATCTCTTTCTTGCCCCCTATAAAATGCATAGGAACTAACTTTCCTGTTTTTCAGGCATTTACCCTTTCAGGAAATGCATCATTGGTGTTCTCTCCAATTCCTATGCATGGAATGGTTGTGCAAGTCATTACCGTAGGTAGTGGGGTCATTCTTTCTCACTGATCATCCTACCATTGGGTGTGCACTTAACACAAATGGAACCATTCTTGAGGTACAAAGGGTGGGGACCATCCCCAAGCAAATTCCTGGGCAGTGACTCAGGAAGACAGGAAGTCAGAGAGAAGAAATGGATCTGCCAATAGATGCTTAAAAAAAAAAAAGTCCTCTGGCTCATATGTGCACAATTAGTACAAAACATCCCCACACCAACCCCAAATGACTAAGAGGAAGAAGTAGATCTTAGAATCATAAAATGGTAGAGATGAAAGGGTATTAGGCCATAAAGAATATCAGAGCTGGAAGAGACCTTAGGACATAGAATGTTAGCTTAAAAAGGAACCTTAGAACACAGAATATTGGAGTTGAACGAAATCTTAGAAAAGAAAATAATTGTTGCTGGAAAAGACCAGAGAATACAAAATATTAGAACAGGAATTACCTTAAGTAATCTATTCCTTCCGTTCTAGAAATTAGGAAATTGATCTTTTCCCCAATTCTACCCCCAATTCCTTTTCTTCTCAAGACTACATTTTGCTTTTTCATGACTTGTTTTCACCTCCATATGCTGCTCTTGATGATTAATTTGAACTTAATTTGGAACACAGCACAATTTTCTCTAGGTTCTAAACCCCCAAGAACAGCTTTGGGCCCAAGTCACTTTTCTACCATGTGGAAGAAATCCACATTAAAGGAGGAAAGAACTATGGTCATTGGCAATAATCCAGTGGTGTAAGAAAGCTCAAGCTTCTTAGTTTGATGTTTTAAAAACAGTTTTCAATCTCTGAGCCACAGACATCTCAAAGGCAATGAAGACCCTCCAAGAAAAATAATTGAAAATTTTAATGTGCCATTGTTGTACTGAGTCCATCAGCTCTCCCACATGCTTAGATTAAACAGTCATGGGGCAAATATAAATATTGACAGTTAAATAGTTTGCCTAGAAAGCAAAAGAAAAAGGTACTTGGTCAGGTTTACTAAAGGACCGTGATGAAGATTTTTTTTTTTCAGGCTGCAAGGAGCCTGGAACAATATAACCATATGAAGGAGCATGGGATATTGAGTCTCTCCCTCGCCTACCCCACCTCCTTTGACTTTAGCCCCAACAGCATAAAGTAATCAAGGCTCACTTCCTTGGTGAGTTGTACATGTTCTGAATAGGATTTCCTGTTGGGACATTGGTTGGGTGGTCAACTTTGTACAAATCTCAGTATTGTATTTTTACCTTTTAGAAATGTGGGTGATAATTTATATTGCTTCACAGGGAGACAGAAGATGGTGGGTAAGAAAAAGATAAACAATCATTTTAGTAAACTGAGGAATTTGTGGATTGAAGTAGCCTATTAGTTAGAAAAGACAACAAAAAGACTGGATTTTGTGGGAATCTCAATTCATTTGGATGTACTATAGTTGAAGGACTCAGATAGAAGAAGCAATAGACTAATCTACATGGCTTTTGAGGACAGAACTAAGGTTTCAATTTAGTGTAAGAAAAAAATTAAATAATACCTTTCTATTTTCAAAATATATGCAAAGGTTGTTTTCATTATTCACCCTTTCAAAACCTTGTGTTTCAATTTTTTCTTTCTCCCTTTCTCCATCCCCTCCCCCAGACAGCAAGTAATCTGATATATGTTAAGCATGTAGTGCTTCTATCCACATGTCCACATTTATCATGCTACACAAGAAAAATCAAAGCAAAAAGGGGAAAAATGAGAAAAAAAAAACAAAAAGCAAGCAAACAACAACAAAAAAATAAAAATAAAAAACTATGTTGTGATCTACATTCAGTTCCCATGGTCCTCTTTCTGGATGCAGATGGGTCTCTCCATCACAAGTCTATTGGAATTGGCCTGAATCACCTCATTGTTAAAAAGAGCCATGTCCATCAGATTTGATTATCACAGATTATTGCTGTGGATAGTTCTAGTCATTTCACTTAGCATGAGTTCGTGTAAGTCTCTCCAAACCATTTCTTATGGAACAATAATATTCTGTAACGTTCATATACTATAACTTATTCAGCCATTCCACAACTGATGGGCATCTATTTAGTTTCCAGAAGAACAAACTTTTTAACAATGAGAACTATTCAAAAGGTTGCCTTGAGAAAGAGTAAGCTCCCCATCACTGGAGGTATTCAAACAGAGGCTGTACAGTGACTAGGTGAGAGTTATATAGTGACAGAAGAGCTGGACTCGGAATTGGTAAGACCCAGTTTCAAATACTGCTTGAGACACTTAGTTGGTGTATTACCCTGGTCAAGTCACAACCACTGTGAACCTCAATTTCATCAAATAAGAACATAGGAAAAATGTTTTTAACCTTAAGGCCCTCTATCAATGGGGCCGCTTATTACAATTTTGTTGTAAGAGTGATTCCAGCATGAGGAAGTGGGTTAGGCTAAATGTTTTCTGAGGACCCTTCCAAGTCTCAGGTTTCAGGATGATGGTGAGATTCTGGGAGGCTAAAATTCTAATGGCTGCCAGGGCAGTGGTGCAGTGAGATAGGGGCTCTGTAAATGAATTCTGGCAAAGCTAAAACAAATAAAGACAGCCACTTCCTTCAGTCGGGGGGATTTCCTCACTTTCATAAGCACAAATATGCATTCTTTGTCGTTTAAAAAAAAAAAGCCTGATCCCACACATGGCATGAATGTGCCATTTCTTGACACAAAAACCCAGTTCTGGGTTGTACTTTTAAGGTAAAATAGTGTTGCAAGATTGTCCCAGGCACTCCAAAAGCAGAAAATCTCCCAAATCAAAAGTTTCCTGTTATAAAGGCATTTCTCTGCCTCGGGTTCTAGACAGAAACATTGAGGAAATGGGAGAGAGGTGAGATGGGGGAAGGAAAACCAGATCTGATTAAAATTCAGTTTTTACAAGGCAGAAATATTGCAGGTACAGTATACAAAAAAGCAAAAAAAAAAAATAGGTATGGAAGTTAGAAATTATTCTTAGCAAAGAAAAACCCTATGGTTTTATGGCAGGGCTTTTAAGATAATACCTAAAGGATGATTATTGAGGTTTGCTCTCTAATTATTGATGATGTGGACTGGAGGATAAAATCAGACTATAGTCAGGAAGAGCTGAGTTCAAGTTCTCCCTTTGATGGTTACTGATTATGTAAAGTGCTACTTAGCCACTCTATGTCCCAGACAACTTTTGATAAGCTACCACGAAGGTATTAAGCTGCAGGCTGGAGAAATTTTTTTGCTATTCCAGGGAGATAGAACACACACACACACAAAAACCTCGTGAATGACCTGATTTGTAGCATAATGTGTATTCTGCATTATATAGAATTTCAGAGCTGGGAGGAATCTTAGAACACAAAATCTCAGAATTAGGGAAATCTAAAACACAGAATGTCAGAGCTGGAAGGAACCTTAGAACATAGAATGTCAGAGATAGATGGAACCTAAGATCATAGAATGTCAAAGGCAGAAGGGACAGTAAAATGTCTGAGATAGATGGGACCTTAAAACATGGAGCTTGGAGGGAGCTGAGAGGTCATCCAGTTGACATTTCTATAGCCTTTCCAGTCTTATAAGGCAATATTTTCATATAATCTCTGTGAAGATGTGCAGATGCTGTTATCCTACTTTTACAGATGAGGACATTAAAGGTCATAGAGGTGGTATCTTTCTAAGTTCCCATGGCTTTTAAAGATAGCTTTTTAAAGATTCAAAACCAATTTTTCTGCCTTCAATTCATGTGTGCTTTTCATTACATCATGAGTCTCTCATTCAAAATAGGTAAGGAAGCAGAGACCAGAGAAGGGAATTGATTTATCCAAGGTCACATTCAGTTAGTCAATAAACATTTATTAAATACTATTAAGTATTATTAAGCCTCATACAACAAATACTGTTCTAAGTACCAAAGATGGGGGGAAAGAAGATAGGAGGAGGGAGAAGGGAGAAAGATTCTTGCCCTCCAGGAGTTCCTTATATCATTCAAAGATGACAACTTGAAAACAATTATGTATATACAAGATATGTGAAGAGGAAATGGAATGTACTCTGAGAGAAGGCACTAAGGGTAACTGGAGTTAGGATAGGGCTCCTGCAGAAGGTGGGATTTGAAGTAACTATCAAAGAAAGACCAAGACTCAATGAGGCACAGGTGTGGAAAGGAACCATTCTAAATAGGAGGTACCAATGCAAAGGAGTAGAACTAGGAAAATGAGTGAGGAATAGAAAATATTGAATGAAGAGAGATGTTATATAGAAGAATAGTGGAAACACAGCTAGCCAGGGGTAAAACTGGAATTAAAATATAGACCGAAAACCCCCACAGATATTTTCTTTCCATTATCCCAAGCTGCTTTCAGTTATTTTAGGAGAGCTATTGTTAAACCTTTCTTTGCTAAATAAATCAAATGAGATAAAAATTGTAAAGGACTCAAAATTGTGCCTGGCTATAAACTATAAGCATTACTTAAAGTTATTCCTATTGTTGTCATTATTGTTGTTGTTATTGTTGTTAAATTCAATCTCTTTTTAACCATTTTAACTTTTGGCTTTTACATTTCAACATCAGTTAAAAATTGCTCTACCTGTTTCCAGCCAGGCTAAATGACCTTGGATTGAAATTATCTCATCTGGAAAAAAGACCATTTCAGTGAAAACATTTCCTTTGAGACACAGGAATTTCCCCATAATTGTGTTCAAAGCCCTAGCCCTTAAGGAGCCAGAGCTTCTTTGCCATCAAGGCCTATGCTGCATGAATAGGAACCATAAAATATTCTTCAGAAACCCAAACTCCAACCAGCACACTTGTTTCTTCTGCCAAGGCACCTGTAAGCAGTTCATCTGTTTGGGGGGGTGAACTTGGCCCATAGTCATATTGAATAGATTCATTTGGTTCCTAAAACAGAAGGTAGGGTGATATAATAGAATCAGAATTAGGGTGAAAAGACCAAGGCTTAGCTCTAAAGAATAAAATTTGATAAAGGTTAATTTTCCTTGAGTCTTTCAAAAGAAACAATAACATTTGGTAATTAGTTGGTGAGAATAATGGGGGAAAATAGGAGATTGCCACATGGCAGCCACGGTGAGTACTCTCCCCCTACTAACTTGTTTCCACACACACACACATAGCAAACAATTGCTATCATAGTTACATTTCAAGGTCTCTGTTTCCCTGTCATGGAGTGATATCTCCTTGACTCATTCCAGGACTACAAGTCATTCTCCCTGGATGTGGCTCGTGTTACTTGCCCATGGCACATAAATTCCTAAGTATAGCTCTGAAGAGAAAGCTAAATTTTGAATCAAAATACTTGGATGCTAGTTCTGACCCTTCTAGTCTAGGTCTTTAAATTCCTGATCATCTCTAGAATTCCATGATTAAGCCTAAATATAGGGAAAAGTACCTGAGGATATTTATCAAACAAGTTCCTTCACTCACTGTTTCCTATACTTGAAATGCATTTCTACCTCTCCACAAAATCTCTACCAGTTAAAATCCTCCCCATCCTTCAAAGAATAGCTCAAAGGACAATTCCTCCATGAAAGCCTTCCCTGATGTTTCCATCCTCCTCCCACATAAAGTTTGTCTGAGTTTGGCTCCAAACTCTCAGAGCCACTGAAGCAATGAACCTCTCTTATGGAATATATCACATTCTGCCTTATAGTATTGATATTCTTTAATAAAAACTCAGAGACTCTGAGTTTCATGGAAGCTGAGACAATATCCCTTTTAAATTTCAATTCAACAAGCATTTTCACAGCATCTACTATCTGCCAGGAACTGACACAAAACATTACCTGTCCTTAAGAAGATTAGATTTTACCAGGGAATAACATCCTATTTATTTTTGTTTCCCCAATGACAGCTAGTACAAGACTTTGCAGATAGAGCATCCTTAATAAATGTTCAATTAATAATAGGATGAATGAATCATAAGAAATTTCTAGCGCAAAGATCTTTCAGTTACACTTCAATATGAGGTGAAATGAAAAGAGCATTTACTGACTCAGAAGACTGTGGGTTCAGATCACACCTCTGATGTTTACCAACTATAGGGCATTGAGCATTCACTTACCTTATCCTCAGTTGTTTTTTTTTTTTGTTGTTTTGTTTTGTTTTGTTTTGTTCTGTTTTTGTTGTTGTTGTTGTTGTTGTTTTTCAAATGGAGAGGGAGAAGGAAGGCTTAGACAGCTTCTGAGAAAGCTTCTCTAGATCTAGGATCTTCTGACCTTACTTTAAGGACCCATGAAATCATATGTATGAAAAGCTTTGCCAACATTAAAGTGCTATATAAATGCTAGCTATTGTTACTATTATTATTATTTAGAGTAGACAGTCCTTCCACCGGCATAGATAGCAATTCCTTTATAGCTGGTAACTAAAAAAAAGTCGCCTAGGTGGGTTCACTTCTGATAATGGGTCTCTCTGCACTTACCTGGGCTGGTTCTCATCTAATAAATACAATCTGCCATTGGATATTATCAGAAAGGGTATTCAAATGCAAAAAATGTTTGTGGCAGCCCTTTTGCAGTGGCAAGGAACTGGAAACTGAGTGGATGCCCATCTGGTTGGGAATGGCTGAATAAGTTATGGTATATGAATGTTATGGATTATTATTGTTCTATAAAAAATGATCAGCAGAATGATTTCAGAGAGACCTGGAGAGACTTACATGAACTGATGCTGAATGAAGTGAGTGAACTAAGAGAATACTGTACACAGCAACAAGAAGATTATTGCTGAACAACTGTGATGAACTTGGCTCTCTTCAACAATGAGGGGATTCAGGTCAATTCCAAAAGACTTGTGATGGAAGTGCCATCTACATGCAGAAATAGGACTATGGGGGCTGAATGTGAATTACAAAATAGTATTTTCACCTTTCTGTTGTTGTTTGCTTGGTTGTTTTTTTCTCTCATTTTTTTTTCTTTTTGATCTGATTTTTCTTGTGAAGCATGATAAATGTAGAAATATGTATAGAAGAATTGCACATGTTCAATCTGTATTGGATTACTTGCTGTCTAGGGGAGGGGAGGGATGAGGAAGGAGAAAAACATGCAACACAAGGTTTTGAAAAGGTGAATGTTGAAAACTATCTTTGCACGTGCTTTGAAAAATAAAAAGCTATATGAAGAAGTAACATTCAAAGTTTTGTCATTGAGTAAAAATAATATCTAGTATTTATGTGAAGTATTAAGATTAGCAAAGTGTTTTACATAAGTTATATTTAATCTTTACAACAGCCTCGGGAGGTAGGTATTATTACTCTCTCCATTTGACAGATGAAGAAACTGAGGCACCGAAAGGCTACGTGATTTGGCAGGGACACATAGATAATATGTTTCTGTCGAGACTTGAACTCAGATCTTACCTATTACAACACCATCCACTTCTACATATATTCCATTTATGAAGAATCCTTGACTACCTCCATGCCATAAAGAGGCACTGGAAGAGACCTTCTTTGAAATATGTGTGTATAAACATATATATGTTATATACATACAGATTGCCTGCATATTCTGAGTGATCAACAAAGTAACTCAAAACAAATCAGAAGCTTCAGATCTGATGAAAATATTTTGAAGGTAATAAGCACATTAAACTTCAAGCAGTGTTAAGGTAAATGAAGGTTCAGTTTACCTACAGGAGTATAAGATTGTTTACTGATGCCAAAATCCAGCTTAAGCCCCCCAAAACCTATCATCCCTCCCCATGTTTCCAAACAACCAGATGTTTGGCATTGGGCAGACAAAACATCTGGATGCCTGGCTAAATCTTTCCCTTGCCATCCAAGCATTTGGTGTCATGAAGACTGAAGGGAGGAGATGGTATCCGCCCTATATGTCCAAAGAGGGAGGTCCATACCCTCCCCCCATTCTCTGGGGAGAATTATGCTCACTGATTTGAGAGTAGTGATCACTGCAGTGTGGGCAGAGAACACGGTGAAAAGGTCTGATTGCTGCCTCAAATCCTTTCCCATCTATCTTTTAGGGATTTTGAATGATTACAGTATTAAACTAACAATCTGACACATGATCAAAATAAGCAAGAAGCAAATGCAGTACAATCATGGTAAGACACGCAGCCTGCATACACATATGGTTTCATCATATATCCCTGCCTGCAATGGACAAATGGAATTTCAAAATGATGTGGTTTACAGTTCCCTTAAGTAACATTATCTTGTTAAAGACATTAACCTCAGGCCTTTACTGTTATATATTTGCTTTTATTGTTTTCATCCTGGAGAGCAAACCTGTAGGAGAGACACTCAACAGGAAAAGAGGGTTCGAAGGTCATCAAAACATTGATTTTCAAGATGGCTGAATGGCTGTCTTGGGAGTATTCTACAATTATGAAAAGCAGACAGTTTAGACCTTTTTTATTAAAAATTTTTCATGAAAAATCTAAGAACTAATTGCAGTTTTCATGATTTAGTCTATCCTTGTGAGGTCTAAATGGAATACTTTCATCAGTTCTCTAAGCTTAGAAGGGGATTGGGCTACTCATTTCCTTTAGCCCTGTGGACCTCATTCATGGCAGGTGAATGAATGAAAATTAAGGCACATTGTCCTCAGGGATAGTCTACCTTTGAAGAAGAGGACCACAGAACTGATTTCCTATTTGCTTGGGAAATTGTTGGAGGTGGTTTATAAGTGCTAGCCATGGAGCAATCAAACAGAGAGGATACCTAGAGAGCAAACATCTAGTCTGATCTCATCAGTGTATGTATGGGGAAACTGAGGCCCAGAGAAAGAAAGAAAGAAATTGCTCAAGTTCCCAAAGCGTTTAAAGAAGCAATAGATTATTGTTGACAAAAATCTGCTGGATGAAAAGCCAGGAAAATCTTGGGTTTGAGTCCTGTCATTAACACATTCTATCAGTGTGACTTAAAGCAAGTCTGAGACTCCCTATTCTCATCTGTAAAATAAAGTTAATAAAACTTTCACAACCTCCTTCACAGGATCTTTGAGAGAAAATGTCTAAAGGAACCTTAAAGAGACAGAGAAATGTAAATTATTCTAAAACTATGGGATTTGGGAACCTTAATCAGTGTCAGTGGTCCTCTATAAAAATAAAGGTCCAATAATAAGTCTCATTGTGAAGTCTAAATGAAATCAGTTCTATGAGCTTAGAAGGGAATTGACTACTTATTTCCTTAATCAGGGATGTTATAACATACAAGTGAATTGGATATAAGGGAAAAAAGACTGTACAAGGTCACTTGCCTCTCTTTCCCCTCCAGAGCCAAATAGGTCCAGTGATCAGACATAAATCAGAATGACTAAAGATGGCCTTGAATAAACAGTCCAGATGAAAGGTGAACTAGGGTAGTGACTGTATGAATAGGAAAAGAGAGGGACTATTTTGGAGAGAGAAACAACAAGATGTGACAACCAATCTGAATACACAGTAAGTAAAAGGGAAGAACTGAGAAAGACTTGGAGGTTGCAAAAGTCAGTGATTAGGGGGGATGGTAATGCCTTCACAACACAGTATTCAAGCCCAGATTCTGCTTCTTTTTATCACTTTTTTGTCCTTAGACACAGAGTTCACCCTCTGAGCCATGTCTATTCCTACTTGTTTTAAAATGAATATTAGAGCCAATTATTCCATTTAAATTATTTCTCCAGCTCCTTTAAAAACCCTGCTTTCTTCTGCCTACACTTGCCAAGAGTTTCTTGAGTTCATGTTTAATGTTAAATGTTCCTAGGGCTTGACACACAGAA
This sequence comes from Antechinus flavipes, assembly GCF_016432865.1. Taxonomy (NCBI): domain Eukaryota; kingdom Metazoa; phylum Chordata; class Mammalia; order Dasyuromorphia; family Dasyuridae; genus Antechinus; species Antechinus flavipes. The sequence continues at coordinate 55,258,321 of NC_067399.1, read as the reverse complement.
CATATAAATGGTCTTCACTTTACTAGCACAATCTGGATAAATGTCCTGATTAAATCTACTTCTCTGCCTTGCTTTAGTTAAAACTGAACCTGAAATCCAAATACCTGAGTCTGACTCCACAATGCCCTCCTAATTGGAGGGGGGAAGGGAAGAAGTAGTGAGGAAGGGGGGACAAGCAGAGCTAGGATTTCATCAATGGAAGAATTTCTCTGGTAGAAATTTATAGTCTTAGAGAACTATCAGAGACCCTGACAAGATTAAGTTGATTTATACAGGGTCATATGGCCAGGATGAATCAGAAACAGGGCTTGAACCCCATTTTTCCTAATTCCATGGCTGGCCTTTTCTCCCCTATGCTATATCTCTCATATGAATCATGAGTATTATGACTGTAGAGCTAAATTAGATAGTATATAGCAAGGTCATTCATTTGGAGAAGGAGAGAAGAGCTAGCATGGTTAGTAAAGCTTCATGGAGAAAATGCACCTTGAGCTGAATACCAGACAGAATTTGGATGGAGAGATCAGGAGGTAGGGAAAGAGAAGGGAAAAAAAAAACATTTTCAAGGCAAGGTGAAGATCCTGAGTCTCCTCTGCCCAAAGAACTCATGCTGTTTCCCCATAGGATTTTCAAGAGTAGGACACTGTCTTTTGTATCCCTATTCGTAGAATGCCTTGAATATAGTAGGCACTTTGAAATGCTTATTGAGTGACTAACAGAACAACCTTTCTTGTGCATGGATCTTGTCCTCCAACTGAAAATTTTTAATCATTCTTTTACCTGATGAGATGGAACACTTTGCCAGCTCTGTTTCACTTAAATCCAATTCAAACACAAGTCAAGAAATCATCCTCATGAAGTCATTGGTCCTCTTTGAGAAAAAAGGATGAACAACAATCCAGTAAAGTTCTTGGACTATGGTTCAAAGTTCTTCACAGATTACCACAACTCAGAAAAATGTCCTGATTAAATCTACTTTTCTGCCTTGCTTTGGTTAATGAAGAAAGAACAGTGAGCCTGGGGTTCTCTCTCTCTCTCTCTCTCTCTCTCTCTCTCTCTCTCTCTCTCTCTCTCTCTCTGTCTCTCTGTCTCTCTCTCTCTCTCTCTCCCTCTCCCTCTTCCTCTCCTCTCTTTTTTTCCCTCCCTTTCTCTTTCCTCTAAGCACATCTTTTTTTTTTGTTTGTGTTTTTTATGCTTTTAGTTTTCAACATTCACTCTTGCAAAACATTGTGACATTATGACAGTTATCTGTGTATCTAATCCCCAGCTCATGCCCCTTTGTTGGTATCTAATTCCCCCTACTGTACTTTAACTTGAAACTCAAGGAGAGCAAGGATTGTGTGTTATCTAAGCTTTATTGTTCTCCCATCTCTTAGCATAGCCCTCTTCCCAGGGGAAAAAATTAGCAAATATTGCATTGTGCATTAAATAAGACCCTTCCCTCAAAGAGCTTACAGTCTAAGAATGGAATAAGTCACCAAGATGAACAACTATAATACACAGCAGAAGGACATTCATGTATTGATATACAAAATTTAAGATTAATTCTGAAAGAAAGTCAGGGAATGAGAAATTAAGGAAGACTTTCCACAGAAATTGGTTTTTGAGTAGAGATGACAGTCTTTATTCAGAGGCAGCTTGAAAAGCAGAATAATTTGAAAAATGTCATTACTTCCTCCTAGGAAAAAAAGTGACTGCCTCTATGTATGTCCTTGCTCCAGAGCTCAAAAAGACATAGAGGCAGAAAGGCATTGTGCTGCATCCTTTGCTCTGTTCTTGAACAAAATTCATTGTGCAGTATTGGATCAGAGTTTTACTTGTTATCCATCAGCTGTGTGGTCCTATTGGGAATGGAAATTTGACTAGGAGAGAGTGGGTGGGGGAGGGGATGAAAGGATAAAAGAAGAAAACTTGGAGACAGATGGCATTGTAGAAAAAGCATTGAATTTGAAATCAGGCAAATTTCCACTTTGCCATTTCCTATCTGTGTGATCTTGATGAAATAATTTAATATTTCAGGGCTTCAGTCTCCTCTGCTTATAAAGTGATAGGATCAGAATAAATGGTCACCAAGGGTACATCCAACTTAAAATTCTATGATCCTGGGTATTTACAACTAAAACCAGAATCCCTTTATTTTTAATTTTCTTAACTTTTTATTTTCAAAATACATAGACAGTTTTCAACATTCACCCTTGCAAAACCTGATGTTCTAATTTTTTTTTCTCCCTCCCTCCCCCTCACACCCTCCCTAAGACAGCAAGAAATCCAATATAGGTTAAACATATGCAATTCTTCCACACATTTTCCCACAATTATCATGCTGCACAAGAAAAATTATATTAAAAAGGAAAAAAAATGACACGGAAAACAAAAAGCAAATAAACTACAAAAGGTTGAAAATACTATGTTGTAATCCATACTCAGACCCCACAGTCCTCTCTCTGAATGCAGATGGCTCTCTCCATCATAAAACCATTGAAACTGTCCTGAATTATCATGCTATTGAAAAGAGCTACATCCATCAGAATTGATCATTCCAACATGTATACAATGTTCTCTTGATTCTATTCACTTCACTTAGGATCAATTCATGTAAGTCTCTCCAGGCTTTTCAGAAATCATCCTGGTGATCGTTTCTTATAGAATCATAATATATTCAGCCATTCCCCAACTGATGGGCATCCAGTCAGTTTTCAATTCGTTGCCATTACAACAAGAGTTACTGCAAATATTTTTGTACATTGTTGGTCTTTTTCCCATCTTTATGATCTCTTTGGAATGTAGGCCCAATAGAGACACTATTGATCAAAAGGTATACACAGTTTGATATCCCTTTGGGCATAGTTCCATATTTCAGAGTCCTTTTCTAAATAATTGTCTGAAATTGCTTAAGCCTTTCCTCATCAATATCCTCTTCTCCCCATTCTGGGAGTCTCATTCCTCCGATCACCAGTCATGGTCTAGGTGATAAAAGCCTAAAATGTAATCTTGATGTATAAAGGTCATTTCTCCCTTATCAATAAATTCAGTCTAAAAAACCTTCAAGTGTCTAAAGTACTAGGAAAATAAGGGGCTATGGAGTGGTCTTCAACACCTCTTATATGGGAATGCTCTGTCTAGGAAAGGAGAATTTTCTGTATTATATCCTTTGAAATACTATAGAGGCTGGAAGGTTCTCCAAAGAGTTTTCTGCAGCCCACTTCTCCCCTAACCACTGTTTAAATAGCTGAACTTCCAGGGAGTATTAAATGCACATAGAAAGAAATAGACTGGGACCAATTCAAAGCGGACCTCCCCAATGATTAGGTAGATAAGGGATACCAGATTTGTGTATGTGCAAGCAGCCCTCAGTTCCTGAAGGGGAGGGAGGGAAGGAAATAAATCCTTTCCCCTTATTCTTTCCTACCCAAGGGAAAATTGGCATTGAATATGCCCTAAAAAAAAGAACTGGTTTTCTCAGTTCCTCTTGTAATCCACTAAAAGGTCAGTTCTTCCTGGCAGAGTACCATGTGTTTCTTCTTTATATGATTGTTGCCCATGATATATAAGAAGAAAGAGAATTTCCTGCCTTCCCCTTCTCATTGCACTAAGAAGCACAAGAGAAATGATATGAAGATTTTTCTTGGAGTAAGAACAGCTTCTTTATTAAAAGAAAAAAAAACTCTAGGTCACTTAGCAAGTTACATTCATAAAATACCCAATTCTTGTTATAGGTATAAATGAGCCATCAAAGTTTCTGGGTCAGTTGCCATCAATCATCTTTGCAATGACCCCCAGTCATAGAAACCAAGAGATAACTTGGAACCACTGATTCATGCATGTCCTTCAGCAAGGGGCACAAGTGCATAATCAATTCCATGTTGGTCCTTTTTCCTTCTTTATGATTTCTTTGGGATTCAAATCTAACAGAGACACTTCTGGATCAAAGGGTATGCACAGTTTGATAGTCCTTTGGCATAGTTCCACATTTCAGAGTCCCTTTCTAAACATTTGTTTGAAATTACTTGAGCCTTTCCCCATCAATACCCCCTTCTTCCCATTCTGTGAGTCTATATCCATCCCCTTGCTATACTTAGTGCTCTAAGGAGAGGCAAGCACCATTTGGTAGATAGAATGCAAAAATTAGAATAAGGAAAACTTAATTCAACACCCAGCTTTGATATTTATATTAGCTCTATGGTTATGGAAAAATCATTGCTCTCTCTGAGTCTTAGTTACTCCATATGTAAAATGGGAAGAATAATACTTAGACTATGTACTCAAAGGTATTCATTCTCTTTGAAGTTGAGTTTCTTTGGAGAATCAGCTTAAATCTCCTCTTCTGCAAAAGATCTCGGTCCATTCTATCATTCCTTCTCCCTAGTGCCTTTTTTCTGAGATCCTCTAGATCTTGTAGGTACATAGTTATTTAGGTGTTGTGACTCTCATTGGGGTGTGAGTTCCTTGAGGGCAGAGTCTGCTTTTCCTTTCTCTGTACCCCCAGTGTTTAACATGGTACCTGGCATATAGCAAGTGCCTCAAAAGGACCTCTTGATTGACAGATTGACTGAAATGAAAATAACTACATATACCTGTAATATATCACATCTATGGCATCCCCAGATTAGATGAATAACCAGTACTACTTCTCTTAGGAGACTGTTGTGCAAAGCTTTGAAAACCTCAAATTATCATGTAAATGTCACATATTACTCGAGAATTAACCATCACACTCTCTATTAAGAACATAGAGTCAATCAAAAAGCAAATGTCACAAAATTATATTAAAAAACCATGGCTCAAAAGAAAAGAGAGAGAAGGCACCTTTAACCTAATTATTTGCAGAGATGAAAGGACAAGTGTGGTATTTTTGACATCTTTTCAGACTTTTTTTTTTTTGGTGTGTTAATCATTTACTCCAATTTTCCTTTATTTTCTTTCTGTTTCTTGTCCTAAAATCAAACAAACAACAATTTGTTATATGAGATGGCTTTCTAGGAGGAGAGGGAGATACTAGGGAAAATTATGGTGATAAAACAGACAAAAACATCCGTGAAAACTCATCTAAAACAACAAAAAAAGAAATGCATAGCATCTAAGCTAAAAGAGGTCATGGAGGTAAATTAGATGGACTCTAATGTTTCTCCCTCTGTCTATCATTCATATTGATGAGACCTAAGAAATGATAAAAGTGATAAAATCAGAGAATCCTGGGTAGTATGAATGATGAATAATGAAGTGAGCAGGATCAAGAGAAAATTGTGTGCAAGGACAATGACAGTGTAATGAAAAACAACCTGAAATAATTAAAAATTAATAAATAAATACAATGTATTACCAATCTCCTGACAAAGCAAGATACTCAGAGCCACTGGGATATGGCTTTATTCTGAATTTATTTTGCTTGGCTACGTTTACTTGTTAAAAGAATGTGTTCTGCTATGCTCAAAAAATTATCAAACTGCGCATACCCTTTGATCCAGCAGTGTTTCTACTGGGCTTATATCCCAAAGAAATCTTAAAGAAGGGAAAGGAACCTGTATTGCACCAATGTTTGTGGCAGGTCTCTTTGTAGAGGCCAGAAACTGGAAACTGAGTTGATGCCCATCAATTGGAGAATGGCTGAATAAATTGTGGTATATCAATATTATGGAATATTATTGTTTGGTAAGAAATGACCAGCAGGAAGATTTCAGAAAGGCCTGGAGAGTCTTACATGAACTGATGATGAGTGAAATGAGCAGGACCAGGAGATCATTATATACTTCAACAACAATACTATATGATGATCAATTCTGATGGATGTGACCATCTTCAGTAATGAGATGAATCCAAATCAGTTCCAATAGAGCAGTAATGAACTGAACCAGCTACATTCAGGGAAAGAACTCTGAGAGATGACTGAACCAGTACATAGAATTCCCAATCCCTCTATTTTTGTCTGCCTGCATTTTTGATTTCCTTCACAGGCTAATAATATACTATTTCAAAGTCCAATTCTTTTTGTACAGCAAAATAACTGTTAGGACATATATGCTTTAACATACTTAATATGCATTGGTCAACCTGCCATCGCGGGGGGAGGGGATGGAAGGAAGGAGGGAAAAAATTGGAACAAAAAGTTTGGCAATTGTCAATGTTGTAAAATTACCTATGCATATAACTTGTAAATAATATAATAAAAAAATAAAAAACAAAAAACAAAGCAAAACAAAAAAAGAATATGTTCTGTTATTTCAGTTTTTCACTGAGGGATAGAAGAAGGTTCAGCAATTGCAAATCCCCTTGCCCCCCATCCAAAAACAAAAGATTACTGATTTTTTTTCATTCACAAGAGAACAAAAGGCAGTTCAGAAGTAAGCACAGTCAGGACAGTTTTGAAAGTGACCTGTGAATATGTGTGTGTATATGTGATACATATATATGTATATATATACATATACATATATATATGTATATATATATATATATATATATATATGGCCTACATATATTAAGATTATAGCTAACTTCTTTCATTGGATCATTTAATCTGGTACTTAAAACTGAGTGAGACCTTAGGAACCATCCAGTAAAAGGATTATTAATCTAGGATTCATGGTTTCAAAGGATCTTTGTATTTGTGTGGATTTTTTTTGTTTTGATAACTTTATTTTAATATAATTTATTCCTTTTGTAATCTGAAGTATTTTATTTTAAACATTTAAAAATATCATTCTGAAAAGGAGTCCACAGGATTCACCAGAGTGCAAAAAAGGTCCATGGTAGAGAAAAGGTTAAGGGCTTCTGACCTTGTTCAACTTTACAGATGAGAAAAATTAAGTCCACAGAGGATATACTGAGGCATGAGGTCCCATCAGCAGTAAGTTCAGAGATAGGATTCAAATCCAGATTCCCTATATCCTCATCCAAAGTTTTTTCCACTACACTAAGTAATTTCTAAGACACCTTCTTATTCTGTAACTTTGTAGTTCTAGTTCTTTCTAAGCAAACAATCAGGATATCATGTCAAGTATTCATTATTTGAAAGTAAATGATAAGTATTAACACAATGGAATCTATAATCTGTGATTCATACATACACACATCCAAGAAGGAGGACAGATTAAAAAGTGAAACTTAGGTGCTCAGGAATCTTAACTAATAAGGTCACCTCTATCTTGAGTGGACTGGCTTTACAACAAAGCAAGTTATCATAGGATAAGATTATATTTTTGATTCTGACCAATACAAGATTGACCATTTTTATGCATATGTGTGTATATATAGATATATATTGAGATATATAAATGTATGTGTGTAAATGTGTGTATGTATGTATGGAAGAGAGAGAGCAAAGTATAAATTCTTTTTTAGGTTATATATTAATTTTTTTTACATATTTCCATGAGTCATGTTGGAAGAGAAAAATCAGAACAAAAAATAAAAATCATAAGAAAAAATGATGGGAAAAAAGATGAAAATAATATGCTTCAATCTGCATTTAATTTCCATAGTTCTCTCTCTGGATGAAGATGGCATTTTCCATCCGAAATTTATTAGAATTGCCTTAGATCATTGATTTGCTAAGAAATGAGTTTATCATAGTTGATCATCACACATCTTGCAGTTGTTGTGTACAATATTTTCCTGATTCTGCTCACTTCACTTAGTGTCAATTCGTGTGAGTCTTTCCTGATTTTTCTGAAATCAATCTGTTCATCATAAATTAGAGATAATACTTAAAGGGACTGAGCTGCTTCTTATGGAAAGTGGTATAAATCTGAAAGGGAAGCCCATTTACAAGGGTTCAAACCAATATTATTAGAGAAAATCTGAAATGCCTCTAGAACTCTGAGAAAGAAATCGACAATCTAGTTCTGGAAACCCAACTCATCACCAAAGTGGGAATTGGAATGAATTCAGAGCTTATATGAGAACACTCGATTGTAACCTTTAATGTAAGCACCTTTGTGAATAGGGATTGTTTGAATAGACCGTTAACAAATTTTTGTGGGTAAGGGAGGAAGGGAGAGAGGGGAACAAATATTGATAAAACACCTAACATGTGTCAGACACTGTGCAAAGTACTTTATAAATATTATCTCATTTAATGCTATGATAAGGACAGGAATGTATTGCATCTAACTTTGTACTTCTAGCTCCTAACAAAAGGTCTTGCACATAGTAAGTGCTTTGTAAACATTTGGTTAATTGAATGGAATATTAAAAAGCAAGTTTTAGATTATATGGGTTTCACAGTCCATGACAGAACTGAAGATTAAATGTGGCCAGGAGTTACTCTGAAAGAGCCTTTAATCTCTCTGAGCTTCAGATTTCTCCTCAGAAAAATGAGAGGGCTGTCTTGGACCCTATGAACTCTAAGTCTGTCTCAGATCTAAATGTAGGCTCCTATCATTCTAATTAGCAGATGGATTTTGCCCAGCCTTTTTTTGTGATGAGGAGGCAGCTGGAATGAGCAGAGATATTCAGATGCTTTTAAGTGGGGGTAGAGTTTTATTTTTCAAAAAAGGACGTATATTTGCTGGTCATGCTGTCAGGTTAATAGATTGCAATCTTGGCTCAAAGATTAGTAATGGAAGGTACTGACCTCAGCATGAGTATGTTTGCTGTGAATACATAACAATTCAGGGTAAGAAAATGAGTCAGTGTAAGGAGATGGTGACTGCTGCTATTGGAGCCCTGAGAAGTCATCAAAGGAAAAATTCCATTCTGTTAAAGGAAATAATGAGAACAAAAGAAGAAGAAGAAGAAGAAGAAAAAGAAGAAGAAGAAGAAGAAGAAGAAGAAGAAGAAGAAGAAGAAGAAGAAGAAGAAGAAGAAGAAGCACATTTGAGGATTAAACATCAAATGTGGGATTAAAGATAGACATGGATCTTGCAAGTTTCTATTTCATCAGCTATGCTTACAATCTGCTAAGGAAATTTCCTGAAGAAAAACATGGTATATGTATATATATATATTTTAAAAAACCCTCCTAAATCACTAAACTTTAGCCCATCAATATCTTGACTAGTCCCATTAATTTAAAAAGATTAAAGAGAGAGGGAAACAACCAACATGCACAAAAATACCGGTAATAGCTCTTTGTGTGTGATGGCATGAAAGTGTTAACTGCTGAGAGGGGATGGTTAGCTGTGTCCATCAATTGGGGAATGGCTGAACAAATTATGTTATATGAATATAATGTAATATACTATAAAAATGATAACATGGATGGTTTCAGAGAAAAGTAGAAAGACATATGAATTGATGCAGAGCAAAATGAGCAGAACCAGGAGAATTATTTATCTTATAGCAATAACATTTTTTAAAACAAATGGTTTTGAATTTAGACATGAAGTGAATTACAAGAGCAAGAAATAGTCTACCTATCAAATCTATGTGGAGGGAAAGAATTTATAACCAAACAAGAGGCAGAGAGCATTACAAAATACAAAATAGAAAATATTGATTATATTAAATTTAAAAAGTTTTTGCCCAAACAAAACCAATCCAGCCAAAATTAGAAAAAAAGAAGAAATCTGAGAAGAGCAATTGCCCCTGATAAAGACCTCATTTCTCAAATATGTAGATAATAGAGTCAAATTATAGCAATACAAACAATTCTCTAAAATATAAAGTCAAAGAATATGAACAAGCATTTTTCAGATGAAGAATTCAAAGCTATCTATAGGTATAAGAAGCACTATAAATCACTTTTGGTTAGAGAAATACAAATTAAAACAACTCTGAGATACCACTTTACTTCACTCTTTTCAAATTGGCTAACATGACCAAAAAAAAAAAAAAGGAAAGTGATAAATGTTGGAGAGAATGTGAGAAAACTGGGACACTAATGCACTATTGTTGAAGTTGTAAACTGATCCAATCACTCTAAAAAGCAATTCTGAATTATGCTTAAAGGGCAACCAAACTGTGTATACTCTTCGATCCAGCAATATTACTAGTAGGTCTGCATCCCAAAGAAATCTTCAAAAATGGAAAATGACCTACATGTGCATAAAATATTTATAGCAGCCCTTTTCATGGTGACAAAATATTGGAAATTGAGAAGATGCCCATAAATTGGGGAATGACTGAGCAAGCCATGGTATATGAACGCATATGTATATAGCATGGTATATGAACTGTACAATAAAAAAGTGATAAACAGTCAGATTTCAGAGAAACCTGTATGAACTGTTGAAATCAGTATGAACTGATGCAAAGTGCAATGAGCAGAACCAGGAAAACATTGCACAATCAGTAACATTATGTGATGATAAAGCAGGAATAACCAAGTCCTTCTCAGCAACACAATGATCCAAGACAAGGACAAAGGATTCGTGAAGGAAAATGGTATCCATATCCAGATAAAGAACTGATGAGCTTTGAATATAGATGAATGTATATTTTTTCATTTTTTCCTTTTTGATCTGTTTCTTCTTCCATAATTGAAATTCAAACTTCACAATTTATAATTCATAAATTCATAATTTCCATACCAATTTGGAACTGTTTCACATGATAGCACATATATAAATTATATCAAATTGCTCTACCATATTTGGAAGAGGGGAGGGGAGAAAGGAAGAAAAAATTGGAACTCAAAATCTTGTAAAAATGCTAAAAAAAAATATTCTTGACATGTAATTAGGCAAAAAATAAATATATTTAAAATGGGGGAGGGGAAGCAAATGGCTTTGAAAGTCTTGAAATCTTGACTAACGCAATAATCAAACATGTTTGGAAGGACTAATAATGAATGAATGAGGCATAGAGACAAGAGAGAGTGAAAGAGAAAGAAAAAGAATGAGTGAAAGAGAAAGAGGAAGAGAGACAGAGACAGAGAGACACACACACACACACACACACACAGAGAAAGAGAGAGAGAGAGAGAGAGAGAGAGAGAGAGAGAGAGAGAGAGAGAGAGAGAGAGAGACCTAAAATAAAAGTGAAACAATTTTAGACATGACAAATATGGGGATTAGTTTTACTTTATCACAATATTTGTTGCAATGGATTTCTTTTTCTGTTTCTGTTTCCAAATGAGAAGGAGAAGGTGAAAGGAAATGAAAATAAATGCCTGTTAGTTGAAAATAGAGTTTCATTAAAAAAAAAAAAAATGAACACGGGAAAGTCAAAACAATAGAAACTGAACGATATTGAAAAAGTTCTACAATGCTAGTATGTCATGGATGCAGAAAGAGTAGTTTCAACTGGACATTAGGAACTCCCCTAATAGTAAAATGGTGACCTAAGGCAATATTAAGTCTCCCATTTTGATATTTTATGCAAAGAGAACACTGAAATGCAAGATCTTTGAAAGCAGTACTTTTTGTTTTGGTTTTTATATACCCTCCTTTCAGTTCCCTATGTACAATGACTAAAAAGTATAAGTATTTAATAAATGATTATTGAATGAATGAAAATAACGGTGTCTTAGAATCTTTTGTTACCCTAGAGTCTAGACTCTAACATGCACTGTATGAACTGAATTAATCTTCATTGATTTTGTAAATAATATCAAGTCAAAGACTATTTGGAAGGGCCAGACCTTGGATAGCACCCTGGCTATTGACTGGAAAAATTCCATGATTTTAATATCTGGAATAAGAAGTGAAGAGAATACACATTAAAAGACTAATTAAAGCTATATTAACACTCAGTCTTCTACTGCTGTGAGCTATTTTCCTGCTTTCCAACCAATATGTTTTCATATCCAAGAGAGATATGGAATGGAAGGGAGGGTTTTTTCCTATGAAGCATTTCCTGGATTCTTCAAATCCCCCATATAAAAGTGATCAGAGAAAATAACATGACCTAGTGGAAAGATCTTGGGATTTTGAATCTAAGAACCTAAGACTGAATTTTGGCTACATTACCATGTACCTGCTCAATCTTGGGCAAGTTCCTCCATCTCAATAAACCTCAATGTCCTCATTAGTAAAATGGGGCATTTGGATTAGATTGTTTTCATTGTCCTTTTCATTCAAAATCCATAGGAATTTATCCAACATTTTTGATAACCATCATTTCTGTACTTACCCTTGTTTCATCATTGCTTATATGCTTGTCCTGTCCTTCAGGTAGTAAATTCCTTGAAGAGAGTCTAACTGTCTTGGTATTTTTGGGATTGACCCCAAGGCCTTATGGGAAGTAGACACTTAATAAATATTGGTTGAGTTACACTGAATAGGACTTAAGCTTCTCTCTTCCTGACCTAGGAGCCCAGTATTTCCTTTTCTATCATTCAATTTAATTGGCCTTATATACTAAGGTGCCAAGATGATAAAGAATAGAAAATTGGGAAGCTGGACCACTGGAGTGAACAAAATGAAATTATTCTTTCCAAAATAAGAAGGTTCATACCATTATAGATTACACCTGGCCTACTAACTATGGCCAAGTTTACTATAGACCAAAAAACAAGACTATTGTGAGCAACATGGTAACCTGGAATATAGACATCTCTTGGCTATGTGAATAAGAGATGCAGTGTGTTCTAGTGGGAATGGTAAAAAGAAAAAAGACAATGACTTAGCTTCTTGTTGTTTTTATTATTGTTTTGTTGAGTCATTTCAATCATGCCTGACTCTTTTGGATCCCATTTTAGTTTTAGTTTTTTTGGTTTTTTGTGGGGTTTTTTTGGCAAAGATACTGGAGTGATTAACATTTTCTTCTTCAGTTCATTTTTCATATGAGGAAATTTAGGCAAACAGGGTGAGGTGACATGCTCAGGATCACACAGCCTAGTGTCGGAGGCCAGATTTGAGCCCATGAAGACCTAATTTCTATAACTATCCATTTCACTAACCTTTTGTTTAGTTACTAGTTGTGAAACCTTAGCCAATTCAGAGGTACAATAATAAAATATGACTAAGAGTTTTCAGGAAAAATGGAGCTATAATAATAATAATGATCAATCTCACTCCTGGAAAAGAGATAAGGAAATGCACGTCCCTCCTTTCATTGGCAAGACGAGGGACTAGGATTGTGGGATGTGCATATGCTAACAGATGTGGTTGATATGCCACATGGTTTTGCTTAACTATTTTTTCTTTGCCACAAGGGAATCAGTTAATCAAGCAATCAATCAAATAATCATTTATTAAGCACCTTTCATGTATCAGGCACTGTTCTAAATACTAAGAATACAAAGACAAAATAAAGTTAGTCTCTGCTTTCAAGGAACTTTTATTCCAACTAGAAAAATTCACTGAAGGTGGGGAGGAAGGATGGGAAAACTAATTGCAAATGGCTTCAATGGAAAAGCAGAAGGCATCTATATCAATGGAACATAAGGCAGCCTGGCATACAGCTTGTCCAGGTTCTGTATATCCTCTGGCCCCTTGTTGAAGGAAGTGCATACTATTCAAAAGATGTAGCAATCTCTTATTTGTCCTTGTGACTGGGAAAAGTGAGGAGTGTCAAAAATGACTTGTGAGTGAAACAGGAGGAGTTCCCCCATTCTGTGAGCTATAAGAAGAGGTATTTGGGGCCATATGTAGTATTTTTCTCAAGGTGGAGGGGGAGCAGATTTCTTCCTTTTCACATTCAGTGACAATGATTTTTGTAAGAATACAGCAGTGAGGATATTACTTGCTTTGAGAACCCTGAGTCCAAGATGGTAATAATGATGATAGTGGTAGTTTTGTTCTTGTTCTCATTTTTCTTCTCCTCTCCCTCCCCCTCTTCCCTTCTTCTTCCCCACTTTTTCCTTCTTTTCCTCTTTCTCTTCCTCCTATTCTTCTTCCGTATTCTTTCACTTCTTTCTTCTCTTCCTCATCTCCTGCTCCTTTTCCTCACCTCCCTCTCCTCCTCACTGTCTCCTCCTCATCTCCTTCTGTCCTTATTTCCCTCCTCCTTCTTTTTCTTCTTTTTCTCCTTCTCCTCCTTCCTTCTTATCATCATCATCATTATCCTTTTCAGAGCACAAATCAGTGAACAGTGATTCCAGAAAATGACTATTTCTAGCCTTGGCCATTATCTTGTGAATTTGAAGGTTGGACAGTCCTGGAGTGGAATGCACTATCCAGTAGTAGTGAGTCTTTCCTGAAGTAGCATGATCTTTGAGGGGAAAAATGGCTATAATCAATTATTATTTTGTATCTGGACTAAAGATAACTGGGGGATTTGGGGTTTGTAAGTTAAGGGAAAACCACAGATCTGAGATGAAAAATGAAAGTGAAATATCTGTAACCTAGTCCCATAAAATTATCTTCACCTGCTGAGAGAGTAACAGTAGAGGAAATAAGCTGTTGTCCTCTAATATCCATATTGTGCCTTAAGTGCCTTCCTAGAAAACTTCCTGTTAATTACCTTAATAAATAATGAGCTATAACTAAGCTTTGCTTACGAATTTCTTATGGGTTTAGACTAGAATGGAGACAATGAGCCAAAAAAATGAGAAAACTAGATTCCTCCCCTTTTGGGGGGGGGGGGGTAAGAATAAGTTCATCCTTAAAATGAGTTCCATATAAATCCAGAGCCAAAGTCAGTTCCTTTGTTGGACGTCTTGAGCTGTAGGTCATAACAACTATTAGATAGATGATAGAGGGATAGAGGATAAAGGGATATACAGATAGACAAGTAAATAGATAGGATATGATAGAAAAGGTTTGGATTAAAAAGATAAAAATAAGAGATAAATTAGAGATAGGACAGAGATTAGATACAGAGAGTTTAGACTAGACAAATCAAAACTAGAGAGGCAGAGAAATTAAGTAGAGAAATGGAGAAATAGAGTAGATAGATAAATAGATACATAGTTAGAAATTTGATCTCTTAGAGAGTTAGAAATTAGAGAGATGGATAGAGAGATTAATTACAGAAATAGGATGGAGAAAGATAAGAGATTAGAAATATATATGTATAATTAGATAAAGATCAGATATATAGAGCTTAGACTAGAGAGACAGAAATTATATAGAGAGATGAAGTAGAGAAATATAGACATTTAAGGAAAACAGAGATTAGGTAGATATATGGATGAATAGTTACATAATTAGAGATTAGATAAAATTTAGACATATTAGAGAGTTAGAAATTAGAAAGACAGATATAGAGAGAAATTGGAGAAATAGGATAGAGATGAGAGATAGATTAGATAGATATATTGATAAATAAAGTTTAGATATATTAAAGAATTAGAAATTAGAAAGATATAGATTATAGAAATGGGATAGAAAGATGAAATATTAAATAGATATATAGAGATTAGAGATAAAAGCTAGAGAAACAGGTATAGAAAGAGATTGTATAGATAGATAGATAGATAGATAGATAGATAGATAGATGTAGAAATGATTAGATAGATATAGGTAATGGTATAGATATCAGAAATGATAATGATATCAAGGGAGAAAAGAAGCATCTCAATTTAAGAGAATATTCTTCTTATCACATTCTTTTGGTAAATTTGATGTTTTTTCCTCTTTCCTAGTTCAAGAAGTCATTCTAGACCAGTTCTCATTACTTTGATTTAACAGGTGACATGGAGCTATAGAGTGTATTATTCTTGGAAATCAGAAAACAAAGTTGCTTTCTCTTTCTCTCTCTGGACTTCAAGCTCATCTGTAAAAAGAAGATGTTAAACAATAACTTCTATTCCAACTTTGGATGTATGAGCATAATGAAATACTAAATGATGGTGTTTTGATTATGAGGGATATATTCGGAAATGAAGATGATATGAAAAGTTATCTATAGGTTTTTAATCTTAATGTAGAAAAATAATAGTGCTTTTGTCTCGAGGGAAAAAATTCCATTTTTTCTATAAGATAAATCTTTATTTCTCCCTCTTATGGTTCTTAAAGATTTGTGAGAGATGTTTTCCTTTATAGAATTACCATCTGACAGCATAAAAATAAAGTCAACCAATCAAAAAACATTTATTTTATTAAGTTCCTATTATGTTCCAGGCACTGTGTTAAGCACTGTGGATACAAAGAAAGGCATAAGATCTCCCTTGCCCTCAAGGAGCTTACAATCTAAGATAACTAGATATCCAATTTGGACAAGATAGTTTCATTTTGAAGAGTTGGTTTTGTCTCTTATATTAACTTCTGCCATGTGGACAGGTGTCTTTCCCAATATGCTAATACTATTGGTTCTTTTGTGAATTACCATATCCACCTGTGGAAAACTGATTTATTAGTTTGCAAAATACTATTATATTCACAAAGAGAAGCAGAATGTTGCTTTTAGCAGATAAAATGCTGAATCTGGGGTCAGGAATCTCACCTCTAACAGTTTCTACTTGTGGGACAATAAGCAATCCACTTAACTGGACTTCAAGTCAATTCTCTAAAACTTGTCAGTAATGCAATCTACTGAGTGCAAGAAGTATACACAACAATTAAGTCGTAGAAGCTTGAAGAATTCATGGAAACAAATTAATAGGAATTTCCATTTTTATCTACAACTCAGAGTCAGGAAAGTATATATTTACTTCACTTCTGGGCCTCAATTCCTCATCTATAAAATGAGATAATTGCACTGGGTATTTTCTCAGATCCTTTTCACTTTCAAAGCCTTTGCCTAATCCTATAAAGTTTCTCTAGGAATGAAGATGTTGGGGAACAAAAATATAAATTTTTTTCATGAAATCATGAGACAGTCACATGGAAAAAAATCCAAATATTTTCAATAAAACTTTTGTTATTACAAAGAAGCATTTGCATAGTGCACACAGCCAGTTAAGAGATGATAAATCTTCATTGCTGAGAAGCTGCTGCAAAGGTACCAACTGGAGGGTAGTATCTTCTCTTTGATAGGAGTTGCGTTCCCTCTAATCATTGAGAATCTTTTTGAAGGACCCTTTTAAACAGAGTTCATTGTCAAGGTGAAGTGAAATCCAATTTCAATCCAGAAAGCCCAGATCTGCAAAATAAACAGACTTCCATGTACAATGTCAGTTTTCAGGGCCTGGAACACAGTTAAAAGACAGGACATGACATTACACACTGCCTGTCAGAGAACATTTGCAGAACCCACCATGGTTAGCCAAAGCAAACTCACAGCTAAAATTACAGGTGGAAAAATATTTTTTAACAAATCCTTTTAAAGAATTCATCTATACACCTATCATACACACCAAAGAGCACAAGGTTTCTCTTTATGAGCTCATAACTGGACCACTAATTTTCTGAGTCCTAGAGTGGTCAGATTGTTTATTGGAATTAAATTTGTTGTTTTCTCCTGTCAAGACTTGAACACATGAGTACCTTATATCTAATCAGACTCAGAGGCCTTCTGTTTTTCTTTAAACACATAAGACCAAATTTCCCTTTCCCAAGAATTCTAATTTACATCAAAATGCTTTGCTTTCATGGTTTTTTTATTTTATTTTCATAAGATACAATTTTCATGTGATTTAAAATTCTTATTTTCATAAGATCTAAATTTGAAAAGAATCTTAACATACAGAAAGTCATAAACTGTGGAGGTTTAGAGTGACCTAAGAAAGACACTTCTCTTATCTGGGTCTCAGTTTCCTCATATGCAAAAGAAGAGGGTTAAATTTCATGGTTTTTAAGATATCAGACACTCATAAATTTGTGATCCCACTAATAAACATGTAATGTCAGAGTTAGAAGGGACCTGAGAGCATATCAAGTCAGAGTCAGAAGACATCTTAGGGAGTCATGAAATCCAAGCACCCTATATTTAAATATGAGGAAAAGAGAATAAATAGCTTAAATAAATACCACACAATAAATTATAGCAAAGTCAGACTAGAATCCTTGTTAGCTATAGAAGACAGAAGACCTGGAATCAATATACAATGAGTAGATGAAAAATGTCACATCTATCTGAATTTGAACCTGTGGTCTCCAAAATCAAAATGGTATAATTTATGGGAAACCTTTTGTGTTTCTGAATCATTTTTAAGGACTTTTTAGAAACAGGACCAATAAGATGATATACTTAACAGTGGTTCTCAAACTCTTTTTCTCAGTATCTTTACGATATTAACAACTATTGAGAATATGTCCAAAGAGTTTTTTTGTTTATATAGGTTACATAATAGATACTTATATAAATAGAAAAAAAAAACTAATTTTGAATTTGTAGACTCTCTGAAAGGATTTCAGAGACCCTCCAGGATTCACTGAGAACCACACTTACACTACTTCCCACTAACTTTCAAAAGCTTCCAAAAGAGCAATTAAGCACTCATTGTGGAGTGATTCCAACTGAATGCACCTAACAAAAAAGAAAGAAAGAAAAAGGTTTATTTAAAAAAAAAAAAACACTACATGAATTAATATCAGAGAATGCTAATCCTGAAAATCACGTAGCACCCCTCCCTCACCAATCTCTGTGCTTCTACTCCCAACAGGGACAAAAAAACTTTCCCTGGGCTTGTGTCTGGGGCTTATATTAGGATTCCTCCAGCTGCACAGACTTAGTCAGAAATGCATACACACCCTCTCTCAATCTCCCTCCCAACAAGCAGCAGACATTGATTCTGCCCAGCCATGAGTAGAGAGGATAAATCATGCTGTCTTCTGCCTAGAGTGACCTCTGGGTTACATACCTCCAAGGTATACTTATCACCCCCTAATCCTGCAAAAAGCCAAATGCTGATTCAGCCAAGCTGGAGGGAAAGTCAAGAGAAGAACTGGGATAGAGGGCCAGCATGAGTGACTTCTTAAGGTGATTAAAAAAAAAAAAGTCTGAAACTCAGATTGGGCCAGTTCTTTCCCACCAAAGGCTACTCAGGGCTGGAACCCAAGTCAATGAACATTAAATCCTTTAATGTGAGAGTAGCCTGAGAGACCTTTGCATCCCAGCATAAAGGCTATACCTACCAGCAAAGGGAAAGGAATCAGAAAGTCAATAATGGCAGAGTAGAAAGGGAAAGTTGACACACTGAAGATTTCAAAAAGAAAACTCAATAAAAATTCAGAGAATAAGCAGGGAAGACATTAAACTAGAAGAAAGGATAAATACTAAACCCTCATGGAAATTACAAAGCTTGCTTAAATATAATATTAAAAAAAAAGTGAAATGGCACCTCTTTAAACACAGACTCGAGTGAAATCTCAAATTATAGCTTTCAATACAGATTTTTTTTAAAAAAAATTCGATTAACTAAAAAAATAGAATCCATGGTGGAAATCTTATGGTGAAATCCGGACTTTGGGAAGTGAAAATGGGATTAATAGAGATCAAATATCAAAATACTTAACTTCTGGCAGAAGAAAAGCAACAATGTTATTAGAGCACATGACTTCTATAAAAGCATATGCCACGGACCTTGCATGTGAAAAGACAACTTAAGGACCATAGATATCCCAAAACAACAATACAAATTGAAAGAAAGAAAAAAACTAAACACAATGAAGGAAAGATTGAAAAAACAAACTGACCATAACAGTTGAATACAGAAAACAAAATTCAACAAAATAAATCTACAAATCACTTCTGGAAAAAAAGAAAAATAAATAAATCCTATGCTTCAAAATCCATGACACATAGTGGTTAAACTGAACGATTCGCTTGACAAATAACAAGTCCTTCAAGTGATAAAGAGAAAGAGCATCAAATAAAAAGAAAAGGAAATTTGCGTACTAGAAAATTATTTTGCATTCACTAAAAAACACAGATGAGGCTGAAATTTATATATATTTTTAAATCCAAAAGAGCAATGAGTTATGGTATGTGAATGATATATTATTGTCTATAAGACACAAGTAGCAGGATGATTTCAGAGAGACTTACATGAACTGATGCTAAGTGAAGTGGGTAGAACTAAGAGAACACTGTACACAGCAACAACAAGATTATATGATGATCAATTCTGATGGATGTGGCTCTCTTCAACAATGAGATAATGCAAGCCAATTCCAATAGACTTGTGATGGAGAGACCCATCTGCATCCAGAAAGAGGCCTGTTGGGACTGAAAGTGGATCATAACATAGTATTTTCACCTTCTTGTTGTTGTTTGCTTACACATTGTTTTCTTTCTCATTTCCCTTTGTGATCTCATTTTTTTCTTGTGCAGCATAATAAATATGGAAGTATGAAAAAAGGATTGTACATATTTAACATATATTGGATTACTTGTTTCCTGGAAGAGGAGATGGGGAAAGGGAGAAAGAAAAATTTAGAACACAAGGTTTTTCAAGGGTGAATGTTGAAAACTATCTTTTCATGTCTTTGAAAATAAAAGGCTATTATTTTTAAAAATTCAGAGGAGCTCAAACTACATCTCAAAATGTCATAAGCTAACAATCTGGGTCTTATCATCAGTGAAATATGGACATTCAACAAAATTAAAATATCTGAAAATTCCCCTCAAAAGGAAAAACTTTCAACCTATAAAACCCTAAAGAACAGAAACACACAAAAAAAGTTAAATGGGCATAATTGCCATGGAAAGAATATGTAATGAAGACAGAGCCACACACATAATGAAGCACAGAGACAGAGAAATAGACTAACCTATGTGGTTAAAAAAAATAAAAGAAAGATCATCAAGAAAAAGGACCAAGATGAAATACTGATTTAAAGAAATAGGAAAAGTGAAAGGAAAAAAAAATTGAAATGAAGCTCACAGGCTAAACTCCACTATTCCTGTCTGGGTGAATCAAATTATTTTGTAGAACAAATCTAAGAATGGCAGTAGGCATGAATGGAGAGAGAAGAGGGAAGATGGGTGCTGGTAGTCTTATCAAGCCCATAAGTGAACAGAGAAGGAACAATGACTTATTCCTATGGTCTCTTAGCAAAAAGAATGGCTAGAGAGGCACCAGAAAGAAGGGATTGAAAATGGAGAAATAAAGGAAGAGATTTCACTCTAGCAGTGGGAAAGGCATCCCAAAGAATATTATTTCCATAGAGAAAGAGAGGTATACCTGTGATGAAAATGAAGACTCTACGGTGGTTTTGATCTGGAAAGAGTTGGCACATTGAGAGACTACTTTTCCTTAAAGAATTTGTGCCTCCACAAACAACATCCTGTCTTAGGAAAAGAGAAATAAGTCCTAGGAATAAACAGCATCCAGAATGAAGGGAGGGCATAGACACAGAGAGGAGATTCCACTGTTAATGAAGGAAAAAATGGTCATGGAGATGACAGGGATATAACTGTGCTTATGAACTGGGACACTGGGAAACTTCTCCCCTCAGACACTGCTTCTACAAATAACTTCCTTCATAAATTGATACATCTAAAAAGTGAACCACAATAGAATAACAAAAAGAAGAGAGATGCTAGTAAGTCTAATTCTATAAAAGCAATGTTGGAATAAACAATTCAAGCATGCTATATCTGAAGTGTTAATTCCATGAAGAAAACAAGGGAATAAAGAAGAAATTAATAAAGATATAGAAAATGAAATTTCAGAATAGCCAGGAAGAGAAGAAAATTATTAAGTAGTATAAAGAAAATACATTTTTTCTTAGAAAAAGGCACAGGAAAAACTTTATTATTGTAAGTGTTAACTTTAAAGAAGCATGATGCTCGGTTAACTTTAAAAAAAAATTGTAACATGGGAACTAGTCACTGATGAAAGTCTACATATACATAAAATAACACCATGCTGCTTTCTTGAGCAAAAATGACTAGAATATATCTAAGATCCTAATATCTAATGATCTAATGCTGAAATTACCAGAATCATGTAGTATAATGTCAGAAGATTATTGACTACATGTTTGACGCTGTGGAGTCATGGTGAGAGAGGAGACAAGTCAGAAAAATCTGTTTCGCATAGTTTGGGCAAGTCATGATATACAAAGTACAAATGTAGAGATGAATTTTTGGACATTTGACCTGTGATAATATAGAGAGGAGGAGATCAACCACACCATCACAACATATTTTAGTATTTGTCCATGGAAAGAAGACTAGATGTAGAAATGGAAGACTAGAGTTCAAGTACCTTTTCCCACAGTTATTATTTACTTCTTCTAAGTCTGTTTCTTCATCTATAAAAAAGGAGTAACAGTATTTATGCCTCACAGAGTTGTTGTAAAGAAAGATCTTTATCAGTCTTAAAGTAGTAGATAGACATAAGTTAATAAGGTACAATGTGTTATTTAGGTAAAGTGTGTTCCCTAAAAATTATGTTCTTACTTTATCCATTCATTCCCTTTAATTAATTAAGCCAATTCTTGCTGAAACAAAGAATGTCTTGCCACACTAGATATACACTATGTCAAATAATATATATATTGTACTAATAAATGCTAATCCATTGAGTTACTGATCAAAACAATTGGTTGTGGTAAAACTGACAGGAAGACAAGAGAAAGAATGTTGGATTCGAATTAAGTGCCTGTTTGTACCTAGAATTGAACCTGGATAAGTCATTTCCTCTTTCCCTGGGTTCAATTCCTTTATCTATAAAATGAAATAGTTGGACTAAATGATCTTTAATGTTGCTTTTAGATATATCTATGAAAGACACACCAATCCTATGAAAGAACACCAGGCTGAGAGTTTGGAGAATCTGGGAGGAATGGATGTAATAACAATTCAAGATTAAAATTATAAATTTTACAAAGGGTCTTTGTTATTTATATAGTGGTCATTATAAGCCTTTTTGACAGTTGAGAAAAACAGAGATTTAGAGAGGTAGACTCCATATATGGTCTAGTGTTTGGGAATTGCCCAAGAAATGAAAAAGGCAGGAAATCTGACCCAGTAATAACTATCAGAGTCAGCACTGAACCCAAGTCGACAGGGCCCGTTTCCATTCTACAGTCAAAATTTCCACTACTTCCCACCGAGAGCTATTATTCGGACCAGATGAAACAATGTAGGGAAAACAATGTGTAAAACATTAGTAATGTATTCTCTTAATAGGGACATTAACAGGCACAGTGGATAGAGCAATAAGTTTAATTAAAGTCTGAAAGACCTGAGTTCAAATGTGGCTTTACACAGTTAAGACAGCCCAAGTGGCTCAATTCCTATTTGCCTCAGTGGGGACACCATAGAAAAGGAAATGACAAGCACTCCAGTGTGTTTGCCAAGAGAACCTTATGGACAAAAGTCTATGGAATAATATAGAATCAAACAACAACAAATTCTATTAATGCATTAATGTGATTAATAGAATTTGTTGTTATTTTATATAATTATAATTTTATATATAATATATATATAATTTAATTATATATTATATTAATATAATTTATGAATGGATGTATTATATTATGTTAATTGATCATTGTATTTATTGTATTAATGCATGTGTTGATTGTATTGATATAATATATTAATTTATTATTGTATTAATTATATTAATGTGTTGTTATGTGATAGGCTAATTGATGTAATTAAATTATATTGATTGTTATGTTAATGATATATTAATTATAATTGGATATTGTAATATTATTGGTTATATGGTATATTAATTGATGTATTATATTAATAACAATAAGGTATAATAGTTTAAATGGTAGAAGATCAAGTTTTAATCCTCCGGCTCTCCATGCTTCAGGCAAACTCCAGGAATTTACCCCCCAAGGCTTGAACCACTTTGGAAAATCTGATTTGGTGTCGAAAATATTTCCCTACTTTATAGAACTCTATAGTATTTAATTTTCATATTCAGAATGAGAGGCATGCTTTCTAAGGAAAGCAGTTCTGATCACATTAACCAGAGTAAAGCACAGAGAATGGTACTAAGCCAAATGACTCCTGTAATAATGTAATAAAGATAATGGAATGGACATGATTCTTTAAAGACAATTCTTTGAAACAGACCAAATTTTCTTTTATTATAGCTTTTTATTTACAAGTCATATGCATGGGTAATTTTACAGCATTGACAATTGCCAAACTTTTTGTTCCAATTTTTCCCCTTCTTCCCCCTGCCACCTCCCCCAGATGGCAGGTTGACCAATACATGTTAAATATGTTAAAGTATGAATTAAATACAATATTAGTATACATATCCAAGCAGTTATTTTGCTGTACAAAAAGAATTGAACTTTGAAATAATGTACAATTAGCCTGTGAAGGAAATCAAAAATGCAGGCAGACAAAAATAGAGGGATTGGGAATTCTATGTAGTGATTCATAGTCATCTTCCAGACTTCTTTTGCTGGGTATAGCTGGTTTAATTCATTACTGCTCTATTGGAATTGATTTAGTTCATCTCGCTGTTGAAGAGGGCCACGTCCATTAGAATTGATCATCATATAGTATTGTAGTTGAGTACATAATGATCTCCTGCAGACCAAATTTTCTGAGAGCCAGATCATATTTTCTATTTGTTGTGATTAAGAATACATGCTTGATATAAGAAGCACTCATCAGGGACCAACCCAGTTTCAGGAAATGCAGGATTATTTTTAAAATGGGACTACTGTGATGAGCTTTAGAAATAAGGGAAACTTCAGGAATCATCTGATCCCATCTCCTCATTTTACAAAAAGAGAAAATGAATCTCAGGAAAGGGAAGCCATTTTTCCAAGGTCTAGAAAATGGCAAAGCTAGAATTCAAAGTCAAGTCCTCTGATTCTAAATTTCAGGACTTTCTTAGATATGGGATGTGGCTATATCAAGAGATATGTTTCTTGGATGTAAAGAGTTACCAACAATAAGCAGAGGTCTGATGGGTGACCCGGTTCTGAGGGCCCAGAGGTCTGCCAGACCATCAGATCCTCCCAGTTCAATAAAACAACCACACGTGTCATCTTGAACTTGAACATGAGTCAACAAGAGGTCTCAATTTTTTTTTCTCCTCCTTCTTTAAATCAATTTGGTTCCAACAGGTGTTCACCGTGTCTGAGGTCGCTCTGCTTACATAACCCTTCTTCCATTTGGAAGGATGAAAAATGTCACTCGGATTTATTGTAAACAGACTTAGGTTGTACTAAACAGTAAAACCAAAGGTCACCCAATTATTCATATGCTTCCCCCTTTTCCTCACTCTTCCCTAGACTTTAATGCATGCAAGAGCCAACAAAGAGACTTTCCTCTGTTGATGTCATCCCCCACTTCCACCCCCACCTGAGAAGCATAAAGAAGATGGAAAATGTAATCAGGAGGAGGGGGGAACCCACTTGGCTATAGAAACCACAGCCAGCAGTCGGGGAGAGCGCAGTGGGGGGTCTTGCGTGCTATGTGAACACAGACCTATCTATTTTCCAGTTTGAACTCCAAAAGATTCTTTGGAGTTTTTATCTACCCTCCCATTGTCAAAATTTGAAAGAATGAGAGAAAAGTGGTCCCGGTGAGGAAAGGAAAAGGGAAAATGAGGGATGAAAAAGAGGGAGGGAGGGAAGAAGGGAAAGAAGTAAGGAAGGAAGGAAGGAAGGAAGGAAGGAAGGAAGGAAGGAACGAAAGAAGAAAAGAAAGAATAGAGAGAAATGACTTTACAAATGACCATGAGCAAAAGTTTGTTAGTGGGAAAAATAATGTTTTGTCAGGATAAATATAGGTCAAAAAATTCATGTCAAAGAGCCATCGTGTTTATTGGGGAGGGGAAAGAGTGGTGCTAAAAGTTCTTACTCCAGTATGAGAATTTGAGAACCAAGTATTTGAGAATAGGTGGGTTGTGTTAGTGAAGACACAGTCAGTCCAAGTTGGTGAATTCAGAAATAACTCCGAGTGAAAGATGTGTCAACATGAGAATTGCCTTATTTCCTTTTTGCTCTACTCCTACCCTTATTCCCATCTCTTGAAGGTTAGACTTTGCTACTTAGGCCATTGATTCCACTTCTAATTGCCCAGCTAAGGGTTAGACATTCCAGGGCAACATAAGTCAATGAAAAGTCTAGATTTAGAGTTTGTTAACCTGGGGTCTGAGAACTTGATTTTTTAAATCTGATAACAGCCTTTCATTATTTTATTTTGTGCTTTTAAAGGCCTTATTCTTTGAAGGGCTTCCTGGTCTTTGACTAGACTGCTCAAAAGATCCATGACACAAAAACGATTAGAAATCTCTGGTCTAGATGGTTGGCCTTAACTCAGGCATTAGCAAATCACTATCCAGCTAAAGAAATTCAATTTCTGAAGAATAGGCTGTGTAAAAAAGACCATTCATTTTACCACCAGAGAACCTGGGTTCAATCCCATCTCTTCTATTTGTTATCAATAGGTCTTTAAGAAATCATTCGTTTCTTTTTGTAAAGTGAAGGAGTTAGACTGGTTGATCTTTAGGGTCCTTTACAACTCTAAGACAATGTTCACATTATTGGGCTGGTAATATGTGTGTGTATATATATATATATATATATGTATATATATATATATATATACATACACACACACACACATACACACACACACACACACATATATATACACACACACATATATACGTATATATGTGTGTGTATATATTATATATATATATATTTGTCTGTGTGTGTGTGTGTGTTTTTCTAATATGAAGTCATGAGGTCTGGCGGGGAAAAGTGGCTTTTTTTCAAAAACTATCTTAAAGTCAGACTGGATTTAGTTAAGATGAACAGAAAAAGATATCTTTGTTTAATGCACTGATAGTGTTGTAAAAGAGAAACTGAGTCTGGTCTACTCCCTATTTGTCCCCAAAATTATCTCAACTTTCCTTTTCCTGGTCTGTCCTTTGTTGTCGTTGTCATTGTTGAAGCCTAGAAAGGTTTAGCTCCTTTGTCCTGAACTTGGTGTAATCCGTGGATTTGGATTCAGAGGGCTTGGATTCAAATCTTCTTACTACATATGTGACCTTGGGCAAGCTTCACTTTCCCTCTTTGAAATTCAGTTTCCATATCTGTAGGAAGAGGAGATTGGACTAGATACGTGGGTAAAAGTCTGAATCTGATGTCAATAAGATCTGCCTAAGTTTTTATGTATGTATACGTATTTGCAGAAACACAAATGTATGTATATTTATTCATGTATATCGGCATTACGTGCTTATATAACTAGATACAAGTGTATATATATATTGCATATACCTACATAACCATATATTCATATCTTATGAACATGTACATAACAAACACGTATATATACATATCTTATGTGTGTGAATATACATTTGTATTATGTACAGATGTAAATTGTGTAAACATATTCATATTTATACAAATGCAAATATTTACAATACACATATGTATATAAATATGGGCACATATATATTAATATATCCATATATACATGTATTAGTGCATCATCCCCACATCTATCTTGATTAGCTTTTGTGTTTTATAATAACTATATCCTCCCTAAACAAGATACTCCATCTCCATCTATGGGCATTTTCTCTGGCTATGCATCGTCTGGAATGTTCTCCCTCTTTGTTCTAAACTCAGCTAAAACCCCATCTTCTACAAGAAGTCATCCTCATCCTCTAATCTGGAGCTTTTTCTTGTATTTATTTCCTATTCCTAGTATTTAATTTTTTTCTATTTAATTATTTCCTATTTCCTAAAATATTCTTATTTAACTACTTTCTATTTTAATCATTTCTCTTTTTAATTATTTCCTATTCCTATTTAATTACTTCTTATTTTCTAAAATATTACTTTTTAATTATTTCCTATTTTTATTTCCTACTTGTAATACTTAATTATTTCCTGTTTCCTATTTTAATTATTTCCTATTTATCCTGCACATAGCTTGCTTTGTATGAATTGTTTACACGTTGTCTCTTCTCTTAGGTCTTGAGTTCCAAGAGGACTAGAGCTGTCCTTTGTCTTTCTTTGTTTCCCCAGTGCTCAGCACAGTGCCTGGCATATAGTGAGCCCCTAATAAGTGTTCATCGGTTGATTGCTTGACTGATCGATTGAAACAGCCCTTCCCCGGTGAGTTCAGGAGACCTGTCGCCACTGCGGGGTCGCACGTGCGCGCGCTCACGTTCGGCCTCTGGACTCGGCTCACGTTCGGAGCTGAGCATCCCTTCCCCTGCTTGGTCAGTCTTCTGTTTGCTCTACTACAAGAGGGGAAAGCTCAGGAGCCCATGAAGTCTAACTAAAGCTAACTGAAAGTCCCTACATTTATATGCGCTCGCGGTCCATCAGCGCTCTGATCCTCAATCTCCCAAAGCGAAGCGTCATTGTTCCAAAGTTACAGAAAAGGGAATTAAGTGGGTCTGGCTTGGAGCAGTGAGCTGAAATCGCCGGGCAGTGCTGGGGTTCTGAAGCGGAAGCTGTTACGGGATCCTTGTATTATCTTGAGGAAGTCACTTCTCGGGGTTTCAGAATTTCCTGAGAAGATTGACCTCCATCGTTGTTCTTAATCTTTTTCTTTCTTTCTTTCTTTTTCTTTTTCCTTGGGGTTGGGGGGCGAGGGGGTGTCGTAGATCTCTCTTTGGCCATCTAGTGAAAACTTTTCTCAGAATAATGCTTCTGAGTACATAAAATAAAATATACGGGTTTGCAAACGAATCCAATTTTACTGAAAACAAAAATGTTAGGAACCCCTGATTATGACTTTGAAACAACGCTCTTTAGATCTAAAATCCTAAGGCAAATCCGGGAATCATTTTCAGTACTTTTTGAAGTTCATAAAATCATAGATAAACCTGAAAGGGAACTTAGAGATCCCGAGGTCCAGTTTTAAAGGTAATGTATGAAAACCAGACAGAGTCAGCCAGGCACTGAGTCAGGATCCGAGCCCTCCGATTCCAAATCCAACACGTTTTCCATTGAATAATACGGACTCGAGATTGAGAAATGGGGAGAGAGGAGGGAAGGAAGCGGGACGGGGTCTGGGATCGTGGATTGCACTATTAAATGTGTATTCTCTGGAGATTTAGAAAATCCTGCCCCACCCCTCTCCCCCAGAATCAGCTGAATGACTCTGAGGAATATGTATGCATTCATTCATTAAGTCAATGTTGTTATGGGGTTATGGGGCAGGGGGGTGGAGACAAAGTTTAGATGAATGCCACAGTCTCAGCATCTAATAATTGCCTTAAGCAAAGCTCTGGCCCGCAGAGTCATTCCTGCCTGCTCCAGTATGCACTTCCGGTCCAAGCAGATTGGCGCTTGGATGCCTTGAAGCCCAAAGACAGGGTTAATGTGACCCTGGATTTTTTGCACAGTCCCTTGTCACTTTCTCCATACTTTCTCCCTCAAACTCTCCCTCAACAGAAAGGATATAGGTATGTATGTATCATGTGCCCATGCATATCTGTGTATGTATAGCATGTTTGTGTGTATGGGTCTATAAGCATATGTACATTTGATACATGTTGTTGATCCTTCCTTTTCCAAGGAAAGATCTCCATCAGGGAGATGATGCCATGGCAAGTGAATTGGATTTCAGTACTGTGCAAGGTCACCTGCCTCCCTTTCCCCTCCAGAGCCATCTGGGTCCAGTGGCCAGATAAAAACCAGGATGATTGGAGATGCCCTGAATGAAATGGAAAACCTTGCCTTTTTAAGCTAAGGTCTTCAACAGATCTGTTTGATGGAGGTAATATAAAGATATACAGATATAATATATATACATTCACACGTACGTATATACATACACATATCTACATATATATAAAATCTTAGAACTACAAAATATGGGGAAAGATTTAAAATATTATTTAGTCCAATTGTATATTACTATTGCAAGCTACTTCAAAACAAAACTGTCTCCTTTACTTTGTTAGTTCCTTAATATTTGCTGAACTGAATGTAATTGAGATCCAAAGCAAGTTTGACTTGACCAAGATGACAGTAAGTTAGTAGAATGGCCAGGCTTTGAGCCCCCATCTCCAGACTTTTAGTCTTGTGGGGTGTCAGCTACACAGCGGACCTCTTTGACAAGCTGCATCTGTCCATGTATTTCCTATTTTCCTTACCCAAAGCAGAAGTGGACTTATCATCAAAGAGATCTGGGCAAACAGAATAGGGTTTTGATGGACAGCACCAGGCTCATACCCAAGAGCAGACACACCACAGCTTTGGATGGTAACTCTTAGAGGCCCTTCTTAGAGACCAGTGATATTCAAACCTAGAGACCCCAACAGTGCACAAAGGCCTTGCCCACACCCTTCTCTCCTTTGTCCTCTTCCAGAGGAGTCTCAGCTACTCAGACAAGCACAAGATAACATTCAAGCATTAGGATTTGGTTTTGGAAAGGAGATGAGAGAGAGAGAGAGAGAGAGGAGAGAGAGAGACAGACAGACAGACAGACAGACAGTCAGACACAGACACAGACACAAACAGACAGAGACAGGAAAAGACAGAGACAGACAGAGACAGAAGACAGAGACAGAGAGACCGAGAAAGAGACAGAAAGAAACAGAGACAGAGATGAAGCAGACAAGAGTCAGAAAGAGAGACAGAGTAAGAAACCGAGAGACAGAGAGACAGATACAGAGAAAAAATGAGAGGAGAGAAAGACAGACAGACAGATAGAGACAGAGACAGAAACAGAGAAAGAAGATGAGAAAGACAAAGAAAGAGATAAAGAGACAGAGAGAAACACACAAAGGAATAGAGAGAAAGAGACAAAGAGAGATACCCAGAGAGAGAAACAGAGAGACAGAAAGGAGGGAAGGAGAGAAAGACAAGCAGAGAAAAGAGAAAGGAAGGAGGGGGCAACTGACAGAGATAGAGATGCAGAGAGACAAAAGTAGGAGGGAGAGGATAGTGACAGAAAAAAGGGAGGGAGGGAGAGAAAGGAGGGGAGAGAAAGAAAGAGAGAGAGGGAAATACAAATGGAGGGAGGAAGAGAGGAGAGAGAGAGGCATAGATTAAGAATGGAGAGAAAGGAGAGAGGGAGAGGAAGGAGAAAGAAAGGAAGAAATGATAGGAAGACAGGAAGCGAAAGAGATTTAGGTTCTAAGTTTTTAAGATGGGCCCATAGTTATAGATTTTGGAAGTCTGTGAATTTGGAGGGGAAGGAGAAAATTTCATCTTTATTTTCCTTTATAATCCTATAGATTTTATTTTCAGCATGTTAGTTCATTAATTTACATTATTGCATTATATAAATTAATAAAAATATTCCACATATTATTTTAAGAAGACCTCCATAATGAGGTTTCCCCAGACTGTTCACAGCCCATGCCACAAATTAGGCTAGGTATAGATGACTTCTCACATTATGTTCAATTTTAGATCTTCTAATCCTATGATCCAACCTCCACCTCCCCTACCCTGCATTTTCCCCTTCCAGCTCCTTCCATTTCTAGAGAGTTCATTTCTAAAGTGACTGAGAATTGAGGGGGCGAGTCAGATCCAGCTTTAAACCTATAACTCTTTCCTTTTAGGGGAAGGGGTTCTCTTCTGGGTTTTTTGAGATTGGCAGAGAACTACCTTCCCCATGTATACATATACATGTACACTTTCCCCAAGCACGTGAAGCAGGCCAAGAAAGAACAAGGTCAAAGGTAGGTCATCAGAAAGGGAAGGAATCCAAAACACTCTGAAGCTGACCAAGTCTATTGAGTCTACAGTCAAATTCTGAACATAGGACCAAGTTTTTTTTTTTTGTTGTTGTTGTTTTGTTTTGTTTTGTTTTGTTTTTTCCCCACATGACTTCATTCTCCCTGGAGTCTGGGTAACTTTTGGAAATTAAATTTCAGTCGTCTGAATTTGGGAGGTTTTTTAGTTTGTTTTCATTGTCCTTGATGCTCATTACTCACATTTCTAATTCATTACTCACAAAGCTGATTGATTTTTATGTTGCTTTAAAACTAACAAAGATTTGTGCTCTCCACCATACTAATCTCTATCGAATGCTGCTACTCGGCAGATAACATAAGTATTTTATACTTTTTTTTTCTTTTAACAAACAATGAAATGGGATCCCAGGCACTGGGATAGGGCACTACACTTCTAGTTAGAGCTGCGATTTGAATCCAAGGCTTCCAACACCAATCTTTTCCCCTTCAGTGGGCAGCCTCTTCTTACTATATAAACACAGGAAATGTGTCTTTCTTTCCAGAAATGAACATCCATCGATTTATAAGACATTTTCTATCCAAGAAGAAAGGGCTGGATGCCGAGAGGGAAAAGAAGCCAAGTTTTTGCTCTCCCAGGCCAGGGTGTCGCTTGCAGTTGGCCTAGAACTGCCGACAAATTAGGAAATGGAAGTTCTGAGGGGTTCAAGGCCACACAGGTAGCGTGCTCTCCAGCTAGGAAGGCCACTCGGTCCCAAGGCGCTACCTACCACTTAGAGCTATCAGGGTCCTTAGAAATCAACCAGTCCCCTCCAATTTTGCAGATTAGGAGAAAAGGTCAGAGAGGTGACATTAGCCGGGGAAATGGGAAAGGCACTGAAATGTCTCTTAATTATTCACATCGTTCATCGTGTTCCCATTTTTGGTCATTACTGGAGATGAGACATTTTACTGAACACAGTAAATCTGTCACTGTCCCAGACCCAAAACTAAAGGGATCTTAAATATCCCATTTGCAGAGGGGGAAACTGAGGCAGGGGAAAATGAAGCGATTTGTCGATAACAACAAGTTTTTGACTCCGAGGTCAGGCTCCTTCCAGTACTCCATTTGGCCCGCCCTCTGCCTTCCCAGATCATTTACACTTGCTTTGCCCTAAAACTCTTTCTCGGGCCTAGGAGTCAAAACCAGATTACTTGGGTAGAGCAGAGCAGACTGTGGAGATCCTGTGGCAGCAAATTGAGCAGCTGCACGCGAGTCACTGGGTATTTTAAAACCTAAATGTCGAAAAACAAAGGGAAATATAGATCAGGGGTCCGAGAGCCCTAGAGGAATAATACTGCGGAAAAGGGACAACCAAACTTTTAGCCAGAAGTTGCTTTTTGTATGAATGGGTGATATCTACCACACGGAGGCGAATTCTAAAGGCTTGGAGCGCCTGGGAAGAGGTTTTATTTTTCTCCCTTTCCCTCCGCCTTGCCACCATCCACTCTAGACTGTCCGATGCTATCAACCACCCATTTCTTCATTCCCAAGGAAAGAGAATAGGCTCAGATCTCCACTCCCCGTGCGTCATCCAACGGGCGACCGACGGACTTCTGCCGCGATGGATCTAAGGACTTGGCGCAGAGACAGAGCAGTCGGTTCAAAGGCCAAGCCTGAGACAGACGGTGGCCGGTGCTCAGCCGGAGCCCTCTGCTCCCCCACCCCCTAACCTCCCAAGCGAGCTTCCAATCCCCGGATTGCCGATGGCGCCAGAATTCTGGACGCCCACCCAGGGCGGAAACAAAGAATCTTCCAAAGAAACTGTTCATAGCTGATTTCAGGGATGCGGAGACAACGTTGGCAAACCGGACAAGCTAAACAGGGACCGAGAAAATTAGTAGCATGGGTGGATTTTGCAGAGGGGCAGGCTCCATTTCGATACAAGGAAAATTTCCTAATATTTAGAGCTGTCCAAATAAATAAAGAAAGAAAAGAAAAGAAAACAGTGCCTTAGGCGCAAAGGGTTTTCCCAAAATTGGAGGTGGTTAACTGGAAATTGCATGACAATATTGGGGGGGAGAGGGGGTGTATATCGTATCCTATTCGATCTAGATTGGATCATAAAGTCTTGAAAAATCATTATAACTGTAGGATTCTGGGATTCTATGTTGGAATGCGGAGAGGAAGGGGAATCCCCAGCCACTTTTAGTCTCCGTAGACCAGCCAGATCTTTGTTTTCAATCTTAGGATTTTTCCTCAAATGAATTCAACAAACATTTATAAAACATGCGAGGCTAAGTTCTGGGAACACGAAGGGAACTACCACCCGGCCCTTGTTCTTTAAGTTCAAGGGAAGAAGTCCAATCTCTGTGCTATGGGGAGGTCTCCAGAGAAAATAACCACTTCGTTTAAGAAGGAGAACTTGGGAGTTCTGGAGAAACTGGACTTCAAGACACAGATTTCACCAGCTTCATACTGATAGGAGAGAGAGAGGAGGAATCCATTCGCTTTATCAAGGACTGAGAGAGAGTAAAGGCTTGCAAGGCTTGAGCTCCGAAAGAAGTGAAGGATTCTGAAATTTGACTGGAACAGGAACCTGGATGGGGTAAAGCAAAGGAGCCCAATTCCTTTGGAACCCCAGCTCTGCCATCTCCCATGTGATCTTGACTAAGTCTGGCACCCCTTCCTTCTTTTTTTTAATTTGTAAAATGAAAAGGGATTTGATTTAGATTCCCTTCTGATCCCAAACTCCATATTCTTAAGAGAGCAGGAGTAGCATGATGTAAGGCTGGACAGATAATTTGGGAGGATTGTATAGGGCATTGAATGCCAGGATCTCTTAATCGAGTTGTTAGAACTAAAAAAAGAAATCAACGAGCATTTATTAAGTATCTACTATTTGCCAGGCACTATCTCAGCATTAAGGATTCAAAGAAAGGTTTATGACAATCCTTGATCTCATAGAGTTCACAATGTAATGGCAGAAACCACATATAAACAGCCATGTACAAATAAAATAGATACAAGATAAATTGAAGATAATCAGTAGAGAGAAAAGGATAGCAATTAAGGGGGAATCAAGAAAGGCTTCTTGTAGAGAATGGGATTTTAGTGGAGACTTGAAAGAATTGAAGAAACAAAAATGATGAAAAGGAGAATTTCAAAAAATGGAGGACAACCTGTGAAAAGTCCACCAGAGGCTTAAAGTCAAATGGAACTGCATGTTTTATCCAGTGGGCAATGAGAAATCACTGAATTTTTTGTATTTTCCTCTTACTCTAGTATACTGAGAGTCACTCTCCTTAATATCTTACTGAAATTTCCTCTGGTCTTCTAGCTAACTGGGTCATCATTACCATTCGGGAAAGGAATAATAATAATATTTATATAGCACTTACAAGGCTTCCACATGTATTTATCCCCTTTAATCCTCAAGACAATGAAGTCAAGTTGGGAGTGTGTTACTTTCCCCATTTTGTATTCAATGAAACTGACCGAAAAAGACAATTACAGAGGTGAAGTGACTTGTCTGCTAACACTGGGCCATTAATGGAGAGGCTAGGCTCAAACTTTACTGTGTTTCTCCCCCCCCCCCCCCCCCCAATGATACCTCTTATTTATTGCACTGGTAAGTCCTGAGTTCAAGATAAGAGATTTTCACCAAAAAGTAAAAGACTCTTGGGAAAAGGCCAGTCCTATACTTCTGGGTGCAAGGCTTAATTAAGACTTTATCTTTCAACCACGAGGCCTTCATTTTCTTAAATGAACCCTCAGAGATGGTTGAGTGATTAGACTGTATTTGGTGAATGGCAGATGACTTCCTATACCGTAAGAGCGCTGGTTAATCATTTAGCCAATCACTTTGACTACTTTCTTTAGACCTGCACATTCTCTTTTAGGTTTTTCTAAAACTAGTTCTTTCTTGAAGGAAAAAGGATGGGATGGGAGTGGATAGTAGTGAGGGAGGGGACACACACATATAGACAGATAGATACAAAGATAGAGAGAGATAGGTGGAGGTAGACATGAAGACAGGCAAAGACAGAGAAAGAAAAATCAAGACACAGGCAGAAAGACATCGATAGAGGGACAGAGAGAGACAGAGAACTGGCCTGGCCCCTCCAACCTAGTCTTCAGTGGCAATTTCCACCAACTCCTATTGTATTCCCTCCCCCTCCAATCTACCTCACATCCCTTCATTCCTCAGTATGGATTTTAAGGGATGTCATTTACTTTCAAAGGCTTATCCAATGTTTCTCTGTTGCCAAAAGGTTCATAATGAATAGAGTGCTAAGGTTGAAGTGCAAAAAATGGGATTTCAAATCCAGACTCTGACATGAGCTAATTATGTAAATTTGGGGCTATCACAACCTCTCTGTGCTTCCAGCAACTTCCCAGTATTTAGTTACTATAGCAGAGAATCAAAAATCTTAAATCCTTTGTATATTCAGATGTAATAACAACATTTACAAAGTGCTTTAAGGTTTGCAAAAATATTTTCATTTGATACTTATAACTTTGTGAGGGAATCATTACTGTTATCCCCATTTTATAGATGCAGAAATTGAGGCTGAGATAGGATTGCACCATCAAAATGTGGCCGAGGACTTCCAGACTCCAAGCCCAGTGCTCTCTTAGCCCATCTTTTACTTCAATGGAATGTCAATGTTTTTGCTCTTGAATCTCAGGTGTTTCTAAATCCCCTATTCTCCTGTAATTGGACTCTTTAGGAATCATACAAAAAGCTAGAAAGGTTCTAGAACACAGAATGTCAGGGCGGAAAGGAAACCCAAAGATCCACAAGTGTAACTGTCTCATTCTACAGATAGTGAAAATGAATTCAGGCTCAAGCTTAGAGTGATCAGTATTGAGGTCTCCAATTTAGCTCTTTTAATTCAGTCTCCTAGGACTGAGTCATTTATAAAAACTAGAAGCAAAAAAAGACTCATGGTACAAAATTGGGGATACTTGATGACATTATGCAGGAAAACGGAATTAGAATTCGACAATGTTTAGACTCCATTTTGGCTGATGAGAGATCACTTTGCCTCTAGAAAGTGTCTGTGTGGAAGCTGATCTTGACTACTGGCCTATTTTCTAAAAATATTTTTTTAAAGCTTAATGGATATGGCTTCCATGATATCAGGAGGGTCACTATTTCTCAATCGGCCTCAGCTTGTTTGGGAAACAGCTCTAGAGCAACAGTTCACATAACTGAGGGCAATTGTCATCCACTTCCATCTATTCTGGTACAGTAACCAATACAGTAGCAACCTTGGCAACCCTGCCATTATTTAGGCAAAACAAAAAATGTAATAGAAGTGGAGATGGAGCTAAAATTGCTGCAAACTAGGATAAAAAGACATCAAGATAACTCTGGGAAACAAGAGGTGAGAGTCCCTGCTGTCTTCTGTCCAGATCAGACCACATCTCCAGCTGCTGTTCATTTCTGTTGCCAAACTGGAACATATTTTTGTGTCTGTTAGGCGATTGGAGTTAAGTGATTTGCCAAGGGTCTTACAGCTAGGAAGTGTTAAAATATCTGATGGTGGATTTGAACTCTGGTCCTTCTGACTCCAGGGCTGGTGCACTATCCACTATGTCATCAAGCTGTCCCCAAACTGAAGTATAGTTTGAGGAATATGATAAAGATGGAGATGGAGAGATTATAGTCTTGTGAAGGCTCATTGAAGGAACTGCAGATGTCTAACCTGAAAAAGACTTGATCAGTGAGAGTGGCGATGGGACAATGGTTATAGACTCTGAGCATCAGGAGCTGTGAGACAATAAAGACATTGTTCGGCTTGTAATGCTTGCCCTAAAAGGGCAGAATCAGAAGCAATGGGTGAAAGGCATAGGGAAAAATTAATGTATAATATATGTGCATATATGTATATACCTCTATTTGATATATCCATTTGACTAAAGTGAAAGGCGAATACAGAAGAAATAAGGCAGCTAGCTGTCAAAGTAGGTAGAGCACTGAATTTGGAGTCAGGAAGTCCTCAGCTACATTCTGGCAGTGTGCTACTGGGTAAGTCACTTAACTTCACTCGGGCTCAATTTCCTTATCTATAAAATGGGATTAGTACTAACACCTTTCTCACTAAATTGTATATATGTGAATATTTATCTATAAATGTATGTATACGTGTTTCTGTGTATATATGTGTCTGTATATATATATATATATATACACATATGCATATCCATAGACATACATATACATGTTATAGTTTCAGCCATGTCCAATTCTCTGTAACCCCATTTGAGTTTTCTTGGCAAAGGTATCAGAATGGTTTGCCATTTCCTTCTCCAGCTCCCTTTACAGATGAGGAAACTGAGGCAAGTAGGGTTAAGTGACTTGCCCAGGGTCATACTGCTAGTAAATGTTTGAGGCCAGATTTGAACTCAGAAAGATAAGTCTTCCTGACTCCAAGCCTGGTACTTGCACCACTGTGCCATCTAGATCTTCATATGTATGTGTGGGTGTATACATACACACATGCATACCTACATATATAGTTTGTTATATTGTTATACACACATATAATTGTGGTTTCTCTCAATGGAAATCGTAGCTAGCAATATGGTAGTTGGCATTTATATGGCACTTCTAGGTTTGCAAAGCCCTTAATATATATTATCTCATTCGATCCTCACAACGACCATGCAAAACAGACTCCATTATTATCTTCATTTTATAGATGAGCAAACTGAGGCTGTTACATGAAGCAGTGGCTGAATGACCGTTTGTCAAGGCTGTCAAAAGTGGAATTCCTATTTAGGTAGGACTTGGGCTAGATCACTGACCTCTGAGGTCCCTCCCTTCCAACTCTAGGATTCTGGACTTCTGTGAAAGCAGGGAGACAGAGCCAGCACTGATCCAATAAAAGAGTGAATAAGCCCTTTTTTGAGGAGTTTCGGGTAATTGCTCCTGGGAAATTCAACAAAGCCGGGAAGAAAAGGAAAAAAGAAAGGAGACAAATATAGTCAATTAATTCAATAAACATTAATAAGCACCTACTATGTGCAAGCCGCGGTGTGATAAGCTTAGGTTCTATTAATAGAGGCAAAAGTTCTATCAAACGTGTCCAGAACATATAATCTCACAGTGGACTGTCCATAAAATAGGAAAAAAAAAATCTCAGAGGTTGGGCTTTTCCTTTAAAGCATACGATGCTTTAAAGCACACGTTTGGAGCTTTTGTAAGTCTCAGTTTCCTCATCCATAAATTGATAAGGTCATTAGATTCGATGATGAACACTAAAGTTCCATCCAACTCTAAGAAATTCTGATGTTAGTCTCCAGAAATCAAATCGGATTTTTCTAAGTGCCAACACTCCAATTCACCAGGTTTACCTCAAAGAGATGGGACTGCTCAACCGTTACCTTCTTCCCACACAAATGCCCTCTGGCCAAATTTCTCTTTCAGTTGTCTTTGATATTCATTTTAAGATTTCCCCTCAGTTTGGGAGGAGCCTTAGCTGGGTGGAAAATGTGGGGCCACTGTTTTGAGATTCAAAAGAGGCTAGCGTTCTCATCTTCCCTTCATCACTAATTCGCTAAATGGCCCTAACAAATCCTGCAACGTCTTAGAATCTGATTCTCATATGAAAAATGATAGAATAACCCCCTCCCGGAATAAAATGAGATCATGGATGTGAGAGAGGTGTTTAAGTTTTCAAGAATTAAGGACTGGTGATTTTTTTTTGTGGGGGGAGGGAAAGGGGAGGGAACGGGGATACCTTCTTACCCCTCCTGTGCATAAGGGATAGCCCTAACTTAGTAACTGCTCAATTGTCATCTCCCTTTGAAAAGCAGGCGAGCCCGAAATTTGGGCTCAGGAGAGAAGATGCCTCTGGGTCTAAGTCCTCCTTGAGCCCTGTGCCAAAAAAAAAAAAAAAAAAAAAAAAAAACTAGTCCACCAAGAGCCCAGACCAAAGCTTTCCAACTACCAGGTTGAGCTGAGGTGGAGGAGCCACGAGCGGCCCCAGTCTCGCTGACAGAGCAATAAATGACTAATTAACCTTTGCGAAAGTTCAATACCTTGGGGGAGGCTGTCAAGAAACGGATTTGACCCAGAGCCCAACAGGGAGGCCCGGCCACTGGGATCAGGCGAGTGGGGTCCCCCCCGCTCGACCGCCAGAGCTGCGCCGGGGAAAGCCGGGGGTTGTAACCGAAATCGCAGATATTTCCTCTCCACTCCAGTTGTCGTGCGGTAGGTGCACAGGCAGCATCAACAATAATAACCCCGTGCCTGAACCCTCGCCTCTGGCCAATCCAAACAAGGCACCAAACAAGTTTGTTTGCACGATTGTTTATGGATAACGGGGCGAGTTTATGAGGCTGCGTCACTCCTATCGTAAATACGGTAACGTGGTCAGTTTTTATTATATTTGGATGTATTCCAGGTCTCAGTGACAACTCCCCCCACCCCCCAGCAAACCTCAGCCACCGAGACTTCCTCTAAGCCTTGCTTTCCCAAACGCTTCTTTTTGCAGTGACTCTTTAAATCTCGCCACATTTGTAAAAAAAAAAAAAAAAAAAAAAAAAGTCTGTCCCCAAATGTTTTCCATTAATTCGTAGACTAGCTTCTTTCCTCCCGGATTCCTTTTCCGATGCAGGAAAAAAAAAAAAAAAAAAAAAAAAAAAGCACGAGATTTGGAAAGAAACTGGCGAGTATTCCTGTCTCTGCCACTGACTTGGTATATGACTTTAAGCAAGTCATTTCTCTTCCTGGGCCTCAGCTCTCTTTACTTTAAAGTTGAGGAAATTGGTCTGGATTATGTCTACGATTCCTTCCAACTCTGTAATTTCATGAAAAACAGAGTGGCCGGAATTCTATGTCTAATAGTGCCGGAGCCTGGAGTCGGGAAGATCTGAATTCTAAGTCGATCTCAGACAGTAGCTGTGGGACCTGGGCAGGCACTTAACTTGTTTGCCTCAGTTTCCTCATCTATAAAGTAAGCTGGAAAATACTCCAGTGTTATTATTATTATTATTATTATTATTATGTGGCCAGGAAAACCCCAAATAGACTCGAGAAGAGTCGAACGCGACTTAATATGACTAAATAAAAGAAGTTTGGGTTGATAGAGAACAAATCATTTACCCTCTTTGAGCCTCAATTTTCCCAGTAAAAAGGGGGTAAATAATGCCTGATAATGTAAATATTTTAAGTATCTCTTTTCTGCCCCCCTCCAAAGTTTCTCTATCATTTTATTAAAGAAATAAAACCCTTGATTTAAAAAATAAATTTAAGTACTTTTTTTTAAATGTCGATGCTATCTACTCTTAAGCTTGTTGATGCAAAACTTAAATGCCATATTCTATGCAAAGTTTCTGCAAAATCTTGGAGAGATATGTGTGTGAATGTGTACATATACACACATATATGTAATTCGAAGGTCCCTCTTAGCTCTTATATTTTATGTTTAATTCAACAAACTTTAAACACCTACTATGTGCCAAACGTTGGAGACTCTGGAGAGAAAAAGAAGGAAAGCTTTTGTAGGTTTCCCTAGGGAGGAATGGAGAAGGAGGGAAGACAGAGATAGCGACAAAGAGGCAGAGACAGAGTCAGTGAGAGAAGAGAAAGAGAAAGG
This sequence comes from Antechinus flavipes, assembly GCF_016432865.1. Lineage (NCBI taxonomy): Eukaryota > Metazoa > Chordata > Mammalia > Dasyuromorphia > Dasyuridae > Antechinus > Antechinus flavipes. Next base: position 55,217,460 of record NC_067399.1, on the reverse strand, counting down.
GAAGGAAACCTTACCCTCAAGAAGCTTACATTCAAAGTCCAATATTTAATGTCACACATCCGCTTTCCAGATTCTATATTCTAAGATGCCTCTCCACACTGTTACATTCTGTTCTAAAGTCTTTATTAGTTCTAACCTGCATTCTATAGGTCCCTTTCAGCTCTGCTATCATATATTCGAAGATTGACATTCTCCGATGCATTGGTTTTCTCCTTTTTCAAGATTGAGGTGTTTTTTTTGTTATTTTTGTTCTTTTTTTTGAAAATTAGAAACGGTTGAAATATCAGAGGCAGAAGTACTCAAGAGACAATGTAGCTGATTAACCTTGCTTAATTTGACAATGAAATGATTAACAAACTACTTTTCTTCCCTCCCCTTTCTTCCTCTTACCTCTTCTCCCTCTCTATGCGTCTCCGTGGTTCTTCTCTCTCTCTCTCTCTCTCTCTCTCTCTCTCTCTCTCTCTCTCTCTCTCTCTCTCTCTCTCTCTCTCTCTCTCTCTCTCTCTCTCTCTCTCAAATCCAAATCCTTAGTTAGTCCCCAACTTGGCCTCGACTTTGCCGTGAGACCTTCAATGAGTCACTTCCCTTTTGTAAAATTCAGCTTCCTCTTCTAAGATCAGATCAAGGGGTGGTTCAAGTCCTTTCTAATCTAAAGGATCCTCAAATCTCTCTGACTAATACTACGCGAACTTAAAAAATCGGGCCTGAACAAAAACTGGGACGACTGGGGACATGATTTATTGAGGTCATCGATCACCTCCAAGTGCCTATGAATTTCATCTACTCCCACGGGAATGTCACGAGCTCCGGCGCCCTGACTCCTCCCCCGGTCCGCTCTGGCTCTCCTTGTTCCGGATATTTGAGGCAGCAGTCCTTCTCCTCTGGGGCCCCGAGTCTAGCCCACCTCACGGCACAGCTTCAAAGCCCCCAGGCCCACAGCAAGCGGGGTGGTTTGCGGTTTCCTCAATACAGCAGCTAATAATTAGAGGCGCACAGAGCCACGATTCAGCCGGCTGCTCTATTGATGGAGTAATTGGTCCCTGATCGTTTTCATCCGAAAATGTTTACAGCAATTAACGCTCTACAGTCTCAACTTGATTAGATCAATTAATCTCAATGGAGAAAGAGGGGAAAGAAGCGTAGGGATTCTGGGGTTTTTAGCCTTTGGGGGGGGCGGGGTGGAGACAATTCCACTGCCCTGTGTAAATTTCTCCGTGTTGGCACCCTTACAGCTCAAAAAAATCGGAATGCTAGAGTTCGAAGGACCCTGTAATAAAAGTCACTTCTTAGTAAGAGGGATCATTCAAATTTCAATAGGCTTTACCGTCAGTTCCGCACCATCGCATTATGTCCTGATGCAAATATTAATAGCCTGCAAAAGAGGAAATCAACATTCATTAACTCTCCCTTACTGCTACTAAATCATCCAAGCCTAGCAGACGGGTTTCGATTTCAGATAATTCCTAGCCTCTTCTCAGCAGAGAAGAGAGATGATAGGGAAGGGCCAGAGGAAGAAAAGGGGAAGGAAGAAGGTAGGCTATGTAAACAGCTACTAGGTTTGCAAATGCCATTTCTTTCCATTTTCCTGGAAAAGAATCGAGGCTCAGTAATTGGGCTACGGTTACACGTGGACTAGAACTCGGGGTTTCTTCACTTAAAGAAAACCAGGGCCCTTCCAGCTATGTCCCACTGCTTCTCCATTTCCGGAAACTGTAATTGAGAGAAGGGACTTGCCCGAATGTTCTGTAAATGTACGTTATCATTAATATTTCATCGCTCTCCTATCTGATTCAGATGACTGGCATTTATAAATCAGCACCTTCCTCTAGGCCATTCCCAGGTATCAGTGTAAAAGCTCTTGTTCCAACAGAGTGGAATAGGGAAGAAGTGGAAGGATCAGGTCAGGGCGAGGGTCTCTAGTCCCATCCGTTTCTAATGCGCTGAAGCGCCAGGTGGAAAATATCCAATTTTTACACGAGGCCTTGAAGAAGGGGTAGCAAAGGGGTGGGGAGTGGAGTGGAGGTGGAGGGAAAAGAAGAGGAGGCTTCTGGGATGGAGCTTTCCTTGGTTCTAGGTACGATTAAAAAGGTCCCGGATAGGCGGCGTTGGGGATTCGAAAAACGTCATCCATTTGGTACATATAAGCCCCAACGCATGGATACTACAAGTCGGCACAGACGCATGGACTTATGACATCACTGTGCTGAAATCCAGCTGTGTGCCTCGGCGTCCAAGACAGCGGCGTGCGGCACGCTAGCGCTGGGCTGCGTCGGTGATCCCGCCCCTTTGGGCCCCCAAGGAAGACGGTGCGGAATCTCCGCAGGCGCGCGGGGCGACGTGGGTCTGACCAACTAGGCCTTTTGGCCCTCAAGGCCGGGAGCCCAGGCTGGAGAGGAACGAAGCTGGGGGGCAAAGCATCGCTTCTCCGGCCAGGGCGTGTATTTTCAGAGTACATTCCTCTGCACATAACTGCTGATCAAGCAAAGGCTTTGCCAATAGTATTTGCATCAAAGTCTCTTCAATTTTAATGGTGTATGACATTTCTGAGACCAGATATGGTTCAACTAATCATATTTTAATAGCTCTACCTTTCTAAACGGACTGGCTTGGAGTGTATACAGTAATATTTTAATGCCTTAGCTCTGATGAGCATAATTCCAACCAGGTATTCAGTTTCTGCATTTTTCAGTTTCTCTCCCAGATGTTCGATGCCAGGGAACTATACGGGGCCACTATACAAATATAATATTTAATACTGAATGTCAGTTTGGGTGTTCCACTCAATTTCCTGGAAAGATCTTTAAAGTCGTCTTATTTATGCTGAATACCCGATCAGTTCCATACCCCAGTCCCAGCCCAGTTGCTATGTAATTCCGCATAACTAAGTTCTCTAATTTCTGAAATGCAAATTTAGAGCAGATGTAGGAGAAGTACTCTTTTATTTGCAACTACACTAGTTATCAGGGCTGTTAGGGAAAATTAGTTAGAAGTCAGATTTATTGGCCAGATTTCTTGTTAAGGCGGGGGTGGGTGTTGGCTGTATGATTCATTATTCTAATCTGGAAATGTGTAAAGAACAGAGGAGCTCATTGACCTGCCTTGAGTTAGACTGAGGGGCTGCATTGTGAAAAAAAAAAAAAAAAACCTGGCTCAGGGAAGACTTGTGCACTTGACTCAGAATCACAGAATGAGACACTGTTCCTTTGAATGGAGCACACCAGTTCTTTGCAACTAAATGGAGCAGTTGCTCTGCAGTGGGAGTCTCCTCCCTGACCTGGATAATTCGGAGTTAGATGGACAAGAGTGGTCAAAAAGCAGTGTTCTCAACATACACACATGCCACCATGAGTCTATCATTCCTTTTTCAAGTCTTTGGAAGCTTGTCTTTGCCTGTGGGATTAATATAAACTCTTGTCTTTGCCATTAAAGGCCTCCTGTTAAATGACTATAACCTACACGACCAGATTTCACAGGATTACCTTGGAGATAAAATAACCCAATCCCTAATTTTACAGATGAAAAAAAAAAAAAAAAATTGAGCAGTGATGTTAAATGAGTTGCTTAAGGTGACACATGTAATATAAATGACAGTCAAGATTTGAACCCACATTCCCTGATGCTAAATTGGAAACTATTTCTATTCCTTCATATGGCCTTCTATTAATCTTCCGCAACTCCTTATTATATTCTCTTAAAGCTTAGCTGACTATTCTCCATGTCCCCATTCTTTGCTATCCTCTTGTCCCCTAGCATTTGTTCATAGTCTTCCGAGCCTGGAAAGAATGCTTCCTCTTCATCCCTCATTGCTGACTCACTCCATCTCCATCTATTGAAGTTCTTGCCTTCCTTCCCAAGGCCCAGTTCAGATTTGTCCCCCTTCTTAAATTCCTTCAGGTTTCCCATCTAAAAAAATTGAAGGAAAGAAGGAAAGAAAGAGAGAGAGAGAGAGAGAGAGAGAGAGAGAGAGAGAGAGAGACAGAGAGACAGAGAGAGACAGAGAGAGAGAGAGAGAGAGAGAGAGAGAGAGAGAGAGAGAGAGAGAGAGAGAGAGAGAGGAAGGAAGGAAAGGAAAGGAAGAAAGAAAAAGAAAAAACAGTAAAGATCATGATATCACAAGGGCAAGTAAGTTTCAAAATAGTTAAAGTTGATGTGAGAAAATATATGAATTTAATGACATCTACTATTTATTCTCTAAGGTTAAACATTATTCTCATATAAATTTTAAATTCTAAATATCTGTTTAGGACAGGTAGTTCAGTTAATTTCATGGAAGGATCTTTAAATTCATCTTCTTTAAACTAATTACTCAATTTGAGGACAAAATATAAAGTAATTACACCAGTATGTTTAAGAGGCAACTTGTGATAAAAGTACACAGATTTGGGAGTTGCTTGGACTAAGCTCTCTTCTTGGTTCTCCCACTAACAATAATTGAGTCTTAATAAGTTGTGTGGTCAGTTTCCTCATCTGTAAAAATTAAGTACTGACCTAGAATTGAGCAAAGTTTGAAAAATACGCTCCCATCATTGCATGTGAGAAAATAAATACCTGCTTTGGGAGCAGTGTGAAAACATGCACATTTGTAAAAACAAATACAGAAGTGTGCCTTAGTTGAATCAAGTCAACAAGCATTTGTCCCTGCTTACTCATCAGGCACATCTTAAGCTCTGAAAATACAAACAAAGGCAAAAACAACCCTTGCTCTCAAGGAATCCACATTCAAGAGGGATAGTCAAGATGCAAACAACTATATATCTACTAGATCTATACAGGGCAGACTGTAAGCTAATTCATGTTTTCCTTGCTTATCCAGCGACCTATAGTGATCTTTAAGGATTCTATCAGTTATCAAGGTCAGTAATTTGTACTCATTAGTTCTAGGAAGTTACTTTCTTGTTTTTCTTCCTTCCTTCCCTTTTTTCTCTCTTTCTTCTTTCTTTTTTCTTCCTTCCTTTTCTTTTTTTCTTTTCCCTTTTTCCTTCCTTCCTTCCTTCCTTCCTTCTTCCTCTTTCCTTCCTTCCTTTTTCTCTCTCTTTTTCTACTTCCTTCTTTTTCTTCTTTCTTTTTTCTTCCTTTCTTTCTCTTCTTGCTTCTTTCTTTCTTTTTTCCTTCTTTCTTTTTCCTCCTTCCTTACTGCCTTCTTTTTTCTTCTTCCTTCTTTTCTTCCTTCCTTCCTTCCTCTTTTCTCTCCTTAACTTCTTTCTCTTTCTTCTTCCTTCTTTTGTCCTCCTTCCTTTCTTCCTTTCTCTCTCTTTCTACTTCTTTCTTTCTTCCTCCCTCCCTCCCTTCCTTTCTCTTTCTCTTTCTTTTGTTTCAGAAAATACACTAGGCCAGGTTTATAGAGTTATAAAACTTAGACTGAGTGGGTCATTAGGGGTCATGTATTCAAATCACCTTTCTTGCAGTTGAGGAAACTAGGCTCAGAGAGGCTACCCTAGACCATATAACTATTTAGTGGCAGAACTCTAATATCCTGAGTTAGAATACAGAATTCTCTTCCACTACATCATACTGACATACCTAATTTCTTCACGCACACACACACACACACACACACACACACACACACACACACAGAAAGAGAGAGGGACAAACAAAACTCATGTCCTTAGTCTGTCATGCCTCATACTTGGCCTAGGGAACTGCAGCTGCATCTCCATGTGGGGGAAGTGTGTGGGTGGTTCCCTTCCCCCTTCCCCAGCTAGTCCAGCTGGGTTAAGGCCTAAAGCTCCCAGCCCTGTGAGCAGGCCCCCTTCAAGGGTATCAATTCCCTTTCTCCCCCCACCCCACAACCCTTTTGCCCATGTCTTTTTTTCTTTCTACTTTACAAATACCAACTATCTTGCCTTCCACTGACCAAGCAAGAGAAACAAATAATCTATACAATTCCTCCTTTTTCTGGGGAGGAGGGAAGGAATCTGCTGCTAATTGTACAGTAAAAGATGATCTTATTGAACAGCTGTCTGAAAATCTGTGCTCTGGTGACATAGCATAAATGAAAGGCAGGAATGGATGCCTTTCTGAAATTCTGCACTACAGCCTGGGCTGAGCAAAGGTCCCCTGACACAGGAGTAGAGCATAGTAATTAGAGCTGTAAGTCAGGAGGCTTCAATCCATCCCAGAGCTAGGCTGAAATGAATGCCACGCATGTCCCAGAATCCTCTAAGCAAAATGACCCAGACAGAAATTCGATGAGAGTATAAAAAGTTGCCTCCCCAAAGATCATAGGATCGTGAAATGTCAGAGCTTATAGCAAACTTAGAACAGAGAATGTCAGAACTTAAAGGACCCTTAGGACATAAAACATCAGAGCTAGAAAGGTCCTTAGAACACAGAATGTCAGAATGGGAAGTAGACATAGTACACAGAATGTCAAAGCTGAAAGGGACCTGAGCACCCAGAATGTCAGAGATCTTAGAATGTAGAATTTTTGGTCTGAAAAGGATCCTGGACATGTCACTTAATCCCATTTGCCTCAGTTTTCGCATCTGTAAAATGAACTGGAAAAAGAAATGGCAAACTACTCCAGTAACTTTTAGCAGATTTTCTTTTTGTAATGACAAAGAATTGGAAACTGAGAGGATACCTATCAATTAAGGAATGACTAAATAATTTATGGTATGTGAATGCAACAGAATGGTATTGTGCCTTAAGAAATGATGATGTAGAATTCAAGGGTCCTCAAACTACTGCCTGCGGACCAGATGCAGCAGCTGAGGACGTTTATCCCCCTCACCCAGGGATATGAAGTTTCTTTATTTAAAGGCCTACAAAACAAAGTTTTTGTTTTTACTATAGTCCAGCCCTCCAACAGTCTGAGGGACAATGAACTGGCCCCCAATTTAAAAAGTTTGAGGACCCCTGAAAATGGTCTCAGAAAAACTTGGGAAGACTTATGTGAACTGAGGAGGAATAAAGTAAGCAGAACCAGGAGAAGAAATCATGCAACTACATGTTAAAATAACAAACTTTGAAAGACTTAATAACACAGATCAACTTGTTAACTGATCACAATTCCAATGAACTAAAGATGAAGCATGCTCCTACCACCTCCTACCAAAAAGATAACTCAAGATACAAAATGAGGCATTTTTTTTGATATGGCAAATGTGAGACTGTGTTTTGCTTTAAATATACATGCATATTTAAAAGATTTTTTTCTTTTTTTCATTTGGGGGAGTAAGTGGGATGGAGAGAAAACAAGTGCTTCTTAATTGCAATAACATATTTTTTTCTAATTTGCAAAGTTTAAATTGTTATATAAATTTAAATTATTATTATTAAGTACTGTAAATTATATGACAGCAGAATTATGTCTGAATATTCCTTGAGTACCCTTCCCCCAACTTGACTCCTAGCACCAAAACTAGAACTTTACACTGAATAGATGGTGAATAAATATTGAATTTGTGAATTATTTGAAGTTTTAAAGATAACAAAAACTTTATGACTCTACTCAATAGTTTCTAAAGTGTATGTCCTGAAATACAAATTTTAACCATAACACTCCCCTCTTATTAAACTACAATAGCTCCCTATTTCCTTTAGAATAGGCATTAACTCTTCAATTTAGCCTTCAAGTTCTTCCCAATCTAACTCCAACCAACTTTTTCAGAATTTTTTATGATCTAATCCCTTTCTCCAATCCTCTCTAGGCTGGATTTTCTCTATCATACCCCAGAAACTTCTTCAAAATAGATGCACATTCTAGCCCTGGCACTATTATTAGCCCCATGTTGCAGAAAAGGAAATTTAGGTAGACAGAGTGACTTGGCCAGGATAACACAGCTAATAAATATCAGAGACCAAGTGTGAACTCAAGACCTTCCAATTCCAAGTTCAATGTTCTTTACACTGCACTATCTAGCTCTCTATATATGTATGTACCCACAACTACATGTGTCTTTCCCAATTAAGTGAAAACTTTTTGAGGAAAAGAACTGTTTCATTTTTGTTTTTTCATTACCAGTTCCTAGCCCAGAACATAAGAAGCACTTAAATTCTTGTTGATGATTAATCAATGAATTCATACTCTTGTAGTCTCCCTTTCTCTTTAACTATTTGTTCTGAAGAAACATTTTCCCAAGCTAATATGTTTGCTTCTTATATTGCTGGCCAATGTTTATCGTTGGAGAAAATGTCATTGAGAGAGGAGAGCAAATGGGGATGAGATAACCAAATGGAAAGATTGAGAGATGTTAAAAGTGGAAGGTTTTCTCTGACAAATATAGGAACTCAGAGCTAGACTGAAGAAAAATGTTATTAATTCATAGTTTATAACTTCCTAAAACAGAGAAAGACTGAGGGAATTTGGACCAAAAAATAAACAAATGCACAAATGAGCCTAAGATAACAGTATCTCAAGGGAGGAAAGGAAAATAGATCTAGAATTACCTCCCTTAGAAGGGATGGCCTTAGGTGCCTTCGACAGTCCCTGCATTGTTTAAGGAATCCACTCTTTCAGGGGAAGGAACTGGGAGCAATGAATAGGATAAAAATCAAACTTTGGGAAAATCAGAGAGAAGACTTGAGAATATGCTGTCCACTGGATAATAGGCGGGGATAGAAAGAGGTAATTAGTAGCTATCCTACTCAGCTAAGGACCTTCTATTCCCAACAACTGCTGAACTAGGTTTATGATCTTGGACAAAACACTTTTTCTCTATGGACTTAGGGGAGGCTATGGCTGGGGAACTGAAGAGTTCTAAAGTATTTTTGTTGCTTTAACTAACATGTTACGAATGTGACTAGAAACCAGGAATCACAATTCTTTGTTTCAATTTCAGGTACTACTACTACTACTATTGCCATTACTGCTATTACTGCTACTACTACTAGTACTGCTATTACTATTATTGCTATTACTGCTATTACTACTATTGCTAATACTGCTACTACTACTACTAATATTGCTATTACTGCTATTAACTACTATTGCTATTACTGCTACTACTAGTAGTACTGCTATTACTATTGCTATTACTGCTATTACTACTAATACTGCTATTACTACTATTGCTAATACTGCTACTACTAGTAGTATTGCTATTACTGCTATTAACTACTATTGCTATTACTGCTACTACTACTACTGCTGCTGCTACTACTACTACCATTACCACTACCACCATTATTATTTCTAGTAGCATTTATATAGCATCTATTACGTGCCGAATATTTTATTAATATTATTTCAACATCTTAGGAATAGGAACTGTTATTATCCCCCTGTTTTACAAATGAGGAAAATGAGATTCAGTGTCTTGCCTAGGATTTTACTCACCTAGTACACTTTTGAGATCACATTTGAACTCAAGATCCAGCATTTTAACCACTGTACCATCCAACTGCCTGTTATGATTAATTGACTCAGATATGCTATTATGCATTTTCTCAATATAGTGATTGATCAAACAGAAAATAAGATATAATAAAATCCTATTCTGTAGTGACTGGCTATTATTGAAGATTCTGATGAGCCTTCCTTTCTCTTTTCCTTCCCATAGAAAGGCTAAATGTTGTATGAATCCAATATATAGCATAGTTAGCTCCCAGGTGGTGATTTTTTCCAAAATCATGGAATTACAAAATTTCAATTAGAAGGGGTCCCCTTGGGACTTATTGGCCTCCATTCTATATGGATTACTCTCATTGTGAGGAAACTTTTCATCATGTCAGGCCTGAATTTACCTCTCTAAAATTGGAACTCATCAGCACTGCTTTCTGGTATCAGTCATAAGTTAAATCTTCTTCAATATGTCTTTGAAAATGAAAATAGCTATCTTCCATTACCTTCCCATGCCCTACAATGACTGTGCAGGAGAGAGTGAGGTTGAAGGCTATACACAGCCCTGCCCCATTTAAATCCAATTCACTTGCAAATCAAAACAACACCCTCCTTATGCCTTTGGTCCTGTTTGAGAATGAAGGATGAACAACAAGAGTAGACTTCCCTGATGAGGGTCTTTTCTCCTAGTTAGAGCTAAAATATTAGCTTGCTCAAGAATTAAGACCTCTTTTACCCTTATATATTCATCAACTTTAATCTATGTCTTCCCCTAATTTCAATTTGCCATTTTCTTATTTAAAAGAAAAATATTGATACCTATTTATGAATGTTTTTTGTATAAAGAATTAAACATGAAGAGTTTTATAAATATTACCATTGCCTTTGGAGTTAAAAGAAAAAAAAATGGCTTTTACTAAGAACCTGTAAGAGTGTAGTACCCCTAGACTAGTAATTCTTGATGTATAATAGGTAGAAATAATACTAGTCCAATATCCCTCTTCAAGATGGGAGAGTGAAAGAGTAATTACTCAGCCATAACTATCCTAGATCCTGCCAGCTCCTTCTCCTGCTAAGCTTCTGGGGCCTTCCATCAAAATGGAAGACAGAGTGGATCAGATCCCAGATCACAGGAATGCCACATGTAGCCCAACATTTTGTTTTAAATGGCCTTATGAATTACAAAACTCTCGTCTAGCCCACATTATTTGCATCTTTTCCCATACGCATGGCATGAGAATTTTAGCCAAAATGTTTTGCTAAAATGTAGGCAAACTATCGCTTTGACTCACAAACCTCTCTTGAATAACTTTGTAGCTCTGTCAAAACAGAAAATAATATCCATCTTGTTTGTCTCGTTAATCTTGCCATCCTGGGTTTTTATGATGGCTGCTTCCTTTTCTACATGTTCATTTACCATCTCTTTAGCAATATATTTTAGCTGGTGTTGTAATTAACTGCTTTCTAGGACTTTAATAATTTAAGGACAAGTGTGTCCCTAAAAAGGCACCTAAAATCCTTCCATGTTGCCTGCTGTTATATCAAAACATGAATAGTACTTAAGAGTTCACATAACATTTCCTATTTTTCAAATGTTTAAAATCAATTATTCTAAGAATGGCAGGGAAGTAGTACAGTGGATAGAGCAGTCAGGAAGACCTAAGTTCAAATCCTGATGCAGCTACTTCCTAGCTGTGTGACCTTGGGCAAGTCACCCCTGTTTGAGTCAGTTTCCTCATATGCTGCAGAAGGAAATGGTAAATCACTCCAGTATCTTTGCCAAGAAAATTCCAAATGGGATCACAGAGAGTCGGATATGACTCAGCAATAATAATTCTAAGAATTGTGCTATCATTTAATGATCTTACAAGTAACTAGGGCTCAGGCTTGCATTGGGGTGTTTTTAAAAAGCTAAATATAATATGGTAATTGTTCTGAGATATTTGAATGAAAAGTTCTGTGAGTTTAAATAGGATCATTTGAATAATAGAAATGACATGTTCTATTTTTCCAGAACTTTGTAGCTGCAGGTGAAATTTCTCATACATTATCTTATTTAACTCTCTTGAAAAAGCAGGGTGGTGAATTAGAAAGAGAAGCAGGCTTAAAGACATCTTAAGCTGAAAGAATCCTTCTATTCCAATCCTCTCATTTTACAAAGTAGGAAAGAGGAATTCAGAAAGATTAATAAAAATCAGGAGAACTGGGTTTAAATCAGGAGAATGATGGACCAGCTTTACCCTGTTTTCCAGAAGACTGTTAAATTTTCAATGTGCAACTATAGCTGAAAATTTACATCTGAGTATCCCCTTTTCTCTCCCAACCTGCTACTCCACGGTGCCATATCCTCCCTCCAACCCCTTTCCTGCTTCCTTTTGAGTCCTATCTCCCCTTTTAGACTGTAAGCTCCTTGAAGGAAGGAACCCAGAACTTAGCAGAGTGTTTGGCACATCAAAGATATTTAATAAATGTTTATTAAATTATTGGATTTATACCTCTGAAATTAGCACTCAAAATCAGGGATTGATTTATTGTTTTGCTGATTGTCTAGATTTAAGAAAGTGATAGAGAAAATGTTAATATTGTCAATAAAACTCAAAGATGTATGTACATACTTTTTTTTTTTTTTCTGAGAGCCTGGTGGTTAAACATTTTACCAGCTAGTTTAAATCCTGGCTCTGACAATGGGCTGCATAACACTGGACAGGTCATTTCATCTCTGAGTTAGCCTTTCCATGTGCAAAATGGGAATAATAATAACACTTGAATAATTCACATCCTCTTAAAACACTTAATAGACATGGCTTATCATTCTCTTTTTTTCTTTTTTTTTTCCTCCAGTAGGTAATTGGGGGTAAGTGACTTGTCCAGGATCACACAGAGAATAAGTATCTGAGGCTGGATTTGAGTGAGTCCTCCTGACTCCAGGGCCAATAGTCTATCCACTGTATCACCTAGCTGCCTCCAGACTTAACATTTCTATTCCTTCCTTGTTCATGGAAGTACAACCAACTAACTATGGATGAAGGAAAGCTTGAAGTCAGTTGACTGCTTTTGATTGTTGACACAAACCATGCAGGACTCAATTTTTCAGGCCATGTCAGATGAATTCCCTAAGACCAGGATAATTCCAAATGGCAGGCCTATTCAGGAAACATAAGAATTGGTTCAACACTCATAGAAGAGAACATAACATTTCAGGAGGTGGGAAGGACCTTAAAAGACAAAATGTCAAAAGTAGAAAGGGCCTTCCATTAAAGAGTGTCAGAACAGAAAGGAACTTTAAGATAAAGAACATCAAAGCTGAAAGAGACAAGAACATAAAATGTCAGAGCTGGTAGGAACTTTAAAATATAAGAAAGGTTTAGCTAAGAAGGGGTTTTAAAACAGAATGTCAAAGATGGAAGGGGACTTAGAACATAGAATGTCAGAGAGGAAAGGGAACTTAGATTATAGAATGTCAAAGATAGATGGAGTGATAGAAGGGAAGATAGCAGAGCTAAAAGGATATTTAGAACATGGAATGCCAGGGCTGGAGGGGACCTTAAAACACAAGATATCAGAGCCAGTTATAGCCTGAGAAATAATTCAGATGATTTCTCTCATTTTATAGAAAAAGACATTGGCAACCAGAGAAGTTAATTGACTAGTCCAGGATCACAGTTAAGTGTCAGTAGCAAAGCTAGGATTCAGTTCCACATCCTCTTCTTCCTAATCCATGATTTTTTTCCACTCTATAGGACTGAGAAAAGCAGTTTCCATGAAATCCTTATGTAAGAGAGATTCTCAGTGCTACACTTTGGAAAAGACAGCTCTTTTTTTAATGTCCCTCTATTGTTATGAACAAACCATTTTCTCATAAAACACACACATACAATACAATCCAACACAACCCTCCCTTTTATGGGAATGCTAGTTCAGCTTTGTGTATGTTCTGCCACATGAAAGTAGTTTTGTCTTCATTTGCGGTTGTGCTGATTACAAAGACTAGGAGATCTTTAATTAAATTGGTGGGGTTATGTGTATTTCTTTCAAAGCAAACCATTGAAATAGCATTTGTGACTCATTACAATTATAACAGCGATGTTATCATACTTGTCTTATTATTTTGCCCACTTCGATGAAAATACTTCTTAAATAGTAGGGGCTGTTTTCAGGCCTTCCCTGAATCTTCAGGGTGAATGGTTCCCATTCTAAAGATCGAGGATTCCGTGGGGTAGTGGAAGGAAAATAGGATTTGGCCATAAAAGATATAGATTGAACCATTTGGCTCTATTATTTGTCATCTATGTACCCTTTGGTAAAGCTCTCACTTTGGTCCTGAAGTCTTTGATTTATAAAATAAAGAGTAGGTGATATCAAAAATCCCTTGCAACTGTAAAATTTATAAACTAAAGATTAAGTGATATATGCTGTGAAAATGGGTTTCTATTCTCATCCTTATTGGTTCTTTTTTTATATTCATACATTCATTCTCTGGAGCCTTCTTCCCTCATCTCCCATTAGAATGTCATCTCCTCCTTTTCTCATCTCTCCATTAGAATGTCAGCTCCTTGGTACAGTCTATATCACATTGTCGGCACTTCATAAATGTTTGCTGATTTCATAATAATTAGCATTTGTATAGTGCTTTACAAATATAATCCATGATCTTCTCACAACAGACCTGGAAGGCAAGTGCCATTATTGTCCTCATTTTACAAATAAAGAAACTGATGTAGGCAAAGTTTAAGGAACTTGTCCAAACTCACATATCTAATTAGTGACTGAGGCTGGATTTGAACTTAGTTCTTCCTATCTCTAAGTCCAGGGTACCTCCTACCTGCCTTGATTGAAGCGATTAAAAACTTGCTCTTCATAAGGTCCAGCATAAGATCCTGCATATCCATTTCATCTGAAATTTTATAAGATGCCTTTTTTGTGAGGGATTTATGAGGAAGGTGATATGAATTTTACTGCCCTAATTTTAACAAATCAGCTAACACAGCCTTCAAAGTAGAGAAGCAATCTAAGTCCAAGGCCACACAGTGACTAAACGTTAAAGCAGGGATTTATACCCAGCTCTTCTGATTTCACAGGGGCACCATGGAGCCAGGATTTCCTCAGGGTATGGGCACTCTTTGCAAGGGTCTCTTTGTGCTGAAGGAGATTCACTTTTTGAGGTGGTAGGACTGAAAAAATGTACCAGCCTGTAGCCAACCCACCATCTGTTGATGAGTGACATGTAATCTGTTGCCAGCCAGGTTTTAGAGGTTGATAGATACTGTGACTCTAGCCAAGTCCTCAAGAATCCAAGGCTACCTCTATGGAATGAAATGGAATGGGAAAGTTTTTTATAAAATCTTCACCATATGCAAATCACTGTGCTAAGTGTAGGGTGATGCAAACAGAAAAGCAAAAAAGATCCTGCTTTCAGAGTCTTTCTAATTTGGGGAAGTCAGTACATAAAGGAAAATTCAGGTAGAGATTGACAGAAATTTCCAGTACTTAGGGTGTAGTAGCAGGGTACATGGCAAGACTCATGAGTCCTCAGGATATAGTATTGTGAAGAGTAGATTATGGTGGAATCTAGGCAAATGGGCTTTAAAATGGGGTCATTGGCGCTAGTCCAGCCTCTCATAGTAATCTCTAGGTGGGAGGGATTCCTCACTAGAGGCTATGAGGAAGTATTGAAGGAAGAATCTTATTGAGGAGAGATTTTATATATATATATATGTGTGTGTGTGTGTGTGTGTGTGTGTGTGTGTGTGTATACATATATATATACATACACACACACACACACACACACACACATATATATATATATATTCCAATATATATTTATAACAATAATATATTTGCATAGTGCTTTATCTTGGAGTGAGACGTTGAACTGTGATTTCAGTCAAAAAACCTCGAGGGGAGGATTTTTTTTTTCTTTTTTATTACACAGTACCTTTTCTATATCTTACAAGTCTTAAAGATTTGTCCAAGATCATATTCAACCAAGCAACAAGTCTAAGGAGGGACTCAAACCCAAGGCCTCTTGATTCTAAGGACAGCTCTCTTCTATTACACCTTGTATGAAATTTTAAGGTTATCAAAGCCCAACACTGTAAGAAAACCTGAGTTTATAGAGATCATGGAACTTGTTCATCCAGTAAATGTGTAAGCTAAGAGTTTGGTTTTATGTGGTGATGGAGTTAGGAACAAGGTGTTCACTTCATTCTTAGAAAGGAGAAAGTATTTTTCTAGGGACCATTAACATAAGTGGGGTTTAAGGGGAGCAGTTGAAAACCTTGTATGTTTTCTAAGGGCTGTTATCCCCAGAATGGGTTCAGAGACAAGAGAAAGCCAATGTTCTCTTTAGCTAACAAGGAGGAGGAAAGAGAGGCAGTTTTGATATCTCCTTTCTCCATAAAAGCCCCAGTAGAACCAGTGTCACATGTCTTTCTGTAACTGCTTTCAACACAGAAGAAAGAGAGCCTGATCCAAAAAGGGCCTAACATGTTAGCCAAACTGGTGCTGAGCAGAACTTTGGGGTATTTTGTGGTTGGTCTTTCTGGGTATTTCCCCCTGCCAAAATAAGCTTACTGAATTCTTCCCCCGCTCAACTTGCTCTAAGGAAAAGAAACAGTGGCCAAATCCTTTGCACATTTGACGTCACTGAGTGCTTCCATAACATGATCCTGGAGAGAATGTGAATTAGAAAAAAAAAAAAAAAAGTGGCTTCTTTGTATGTGTATGTGTATGTATGTATTAGGATAGAGGAAGGAGTCCTGGACTTGGAATTAGGAGGGCTGAGTTTGAGTGTGGAATTTGAGATTTGCAAGCTAGTGACCTTAAGTAAACTCTGTCTCAATTTCTTATCTTTAAAATGGGTATTAAATTGTTAAAAAAAAAAAATGGGTATTAAAATAATTATACTACCAACCCATTTATAAAAACATATTATGTATTAGAATCATGGGATTTAGAGTTTTAAAAAAGACCATAGCGATGAACTAATACAGTGGTACCCAATCTGTGAGTCACTAGGGTCTGTGTAATTATTGCAAGGGATCTGGGAAACCTTGGGGATAAAGTGGCTGAAAGCTAGGGAGGTTGATTGTCAGTTTTTTGGTACATAATAAAATAAAGAATTTGGAACAAAGCATTGAGGTAGAAAGCCAGTCTAACTCCCCTTGAAGTTGTATGTTCCTACCCTTTCATTTTCATGGGAAATGCCACTTGAAGACCAGTGGGAAACAATACCAGACAGAGACTACATGCCATGCCCAAGGGAGACAGCATGATGACATCAGCATCATTCAGTGTCGGAAGTGGGAGCTGCCCTTGATGTGTGTACCATGGCCCCATGGGTTCCCTATGCAAATATCCCGCTACTTCCTACGAATGTTCATCCTTCCCAAAGATGTTTTATACACTTATCCGGAAATAGAAGGATGAGATCCCAGATTTATGAAGAAGTGTTCTATTCCTATTATTCTTACTAAGCAATTGTATTAAATATCTTTGCTTTGAATTGTATTTTTTGGCTGACCAATAAGAAACATATTGACCAAATTTTGTGAACGTGGTTTTGGAATGAATGGGGGAATCTAGAAAATGTCTTGAGCCTGAGATTGCTTGTCTACTAGGGAGAATCTATAGGCAATATTTGGGGGACAGAAGGGTGTGCCCAGGTGTTATACAAACATATCTTCTACAAAGCAAATAAATAAAATGTCTTGCTCTTTTTGAAATGAATATAGATGCTTCGATTATATACAGATTAACTAATGTGGTAGTGATTTTGTGCTTAAAACACAATTTTAGAGGGTTAACTGAATTCCTAGTAGCTTTTTAAAAGGTATCTTATGTTATCTATGGATAATAATCATATAGATACTATCATACCATGTGCCATGCCTCTGAATGGGAGGAAATGCTAACCTTTTCCTTATTCCTCTGGAGTAGGACAAGAAATGCCTGATAATATAAATTCAGAGCACAGATTAAGAGGCAGGAAGACCTACATTCAAATCTCATCTAAGATCCTAACTGTTCAAGCCCATGTAAGGTCTTTCACCTATCCATGCTTCTGTTTCCCCATCTAGAAAATGGGGAATAATAATAATGTCTACTTCACAGGGCTGTTGTAAGAATCAAATGAGATGATGTAAAATATTTTGCAAATCTTAGTATGTGCATGTGTCAGTTCTTCTTCCTATTATCCCATAGGGAGATCTGCAGCAAAAAGTTTTTGACATTAAGAAAGAAAGGGTCAGGGTGAAATCCACTAATCTAGTATGATTCCTTCTTCTTTTTTTCCTGAGGCAATTGGGGTTAAGTGATTTGCCCTTGGTCACACAGCTAGGAAGTTTAAGTGTCTGATTTGAACTCAGGTCCTCCTAACTTCAGGGCTGGCCCTCTATCTACTGCGTCATCTAGCTGCCCTGATTCCTTCATTTTATAGATAAAATAACTGAAGTCCAGAGGAGGGAAGTGGCTCAGAATCACACAACTAATAAGTCTCTGAGGCCAGAGTAGTTAACAATGGAGCCATGCTAAAATAATTTTTTAAATAGTACTATAATTCAAGAAAGGATTTCTAGAATTATATATAGAAATTACATAAAATAGAAATGTATAGATTTAATGCTATACCAATGAAATTATGAAGAGAATGCCTCAAAGGACTAGGAAATATAATAATAAAATTTATTTGAAGGACTATAAAGGTATAAATTGTTAAAGAAATAAAGGAATTAAAATAGCACTTTCAGACTTCAATTTATACTTTAGACTGATCATCATTAAAATTATTGATGCTGGTTAAAAATAAGAAGGAGGTTTTGAAAAGATTTGATAAGCATTATATACTTCAACAGCAATACTATATGATGATCAATTCTGATGGACATGGCCATCTCCAGCAATGAGATGAACCAAATCAGTTCCAATAGCGCAGTAAAGAATTGAACCAGCTACACCCAGTGAAAGAACTCTGAGAGATGAATATGAACCACTACATAGAATTCCCAATCCCTCTGTTTTTGTCCACCTGCATTTTTGATTTCCTTCACAGGCTAATTGTATACTACTTCAAAGTCCAATTCTTTTTGGACAGCAAAATAACTGTATGGACAAGTATACATATATTGTATTTAACTTATACTTTAACATATTTAACATGTAGTGGTCAACCTGCCATCTGAGGGAAGGGGTGAGAGGAAGGAGGGGAAAAGTTGGAACAAAAGGTTTTGCAATTGTCAATGCTGAAAAATTATCCATGCATATATCTTGTAAATAAAAAGCTATAATAAAAAAAAATAAAAAACATGGAAAAAAAAAGAAAAGATTTGATAAGGAAGAATCAGAAATCCAACAACATAAATCACTTTGAGAAGGAATTCCCTTTGGACAAGAGCTATAGAGAAAAAAGGTAGGCAGGCATCTTATGCTATATATTATATTACCTAAAATGAATACTCTGAATATGAAAGTTCATGCTATGAAAAAAAAAATGAAAAGAGAATCAGAGAATATACCTTTCACAACTATGGCTAGAAGGAGAGTTCTTAAATGAAGGATAGAGATGATTATAAAATCTAAAATATATCGTTTAAATTACATTAAATTGAAAAAATAGTTTTGTGAACAAAGCCAACAAATTAGATTAAGAAAAGAATATGTGGATTAGGTGTAGGGTGGAATCATTTATTAACTCTGCAAAATGTCTGATTGATGAAGAACCTTTACATAATGAGGTAGTAATATTATTCAGAGATTGCATGTAGGTAACAAGATTCCTATCCATTCCAAGGATGATTTTTCCTGATTATTGACATTTGTGGAGGGGTAATGTAAAGTTGCCACGTAAGCCCAAGAGCTCTTCATTTATTTCTGGAATTTGTATTCTATGTTGTGAAGAGCATAAGCCTAGACTGTGATCTGTTGTATTAAGTCATTTTTCAGTCATGCCAAAATCTTTGTGTGTCCCCATTTGTGATTTTCTTGGCAGAGATACTAGAATGGTTGACTATTTCCTTTTTCAGCTTCTTTTCAGATAAGGAAACTGAAGAAAACAGTTAAGTGACTTACCCAGGACTGCACAGCAAGTAAATGTCTGAGGCTAGATTTGAATTCAAGAAGATGAGTCATTCTCACTCCAAACCTGGTGCTCTGTGCATAGATGTCACCCATTTCTCAAGCTATGATACAGACATCCTGACTTATGTGGACAATCACATTGTCTAAAGTCCTTATAAAAATTCATGTTGTCTCAGAATCACTTGTGAGAATATTGAATAATCTGATCAAAGAAGCAATATAGAACATCACGAGTGGTACTCCAATGAATCAGTCAAACAATATGAACAAATAGTTCTCAAAAGATTTCAAATTCTTAACAACTATATACATAAATTGCTCTGAAATTTGAGAAACATTGAGAATACATATTGAGAAACATACAAATCTGATAAGCAAATCTAATTTTCTCCAAGGAATCACCTTATGTTGACAATTTGGCAAATATGGCAAACAATGGTAATAATGGATGCTGGAGGTGCCTTGGAAGGACAGCTACAATAATACATTGTCAACAAACTATGAAATGACCCATCATTCTGGAAAGTAATTTGTAATTATGCTTTTGAGAAGTGATAAAAATATCCATACTGTCTAACCCACTCGATCCTGCTCTGTACATAGACTTCAACAAAGTCAAAGATAGAAAGAAGGTACCATATGCACCAAAATATTCATAACAGCATATTTTGTAATGAAGTAGACATTTATTGATTGGATAGTCAGTGAACACATTGTGGTAAATGAATGTTTTGGGAAAATGTCATATTGTGAGCAAGGGGAAATATGAAGAATTCAGAGCAATATGAGAAGTAGATTTATTGATTCTGAGTGAAATTAGCTGAACCAAGAAAAACAATATTGTGTGACTCCAACATTATTAATGGAAAGAACAAAAACATGAAACTGAATGTTGTATAATTATAATGACTTGATTTGGTCACAGAGCAGGGAGGAGAAATTATTCTTCCTTATCTTTTTTGTAGGGGATAAAAGGAATCCTATATAGTTATGCATATATTAAGGGAATTTAGTGATTTGGGGGATTAGTTTTGCTGAAATACCTTTTCCCCCCTCTTTCTTCTTTATAGAGAATGACTCAGAGTAGAAAAGGGTGTAGAATATAATCAAAAATAAGTGTGATATAAATTTTAAAAATCCATGATTTTTGATATGATAGATTATATTCTTTAAAGTAGTATATAAATTTGAGTCACTATATATAGCAGTGTTGTTCACATCTGGCTTGTTGTCATCCAATCTCTTGCCCTCCAAAAGCATCTGTTTCCATTGATAAAATCTTGGAACTAAAAGATGCCTTAGAAACTATCTCAATTGATGGCCTCACTTGTTATATCAAAAAGGAAATTGAGGGCTAAATAGAGGTCAAATAACCAAAGTCAAATAAATTCTAAGTTGTAAAGCAAAGATTTGAACTCATATCTTCTATCTGAAAATATAGGACTTTTTATACACTATAATTTCTCTCTTCTCATAGATTATTTTAATCATCTTCACATGAGCAGAGACCAAGCTTTTGATAAAAATTTTTTTATTCTTTGAAAGGACTTCTTGGATGATCACAATGGCATATCTTTGTAAAGTAGGTTTCTTCTTGGAGGGAGATGTTATTACAGAATCAAAATTAGTTATAATAAACATTATTGCAGAGCAAAAACAATCCCAGACATGGGCTAATTTAAGTTTAGGCACTTTCAGAAAGCATTCCAAAAATGGTGGACTTGCCCAAAGCCTTGATTATCTGTAAAAGGGGATGAATAAACTACTCATGAAAAGAACCCTGGACTAGAAGGCAGAAGACTTTCATTTATAGTCGACTTTTGCTACTTCTTATCTGTGTGATTTTGGAGAAACCAGAAGTTCAATTATGTTCTCTGTAAAGTTGGAGAATTGAGATAAATTATTTCTGCTTCCTTCCACCCTTCCTTTGACATTCTTTATTTTAAGACCTTTCCCAGTTTTTGTAATGTTCTAAAGTTTCATCCATCTCTGATATTCTAATCTCTAAGGTTACTTTCAATTCTTACATTCTATTTTCCAATATCCCTGATAGTTCTGACATACCATCTCCAAAGATCATTGCCAACTCTGACATTTTGTGATTTTTAAACGATTTTCTTTTATTAATGTGACAAATCTCAAAAGACAATGGTTAAAATATTGTCCTATTTAAAGTCTTCTAGTCACTAGATTCTAATGATTATGATAATCACCTTTGTAGGTTGCTTTCCAAGAATCATTTCATATGAGAAAAGATTTGTAAAGAACCCCTGCATTATTATTCAAAAAAAGCTTAAAGAAACAAATCTTCTATGATATATGGTTTTTTAAACTGCATTAGATAAGGTGGTAAAAATGGTTTGGATCTATCCCTGTGGAGGATATCAACCACATCGATACTAAGGAAAGTTAGTTAAATGGTGCAATGGATAAAACAGTGAACTTAGAATCAGGAAGATCTGAGTTCAAATCCAATCTCAAATACTCACTACCTATGCCTACCTCAGTTTACTCATCTGTAAAAAGGGGGATAATGATAGCATTCCCTCTCAGAGTTATTATGAGGAAAGAATGAGATATTTGTAAAGTGCTTTGCAAACCTTAAAGTGCTATATAAATGCTAATTATTATTTATTACTATGATGATAATTAATATTATTATTTTGATGGATGATAGATATATATAAGTACCAAAATAGAAATTAAATAATATACAAAAATACTCATTTATCAATGAACCTGAGATCTCACTAATATAGATATTCCCTCCAGTGTTGCATGTTTATCAATGAACCTGAGATCTCACTAATATAGATATTCCCTCCAGTGTTGCATGTTACAATCCACTCAGCAAAGCTTTTATCCTACAAATTTCTCATCCATGTCCTCCTATAAGGGTTCATCCAATGAACTGGGAACTTTCATCAGTTTTCTTGATGCTACCCAAATACTATTGAAGCATAAAATCTGTCCACTGGTTATCCTTCAATACTAATTGGTGCATCTTTGTTTTTTCTTCAATAGACCCTTTTGTACCAACTAGCTTTGGATGAAGGAAAGCTTGAAGTCAGTTGATTGCTTTTGATTGTTGACACAAACCATGCAGGTCTCAATTTTTCAGGCCATGTCAGATCATTTGAAAGACCATCAACAAGCCCAGTCAGTGATATAGCATCTGGATTAAATACTAGGACTCCTTGGAAGTCTATAATCTGCTAGAACTTTATGGCTTCCTAAATTTCAGGCATCTGGATTAGATAATGGCTTCTCTCTTCCTCTGCCTTTGGGGCAATCAATTTTATACCTATGTAATTTCTCTCTTTAATTTCCACACTTATACAAACTGTGATCAATTAACCCACAATTGGCCCCATAGATAGGCTTTAACTAGAATATTCTGATGATGTACAAAACAAACCTAATTATCACTATCCAAAAGAAGAGGGTCATAGAACCAAAAGATCTTCCAACTGGAAGCTACCTTAGAAAGAAAATATCAAAGCTGGGAAAGACTTTTGAACAGAGGATGTCAGGGAAGGGAGGGAATACAGAATGAGCAGACTAGGAGAGATCTTGGACCTGGAAACAGAAAGTATTAGAGTTAGAGCAGGGGCTACTTATAAAGCTTTTATTCCAAAATTGCCTTATTTTGCAGAAGAAGAAATTAATCTTCAGAGAGGGAAAGATAACTTGCCCACTGTATTTTAGAGTCCCAAGGTTCCAGGCCATCATTCTTTCCACAGTTTCTCAATGACAAATGTCTCAACTAAATGAAATAGCATTTTTGAAATGTTGTTTGCATCCCATTTCGTTGCTAACTGCAGTAAAATGTATCTCTTGGTCAAGGACAAAAAGGAAAAGGAAGAGAAGTATGTGTGTTTTGTATATGTATGTGTGTATACATCCATTATATATCATATATATTACATATATAACATATATATGTATACATATTATATTACTCTTAAATATTACAAGGGTCTAAATAGAGTTTAGAAGACCAATTCCAATTGCTCTTATATTTCCTTTTAGTGACTCCCACTAGTATTACCTTTATAGTTTTAGTTGAGACTGTAACCCTACCCTTGCCTTGAACCTGAATAAATTTCCTGAAGGACAGCCTATAATCTGAGTGCTCTGAAGAAGGGAGACTTGCTTTCTGATTATGAGAGACCCTCTGAGCCTGAAACATCAAGTGTGGGGAGATGTCAGAGAAAGAGAGAATCAGAGTTTAGAGTTTGAGGGAGGGAGAGGGATGGTGTGAATTTGAAATGGTTAAATAGAAACCCAAAGCAACTGACATTTTGAGGGCCATGCTTGGGACTGAAATGGAATAAAAATGATGATGATGATGATGATAATGATAGCTAATATTCATATAATGCTTTAAGGTTTTCAAGACATTTTACATATAGAATACTATCTCATCTGGTAGGGATATAGATTCTTTATGTACCCCAGGGGCCACCCATCTTTTCTCATTCATTCATTAATTTGTTCAACAAAATTTGTTAAGCACTAACTTAATACAGATGATATCTATATCTCTTGCAAAAACAAAAAAAAAATATTTAGAACATAGTGATAAGTTTTAGATATAAAAGTAACCTAAAACATAGTTCCTTCATAGAGCTTACACTCTAGTAGGCAAAAGTCACAAGTCTGAATAACTCTAATAAAAGTATAGCTTTATTAAAGAGAGGCAAAACACAATGCTACGCGAATTTCATGAGAGGGAAAATATTCTTCATGGAGAAACATTAGTTTCATGGGAGAAGTCTTCCTGGAGTAAGAAGAATTTGAATTGGACCTTAAAGGAAGGCTAGAAGTTCAATGGGTGAAAAGAGAAAGAAGGTAACCAAGGCAGAGAGAACAGTATAAGTTTTGACTCAAGACTAAGAGCACAGGATGTGCTCCTGGGAACTCCTTTGATAGGAGAGCTGGAGACAGAACAAAAGACTTCTCCTAGACCTTCCCTTTAAAGAGGGCACAGAAATTTGACCAACTCTTTATTTGGTTGCTGTATCACTTTGTTTTCATAACATCGTTGATAAAGAACTAGGTCTACTCCACCCCCTTTCAGCTTGTGTGTGTGTGTGTGTGTGTGTGTGTGTGTGTGTGTGTGTGTGTGTGTTTTGTTGGTTTTTCCCCTTAGATTATAAGCTCCTGAAAAGGAAGAACTGCCTTTCTTTTTGTATCCTTAGTACTTAGCACAGTTCCTGGCACATCATAGGAGCTTAATAAATGTGAGCTATATTATGTTGGTTTATATTGAATAATCAACCAACAGGAAGAATTTTTAAAGCATTAATATGTGCCATTCCCTGTAGTAGGCTCTGGAACAGTCCTGCCCTTAAGGAAATTACGTTCCATCAGGGGTGACATGTACACATAAAGGATACAAAATAGACACAAGGTGATGGAGGAGAGGGAAAGTGCTGGCAGTTGGTGAGGGAGAAGTGGGATCAAGAAAAGTTTCTTGTAGAAGGTAGCTATCTTGCTGAGCATTGAAGGATGCTAGGGATTCTAGGAGATATAAATGAGGAAAAGATAATTTATAGGTATTGGGCATTGCAGACTATTAATGCAAAAACCTAATGTTATTTAAGGAGAACCGATGAAAGGATGAGTTAAATTGGACCATAGAATCTAGGGGAGTCATGTGAAAGAAAGTTGAAGAGATTGGCTGGGGCCAGGTAATGTAAGAGAACGGGCAAAGCTTAGGTTAGTTAGATGTATGGAAAGGAACAATACGGGTCAAGTCTTGGATGGTATCAGGTGATAAGGTGAAATGATTACTGAATCCAGAGTTAAAGGGTCTACATTCTCATCTCACCTTAGTGACCCTACACAAATCCCTTTCTTTTTCTATGTCCTGGTTTTTTAATCTATTAAATGAGGAAATGGATTCAATGATTTCTAAAGATCCCCTCCTTGCTCCAAATTTATGATTCTAAGAGTACTAGTTTGTCAGGATGTTGATGATGACAATGATGACAATGATAATGAAGATAGAGAACATTTCTATAATGCTTTAATGTTTGCAAGACACATTGCACATAGTATTTTATTTGATCTTCACAACAATCCTTTGAGATAGGTGCTATCATTATCTACCTTTGACAGATGAAGCTTGGGAAAGTTAAGTGATTTTCTAAGGATCACACAGTAAGTATCTAAAGAGTGATTTGAAATAAAATCTTTCTGACTTCAAGTCCAGAACTGAGCAGAAAGAGGTAATACCGTAACCTTTTCCTTTTTTTCCTTGTTTCTTCTTATTTAACCTTTGAAAGTCCCCTATTTCTTTGAATTACCATCTTTTACTCAGAAAGATCATATGCTGTTTTGCTGGGTAGCTTATCCTTGGTTGTAATCCAAGCTCTTTTGCATTCCAGAATAGCATATTTCACACCCTCTGATCCTTTGATTTAGAAGTTTCTAAGTCTGTGTAATTCTGATTGTGGCTCCTTGGTATTTGAATTGTTTCTTTCAGGTTGCTTATAGTATTTTCTCCTTGACCTAATAATTCTGAAGTTTGGCTACAATATCCCATGAAGTTTTTATTTGGGATCTCTTTTAGAAGGTAATTGATGGGGTTTTTTTTCATTGACTATTTGACCCTCTGGTTCTAGGATATAATGGTATTTTTCCTTGTTAAATTCTTGAAAAATGATGTCTAGGCTTTTTTTTTTAATCATGGCTTTCAGATAATCCAATAATTCTCAAATGATCTCCTCTGGATCTATGTTCCAGGTCAGTTGTTTTTCCAATAAGATTTTTATATTTTCTTCTATTTTTTTTGCATTCTTTTGATTTTGTTTGACTGATTCTTGATGTCTCATAGAATCATGAGCTTCTACTTCTTGCTCAATTCTAATATTTAAGGAATTATTTTCTTTAGTTATTGTATCTCCTTTTCCATTTGGCCAATTCTACTTTTTAAGGAGTTGTTTTCTTGAGTGTTTTTTTTTTCCAATTTGGTTAATAGTCAATTTTTGTCCTTCCATTTTCAAGTTGTTGACTCTTTTGCATACCTCTCATTTTGTTTTCCAATTTTCTTCTCTCTCTCTTATTTTGTTTTAAAATCTTTTTTGAGCTCTTCCAAGAAGGTTTTTTGGATGTGAGACCAATTTGTGTTCACCTTTGAGATTTTGCATATAGGCATTTTGACATTTTTGAATTTGTGTTTAGATCTTTTCTGTTGCCATAGTAGCTTTCTATGGTCAGAGCTTTTCTGTTTTTTTGCTAATTTTTTTAAAAACTGGCCTTTGCTCCTGGGCTGAGGATTGGGGCCTGGCCACTGGTTTTCTTCTCTAAGGCCTGAGATGCTGGTGGCTTGTTCATTGTGCTTGGTGCCTTAGTTGTACCTATTATGCCCAGGGTTCCAGAGCTGGCAGATTGCCTTCTGTACTGGGGCTAGAGGTTCCACTACTGGCCTGCTGAATCATTGGCCTGCTAAGTCAAGACTATGATGCCTCACTTGCTAATCTACTCTATGGCTAAG
The DNA here is from genome assembly GCF_016432865.1 of Antechinus flavipes. NCBI lineage: Eukaryota > Metazoa > Chordata > Mammalia > Dasyuromorphia > Dasyuridae > Antechinus > Antechinus flavipes. The sequence goes on along the minus strand of NC_067399.1, from coordinate 55,190,593 downwards.
AGTCTCCTGTTGCTTGCTTGGACACTATCCTCACTGGACAGGGCTCCCCTTTTACCCAAATGAGACACACCTTTCCTGAAGTCTTTCTAAGTTCTCTTGGGCTGGAAAATTATTTCAATCTGTCTTTTTATGGACTCTGTCACTCCAGAATTCTTTCAGGGGTTTGATTTAATGTTATTTCCAAAGGAAACTGGGGAGAGCCCAGGCAACTTCCTGTCTTCTCTCTGCCATTTTGGCTCTGCCCCCTCCATTTATATAACCTTTAAAGAAAGAATAAAGGCTATTCCTGCCTCCTAGAATAAAATATTTATTTTAATTATCATGTTTCCTTGGATAAAACTGCTAGAAGTAGAAAAAGTCATTGTTGAGTTAGAGGGTTAGAACCTGGCAAGATCTCAAAACCCTCTATAATTGAAAGAGCAGAGGCAAAGACAAGTGCCTAATTAAAATCACAAATAATAAGATGAAAGAGCCAAAATTTGAACCAGTCTTTTGGCTCTTGGAGGCTCATTCTGGACTTCTAGATGGCATAGTAGATAAAGCACAAGGCCTGGAGTCAGGAAGACTTGAATTCAAACCCAGGCCCAGACATTTACTAGCTGTGTGACTCTGGGCAAGTCACTTAACCTGCTTGTTTAGTTTCCCCATCTGTAAAAATGAGCTGGAGAAGGAAATGGCAGCTTTGCCAAGAAAACTCTGAATAGGATCCTTACTGAAAAAATGATTGAACTGATCCTTTGGCTCTTGACTCAACATTTTTCCCACAGCCCCACACTACCTTGGATTTCTGGAATGGGTAGTATGTTTAAGGTTAAATCTCAAACAATTTCCTTTTGCCACCATACACAAACTTACTATTGAAATTGTCCTTCTGGGTTTTGAAAGTGTCAGATTTTTCTTAGGGCCTTCTATTCCTCTCTACCCTTAGTTCTTTAAAACATGGCTACTTAAACTTTTCCACTTGCAACCCCTTTTTACCTGAGAAATGTTTGAGACCCCATATATATATATACAAATAAAACATTTACTGATAATAAATCATAATTTCATGACTCTCACATTCAGTGATAAAACCCTATTTGGGGTTGCAACTCCAAGATTAAGAAGCATTGCTTTAAAATAGGACTTTCATACATTGAGTTAATCACCTATTCAAGTTGGAGACAATCTTAAGTGTAGCCTAAAAGTGGGGTTCTATTGAATTCCATGGGGGGCACAGTTATGGCTTTCTATGAGACCTTCCCATCTTCATTTTGGTCTGGAACCATTTTGTACAAAGGGGGAAAAAAAAGAGCACATTGGAACAAGCAGAGATACACGTAATGACCCCAATGCAGATGAAATCACTTAGCATTTTAAAACTGGCAGCCCCTTCGATTTTAATTACATAGCATAGCAATATTCTACTCAAAGCAATTACATTTCAGATCTTCCCACACACAAATAAGGCCTAGTCATGCTGGGGAGAGACTAGCAGTTAAGTGGAGTTAGGCAAAGAGGCCCTTTCTTGTTCCTTCTCTTTTCTTGCTTTCGGAAATGAGAGAGTTCTTTGCCTTTTAGAATAAGAAGAGTTGAAATGAACAAGAGTAGCTTTTGGTTCGGTGAAGACTCATCTATGAGGAAGAAGGATTCTTTCTCTTTTTTAATATCTGAAAACCAAGAGCTGCCTCTTTTCTGAAAAACTTCCTGTTGCTAAAGCAGCCAGCCACTAGAAAGAACCTTCTTGTTTTGAAATAAAATAAAAGATTTTCCTTAAAAAAAAAAAAAAAAGCATTCCCGGTGTTGACTGGACCCAAGTTGCCTTGCCTTCTGAATTGTAGTTGATGTGCTCAGATACATTTAGTGTGACTGATATCCCTTTCCCTCCCTTCAAATTGGTCTGTATGAATGGCCCCTTTTGTAACCAGGCAGGAATCAGACAGCAATCACAATGACCTCCTTTTAGCCAGGCCTCCTGTAGCTACCAGTGAGTCAACAAGGCTGGCTGGGGCTGTGTGAGAAGGAAAACAGCAATTTCTTAGTGGTTTCCTTGGCATGCTGGAAGAGGCGGGGGCTCTCTCCTTATGCCGGCCTTCCACCTTGGGCGTGCTCCCTAACTGTATTCCACAGGAGGCACATGGCTATCGGGCCCAGGTTGAGAACATGTTCTAGCAAAAAGTTCGAATTGGTTCCAGATGCTACTTGTTGATTTGAGACCTTGCCAGTAGCTTGAGTGGAATAGAGGAAGTAACCTCATGGCTTAGTTTGATCAGCTATGTCGCTACTAAAGCTTTCTCCCGTTCAAACTGATGGATTGTTTGGTTGTCATAGAATCATGGAATAGTCGAGAGGTAGATGGGACTTAGAACATAAAATGCCAGAACTGAAAGGAGTCTTGGAGCATAGAATGTCAGAGCTAGATGGGGATTTACATCATAGGATGTCACAGCTAGAAGGAACCTTAGAATATACAATGTCATTGCTGGAAGGGGCCTTGGAATACATAATGTCAGAGCTGGAAGGGTCCTTTGAGACCATTTTATTTAACAAAGGCCAAAAATGAAATTAAGAAAAGAAAAGGAATTTATCTATATGGATTACTAAGAGAGTTGAAATTTAAACCTTAGTCCTTTGCCTACCACTACAGAATTTTTCCCAGACCATGCTATAGACTTATTTAAAAATTGATTTCTTTTATTTTAATATCTCCTTCATTTCTAAGTATAGCATTTTCCTTTTCCTTACCAGAGGATCATGTCTTGTAATGAAGAATTAAAAAAAAAGAGAGGGAGGAAATGTTTTCACAAAATTAACCAAAAGATCAACTAAGATTAACAATATATCCATTATGCTTCACAATCATGCAAAGAAGAGGGGGAAGTGAATTTATTCATCTCTTCTTTGGGGCCAGTTATAATGAAACAACCTTCAGTTTCCCTTTTAAGAAGTTATTTCTATTTACATTGTTGGAGTGACTGTGTATGTCGTTTTTTTCCCTAAGTTTTCCTCACTTTACTTAGCATCAGTTCATGTAAGTCTTTCCATGCTTCTCTAATTTCTTCATTTTCTTACTTTTTTATGATGTGCAGTTTTCTTTTCAGCATATTCCTATAATTACAATGTATTTTATCATCCAGTCCAAACTGATAGACTTCTACTTTGTTTCTAATTCTTTGCTATTATGAAAAATGCTGTTTTGAATCTTTTGATGAATAAGAGAACTGTCTTTCAGTCTTTTATCACAGCAAGATCTCTGGTTCAAAGGATGACATATTCTCTTAGGTTTTTTTTTAGGATTAGACATCTGATTTCATTGATATAGTAACTCCTAGTAAAGAAACGTTCCCTGTTTAGGCATATTAGAATCAGTACCTTCTCCAGGACGCCTATATAGGATATTTATAGAGAGGTAATTGGGGGAATTTAGCATTTAGATGACTTATTCAGGGTCACACATCCATAAGGTGTCAGAGACTGGTCTTGAATCCAGGGCTTTCTAACTCTGAGGCCAATTTTCTATTATACTGAATGCTCCTTTTATATATTATATAATTGTTGCTATACAATGCTAATTAATGCCACATAATAACATTTTACATAGTATTATAGAGTTTGCGAAGTGCTTTGCAAACATTAAATTTGATCCTTACGACAATTCTGGGAGGTGAGTGCTATTATTACCTCCATTTTACAGATAAGAAAACTGAGGCAGATAGTAGTTTAAATGACTTGCCCAGGGTCACACAAATAGCAAGTTTTGCAGGCAGTATTTTAGCACAGGTCTTTCTGACTCCAGATCCAGCATCTATCCCCCACAATATGTCTCCAGTTACCAATAATTCCTCCCTTGTCCTGCATCCAGAACCCTCTATGGCATCTAAGAAGTATAACTGATGTGTCATAGACTCTTTCCAGAGTAGGTAAGATTCCATCAGAACTCATGATCCCTCATAATGAAATTCAAATCCTCAGTTAGAGGCCATTCTGCCTTCCTTGTTATTCTAAAACTAAGTACTTCACACATTTGGGAAACATTATTAAATAATGGGTTGACTGATGGTCTGTGGTTGAAGTTAATTTCTTCCAGTTTTCAAAGCATCTAGTTACCCTTTGCTCAATGGAAGCTGTCAAAATTGCTTTGAGTATATGAGCAGGACTTGTAAAACTTTCAGTTAGCCTCTGGAGCCAGACTCCAACCATGTCCAAAGAGACCATCCCCATGAGGCCATATATGAAACAAATACATCACTTGTTTCTTTTGAATTTATCCCAAATGTACTATTTTCTCCCTTGTTTGGGGATGGGGATGGGGGGAGTGAAAATCAGATCATGGTGTTTAACATTGGTTATCTCCGAAGTAATCATGTTGATTTTTCCTCCCAATATTTGTTCAGCTCGATGCCCTGAGAGAAGGGATCGTTTTATTCGTTGTATCCTTATTCCAGGTATCTAGCACAGTGCTTGCAACATTGAAGGTGCTTAATAACTACTTATTGGTTGAATAATTTAGGTTTATTGCCCATTTTCCATTTATATTTATTATAGCCAAATATTTTAAAGTGAAATTAAAATGAGAAAACTCACAGCTGTATGATCTTAGTCAAGTCTTTAGACTTCACCCAGACTTGGGTTCCTTCTGGGTAAAATGGTGGCTTTGGGCCAGTTAGTTTCCATTGCAATCATTCTAGTTTGGAGTTGTAAAAGGAGAAGTATAATTAGAGGACCTGGATTGGAATTCTGGCTTCATTATTTATCTATGAGTCTTCCCTTTCCAGATGTCAGTGTTTCATCTGTCAAATGAAAAAGTTGGACTAAATGATTCTCTGAGGTCTATCCAGCTATTAAATATATACTTATCGAGGGAATAGCAATGCCTGGCATTTTTAGATTTTTTTTTTCATATTTCTACATTGATGTACTTCACAGGCATGGACCTTCACAGAAATTAAGGATAAGGATTTATTATATTTATCTGGGTTTCAATTGTATTGTCCTCTACTAACATGAACTCCATGAAGAACGTGTCCACATCTTATTTAAACTTTCTATCTAAGCCAGAACCATTTCTGTACACAACTGGTGCTTAATAATGTTTATTGACTATTGTTTTTGAAGGTTTGTCCTTATACTGAGCCAGAATCTGTCTTCCTATATTTTCTAATTATCAGCCTTACATAAGTCCAATCCAAGTATTTTTTATTTTTTTTAACAGCATGGACTCCTTCGGTAGTTAATTGAAGCCTATGGATTCCTCATAATAATGTTCTTAAATTCAATTTTAAAATTACATGAGATTGGAGCAGCTAGGTAGTACAGTGAATAGAGTACCTGTCCTGAAGTCAGGAGGACCTGAGTTCAAATCTGACCTCAGACACTTAACACTTCCTAGCTGTATAACCCTGGGCAAGTCACTTAACCCCAATTGCTTCAGGGGGAAAAATACATAGGATTGCAAAGGAAACCAACTATGAAATAGTTATCCAAATATTACAACTTTTTTTTAAAAGCCAGGTTTAAAGAACCCAGTAGATCAGCAAACATTTATTAAGCACCTGTTATGCATATGCTAGGTACTGTGCTAAATGAAAGAAATGCAAGGAACTCGTGGTCTAATGAAATTCAAGAACCCTTGCTTTAAGATGAAATTTAGAGAGAAATGAAAGTAGGGACTTCAAGGCAATAATTAAGACCTTCTAGAATTAACTTTGGGCCACTAGTCCAAGAACATAACATTAGATTTAGTAACTTAACTTTATCATCCAACAGAGATCCTACAGCATCAATAATGATACCTAATATCAAGATATTTAACCAAAGTGAAGGACCATATGACATGTTGCCCCTTCTATCATGATAGCCCATCATGATTATAATCCTTCTATCAGGAAATTCAAGTTATTGACTAAAAAGCAAAAAAATCTTATCATTATGGAGATTTTCAGCAGATATTTTTCAAGGTGAGGAATAGAAATTTCTAGCCCATCTCATATTAATATATTGATTGGCATCAAGTTTCCTAATAACCAGAACTGTCCACAAATGGAATATGTTACCATGTTAGTAAGAAAGGTAAGAAGGATTCAAACATAGCCTGGATAAATACTTGTTGGAAGGATGCCAGAGAAAGTCTGCCTATACTGGACAGGTATTGAATATCTGACCATGGAGATACCTTAAGAGACATTCATTATCACATTTCACCAATAGATTAATTTGAGTTTTGCTTTGATTTGGTTTTAGTTTTTTGTTTGTTTCTTTTTACTACTGTAACCTATGAAGATTATCAACTAAGTCACAGAGGAGTTTAAATTCTATATTCTAATATTCCAACTCCTTTATCATTTGATCCTTATGAGAATCTTGGGAGTATTATTCCTCTCACTATAGTGAAGGAAACCAAGCCCTAGAAAAATAAAGTGATCACTGTCATTGAAGAGCACACTATACTATAGATGTTGTGGAAGAGATCTTTGAAGAATTAGAGAAGATTTTTTAATGACAGTATTTCCCTATACTATGATTTTTATTTATTCAGGTAAAGAGCTGCTCACTTAGAAGCCTTTGGCTCCTGAAGAGAATGCAGAATGGCCTCAGTATACAAAAAAAATATTAAGAACTATTGGTAAGATACTGATTAAACTGAGAAGACATTTATATTTCTCCTTAATGTAAATAGCTATATCCAGTAGAGAAAGAGCAGGAGGAAGAAAAAGAGGAGAAGAAAGAAGAGACAAGGAGGAAGAGAAGAAGTGGAAGAGGAAGAGAGGAAGAAGTGGAAGAGGAGGAGGAAAGAAGGAGTAAGGAGTATAAAAGGAGAAGGAAGAAGAGAAGGAGAAAGAGAAGGAAGGGGAGGAGGAAAAAAAAGAGACCACTATTCTCCTCATTTAAAGGAGGTTATTTTCTTTCTTGTTTCTAATTTAATCAAAGGAAAGGGTTGGACTAGATGTTCTCTAAAGTCTCTCTAGTCTTGATGTTCTATGTGCTAAATTTCTTCACAGATCTAACATGCTATATTCTAAACTTAATTCCAGTTTTGGCAATCTGTGTTCTAGGCTTCCTCTTAGCTCTGGAATTCCATGCTTCAATGCCCCTCTCAGCTCCATGTTCTAAAGTCTCTTCTACTCTATCATTCTGTATTCTAAGGTCTTTCCCAAAAATGACTCCGACTCCTCCTTCTCCTCCTCCTCCTTCTCCTCCTCCTCCTCCTCCTCCTCCTCTTCCTTCTCCTCTTCCTCCTCCTCCTCCTCCTCTTCCTCTTCATTCTGCTCCTCCTCCTCCTCTTTTATATATGGAATACTTCATGAATTTGCATGCCATCCTTGCTCAAGAGTCATGCTACTCTTCTCTATATCATTCCAAGTTCAGAATATAGTGTTGCCAAAAGAAGCATCATCTTTTGTACTACTGTCCTTACTAGTTCCTAACCAGCTCTATGTCCTAATGACTCTTTCAATTTCAACATTCTATTTTGCCTCAATGACAGACTAGAAAAAATCAGTATAGTCAGGTTTGCTGGGGGTCTGGCACGATGCTCAGTTCTACAATACACAATGGCAAAGGGGAAATTGCACTAGCAAATAGTTGGCCAAAGACCCTCTCATACTTGTCAGTTTCTCTGCCTAAGATAATATACACCAGCATCAAAAGAGAGCAGTCTGGGTGTTCCATCATGAAGAGGCAGCAGGGAAGTAGCCGGCCTGGAGAGCGTCACAACTGCCTCTATTTCTCTCCCCACTCTGTATTCCTTCCCAGCAGATTCCCCTCATACTAGTTAATGAATTTTTTTTAAAACATATTAGTTACTTGCTATGTGCAAAACACTGCTGAGCAACAACTGTCATAAATGTGGGCATAGAAATAAGATCAGTTTGGTAGACATTTACCATCATTTCAGGAATAGGGGAATTATATAGTCCTACCCCTGCTGTTAATTGGTTGAATGATGTTGATCAAATATCTTTATCTTCTTGAAAATGTTTCCTTTACTAAATGATACTCTAGAGTGGTTGTGAGAATATAATGAGATCTGGGTGCCCAAGATTTAGAGGTAAAAGAGCATTTGGAGATCATCCCATTCTAACTCTTCCTTTCTCAGCTGATGGGAGCCCAGAGACATGACCTGATACTGTTGAAGTCCCATAGATAGAAAAGGAAATAGCAAAGAGAGGCTTGGAAGTCATGTTCTTCTCCTACAAGTCTCTGTCTCTCTCCACTCCACCACAAGGATGGAGAAGGAAGGAAGGAGAACCTTTTGTAAGCTGGAAAGCAGAATGTACATATAAAGGATTAAAAGAGTATTATTATTGTATAAACAAAAAATAACAAAATCAATGGAGGGAGATGGCTGGGGCAGGCAAGCTTTCTGTGTGTAACAAAGGAAGCATGCCCCCACCCAGGTCAGGACAAGGGTCCATGCCAGGCTGAATGGCCCTGAATCTTCATCTCCTCTGTCTGGTCTGTGCCACATATGGTCTGCCTTCTCCTTCCTCTTTTTCCAGGGAGATTAAAAGACAGGAAGAAGCCCATCCCTGTTCCCAGAACAAGAAGTCCCATTCCTCCTGTGTCCTTACCTCACAACTGTCTGCTGAGTTTGCTTGGGCAGCAAATGGAATGAAAGGAGCCCTCCTCCACCCTGGCCTCTAGAAGGCTGGTGGGGACTGAGTGACCTTGAATGGCTGTGGCAGCCAAAATTTTTCTTGGCTATTCCCCTGACCTTCAGGAGAAGTAGGTAGCTGGTAAATCCACAAAAAGAAAGGAAAGATCAATGGCTCCTTTAGCTCAGACTTCTAAAATTCCAAGCTCAGCAGAGCAAGGTTTGAGTGCTTTGAATTAATCATGATGGGACCAGATCAAACTGAGAGTAGCACAAGTGAAAAGAATGCTGGCCATGGAACCCAAAGATCTGGAGTTGAATCATGGCTCTGACATTTATTAGCTGTGTGATTTTAAATTAGTCCTTTAACTTCTCTGTACCTCAGTTTCCTCATCTGGAAAATGGGTGTATTAGATAATAAAACCCCTTTCATCTTTAATTGCTAAACTTCTTTCTTTCTGGTAGTTAAAAATCAGGGATTTTGGAATTAGAGGGATTAGGGATGATTGGGAATGACTGAAAGAATTGTGGTGCTTTATTTGAATATAATTTATTAAAATATTATTAAACCAAAAGTCAGCCAGTCATCCAACAAGCATTTATTAAGTGTCTACTCTGCCTCAGGTATTGTGATAAGCACTAGGGATACAAAAAAAGGCAAAAACAGGCCCTACTATCAGGGAGTCTAATGGGAGAAGCAAACAATTCATACATAGAAGATATATTCAGGATAAATCAGAGGTCATGAACAGAGAAGCAGGAGACAGAGATGAGGAGGGAGAGGATTTCAGGCTTGGGAAAGTAGCCAGTGAAAACACTTGGAGTCAGGAATGTCCTGTGTGAGGAGCAACTAGGAAGCCAGTGACCCTAAATTAGAGAGTACATGGTAGGGGTGGGGGAAGACTGTGTGATGCATAAGAAAATCACCACAGTAAAATTAAAAACTATCCACGTTTGAAAGATTAGCCAAATATCAGGAATTCAGAGAACCACAGGAAAAAATAATAGAATTCATCAGACATAGAACTGGGAGAACAATATATATAATTTTAAAAATGAAAACAATTCTAAAAGTCACCAAACTCTGATAAATTGCCAATCTCAGTTCAAGAGGATAGGTGATGACCTATTTCTCCTTCTCAGTAGGAAGGTGGGGATCAATGCGTGTAGAATGTTTACTATGTAGCATCTGAATATAGTGTCTGACTGGAGTTCCACATTTGTTCCATAAATACTTTTCTTTGTTACAAAGTACTCCATTGGAGGTAAGGAGGGATATAGCTGGAAATAACTGTGGTGCAAAAAGCAAAAAACATCAATAAATATTTTGGGGAGAGAACTACCAATCTCAATGACTGTGGAGGCAGATAATTTTAAGTAGAAAACAAAGTATTTTGATCATTGCTTAACTATAAATATGAAGATAGTTATAATATAGATTTAAAATTGTAATCCTTTCAAATAATGTCAATTTTTAAATATATCTTCATTGAAGAATCAGAAAGATCAAAGACAAATTTTATTTTTAACTCTTATTTAATATCACTCATTAAACTTGGAAAAGGGTATCAATTTATGTTGTTTGTCCTTTGTTCCTTTGTTCCTAAAATCATTACTCCTTTGTAAATCTGTTTTCTCAATATATTGGCATTAATAATATTCTCTGGGTAGAGAGTACTTTGTAAAGTAAATGTGAGCTATTATTATTCCTAAAAAGAATATTAGCATAACTAATGCTAATTTTGCTATTATTCTTTTCTGATAGTCTCATTATATACCCGGTCTACAGGGGAGAGCAAGGACAGTGAGAGCAGGAAATGTCTGCTCTTACAAAGGGTAGAGTTTTTATGTGGCTTGTATGTAATTGCTAAAGCTAAAAGGGAAGTTTTAGCCCAGTTCTTCTCAGGCTCTTCTCTAAAACTGATGTTCCTTTTACTGGAGGCAGAGCTGTTCCCTTTCTTGCTACCCAGCTGCCAAAACCAAGACAGTGCCTCGGGCCAGGAGAACTGATTGGATCCCACTGAATAGTTTGTGGAATGGGGAATTGCTACCTGCTGTGGCCAATGAGAATTGACTCCCACTCGAGGCTGAATGGAGAAGAAACCGCTAAGATCTTGTCTACCAAGTGATTTAGAATACTTTGGTTTGTCATGTCAAACATAAAGTCTTCTCTTTAGACTTTTAAAGCCCTTTCCAACTTGGCCCCTTCTCTACTTTTTCAGTCACTTTCCTCCTCTTCACATAGCCTAAAATCCAGTTAATCCAGATTACTTTCTTTTCCTCACACATGGTGCTCCATCTGCCTTTACATTGGCCAGACCCAAGCCTTTTCTTCTCACCTCTGCCTCTTTACATCACTTAGTTCTTTCAAGATTCAGCTAAGCTCTCTTTGGGAGACCTTCCTGCTCCCCCAGCCACTTAATCTTCCTCTCAAAGATTAGCTCCTTCTGCTTTCTATGCATCTCATGTATGTCTATCTCTCTCTCACCCCCCCACCCCCCCCCCCCCGCCTCCCAGCTCTGTAGCTGATATTCTAGGCTTCAACATGCTTAGATGCCTCTCATTCTCAATGCATTCTGTGCTTGGGAGTCTCCTCCTCCTGGAGCATCCCTCTGCCATACTAGATCTTTTATCCTGTTGGTGAGTTTCTCTCAAGGTGGGGGCTCCATTTTGGGGAAAGACTCAGGCCAGACAATTTTCACCACACTGGCTCTGATTTTCAGGACTTGTATACTATGTCCCTAAGTGGATACCCTTCTTACTCTCCCCAAATCTAATCTTTTAAAGCTTCCTTTTTGGGGGTAAATGTTCTTCATTCATTAGAATGTAAATGCATTGAGGATGGGAATTGCCTTTTTTTGCTTGTATTTATATCTTCAGTACTTGGTGCAGTGCCTGGTATTTAATAAGTGCTTAATAAATGCTCTTTCTCTGCTCTCTCGCTCTCTCTCTCTCTCTCTCTCTCTCTCTCTCTCTCTCTCTCTCTCTCTCTCTCTCTCTCTCTCTCTTTCTGTCTCTCTCTCTCTGTTTTTGAGCTCTTGTTTTCTTCCTTGCTTTCTTTCCTCCTTTAATATGTAAATTCCTTGAGGGTAAAAACAGCTTTTATGTTTTTGTCCTTCTTCATGTTCCCAACACTTGGCCCAGTGCCAATAACATTAATAAGCATTTGTTGATAGATTGATGGAACTATTCACATCTTGTAAGCATCTTGGCTTTTCTGGTTGTGATTGTGGTTATTATTGTTGCTGCTGCTGCTGCTTTTGTTGTTGTTTTGCCAATTCCTGATGAAGGAGCTTCAGAGTGAGGGTGGCATGGAGATGCACAGAACTACTACTTTCATGGTCCTGTGATGGATCCATGATCTTACCCATAAGGATACTTGTTCCCTCCACTAGCACATCCGGGACTTTTTAGTTTATGTGATTTTTTACCCATATTTTTCATAAATGTTTCCTAGATACTCTTCCCATAACAGAAGAGTTATTTTTTCTTTAAATATTTCATAGATATCTAGACAGGTTAGTAGACAAAGTACTGGATCTGGAATCGGGTAACCCTGAGTTTGAATCCTGCATTATTTGTTGTATGACACTGGATAAGTCATTTAATTTCTCTCAGTCTCAGTTTCCTCATCTGTAAAATATGAACAACAATGTCTTCTACCTCCCAGAGTTATTGTGAGGACCAGATCGGATATTAAAAGTGATTTGTAAACCTTAAAGCATAATATAAATGTCAGTATCATCAACATCATCTTCATCCTTATGCAAGCCTTAAGCTTTGTAAAGTATAAAACATCCCTTTACACTTGTTATATGATCAACTCTCCTCCTTTCCTGGTCATATTTACACTTATAATTATTTACATAGTGGAAATCCATGGATCTATTATCTCACTGATTTGCACATTCTCATAACTGATGATCACACTCTATACACACCTGTCCATCCTTTGTCATACTCTCTCATCTATATCCTTTTATCTGTGGAGAAAGGAGATGAAAGGGCACACCTGCCCTGCCAGAGACCTTCCTTACATTCTCTTCACATCTCAAGGATGCCTGTGGAGCACTCTGGCAAGCCACCCCATCATTCTTCATACTGGATTTTTGCCCTGGAGTGTTAATATTGGGGCTGAAAGGGGAGGGAAGCAGATTTCCTCCCAGGAATGGATGAGTGGCTTTAAATTTTCTGTCTCAGGGACAGCTAGTTGGTGCAGTGGATAGAGCACCAGCCCTGAAGTCAGGAAGACCTGAATTCAAATCTGACCTCAGTCACTTAATACTTCCTAGCTATGTGACCCTGGGCAAGTCACTTAACTCCAATTGCCTTAGCAGGAAAAAAAAAATTCTGTTTCAAAATCCATTGTCTTCTGCTGGTCTGTGCTGCTTGAGCTACTCTACACAATTCTAAAACCTTGTTTAGCATTTAAGCCATCATCGTGGGGCCCTGTCACCTTGACATTCCTCTCTGAAGACCCAACTTTCCTTCCCCACCCTACCCCAATCCTCCTAAAGGCATCAATCAGCTTTTCTAGGCTATTATTGTCTTCTCTCCCAGTGTGACTGCAATGGCAATTGCATATATGACAGTATATGACAATTAACAAGAGTAATATATGGAAGAATGATTATTTTAAGAGGTAGAAATATAGTGGGAATAGCACTTCCAGAATCCAAACTGTTATAAAGCAGCAATCATCAAAACCATCTAATAGCGGTTTAAAAAAAATAAACTAGATGAGAATAAGAAAAAATGAGTCACAACAATCCAATTTCAAGAAAGCTGAACACATCAATTACTTCGGACAGAACTCTCTAATGAGAACTGCTAGGAAAAATGGAAAGGAGTCTAGCAGAAATTAGACAAATCCATAGCTTTTCCATAAAAAAATTTAAAATGATTAATTGACCTGAATATTAATGATGATAATCACAGAATAATTAGAAGAGAAATGGATCTTATAATTTCACAATTATGAGCAGGAAATAATATTCTTAAATAATAGAGTGGTTTTTTTTTTTAAAAAAAAGGATAATTTCTGTCATGTGAAATTGAAAAAAAAATCAATTATAATAAACCAAGAATGTGAAGAGAAGTAATCAAAGAGAAATAAAATCTTCGTATGGAATTTCTCTGATAAGCATTTGGCATCCAAGATGTGTAGGCAATTAATAGAAATATCTAAGACCAAAGGCCAATTCCCAATAAATGTGGTGAAAAGATATGAATAGTTCCCAAAATAAGAATAGTAAACCATTAACAAATATATCAATAAATACTCCAAATCAATGGTGTCAAATTCAAATAGAAAGCAATCCCTGATGGCCATATATTGATTTATAAAACAACACATTATCCATGTTGTATTGTATTTTTAAAAAAAAAATGTTTGTATCTTTCCTAATTACATTTTAATCAGATTCAGGACCCATTGAGAAGTTTTTCCTAGCAACTTGAGGCCTCAGCAGTGAGTTTAAACCTTTAATAATAAGAGAAATGTAAGTTTAAATTATCCTGAAGTTTCACTTCATGCTGAACAAATTAACAAAGATGACAAAAAACAGAAATAGTCAATGGTGAAGGATTGTGAAAAGATGTACATCAATGCATTGGTGAAGCTGTGAATTGACATAAGCATTTTGGAAACTAATTTGGAATTATGCAAATAAAGTAAGTAAAATATACATTCCCTCTGATTCAGAGATTCTATTAATTGCCTTATACTTCAAGGAGGTCAATGGCAAAAATAGAGAGGGGGGGAAGAAAAGAAAAAAGAAAGTCCACATAAAATAGACAGAAACAATTCACATAAAATATTTATAAGAGCACTTTGTGGTAGCAAGAACTAGGAACAAAGTAGATAACCATTGATTAGGGGATAACTGAACTAATTATAGTACATGGTCATAATGGAATATTACTGTGTTGAAAAAATCATAAATATAGAGAAGCATGAAAATACTTCTATGGCCTGACACAAAATAGAGCTAAGAGTACCAAGAAAACAAAATCTGCAATGACTAGAACTTAAGTGGAAACAACATCAGCTACAAGAGTAAAAAATGAATGTCATAAAATTATTTTAAAAAAATAAGTATGTGTGGCCCCAAAGAAGAGATAGAAGATCCCTTCCCCAGTCTTGAAGAACAGAGGGAACCGCGGTCACTAAGCATTGCATATATTGTCTGTTTTTTTTTTTTTTTTATTTTTGCTGATCCCCAGCAGAGATGCTTTACTTATGGTGAGAGTTCCATATGGACCTGGAATCAAGAAAACCTGAATTCAAATCCAGCCTTAGATGCTTCGCAGTTATGTGACTGCGGCAAGTCTCTTAATCCCATTTGCCTCAGTTTTCTCATCTGTAAATGGAGCTGAAGGAGGAAATGGAAAACTATTCTAGTATCTTTGGCAAGAAAACCACAAAAGGGATTGTGAAGAGTCCAATATGCCTGACATGACTGAAACCATGGGGTAGCCCTTGCCTTAGAAGGAATCATTCCTTGGTAACAAATTCTGCAAAGCTTTCTGTGCTACAATAGGATCTCAAGCTGGAAGAAACCAATGAGACTCTCTAAACCAATTCTCTACTTTTATAAAAGAACAAGTTGTGGTCCAGGGATGTTGTTATCTGTTTAAGAGCACACAAATAATTAGCACCAGAGGTGGAATTTGAACTCAGATTCTGTGACTGCATATCCAATGCTCTTTCTATCCTATACACTGACTCTAATCTAGATATTTCTTCTTCTGATGAGCAATATGAACATTTAGGATTATTCTTTAGGATTTACGGCTGAAAGGGACTTTAGAGAAAATCTACTCCAACACCCATATTTTATAAATACTAATTACAATGACCCTCTTTTCTATCATTTTTTCTCTATTTCAGGTATAAGAAAATTAAACCCCAGAGAAAGCGCCTGACTTGAATAAGATATCATAACTAGGAAGTAGCAGAGTTCAAAATTGCTCCAAATTCAACTTTAAGTAATTTATTTGCTTTTAAAATAGGTTTTCTAAAGAACAATAAATGCCTTTAGGCTAGAATTATGGAATTAGACAGGAATTTAGAAGGGACTAATGGCAAATGTACTGGACTTACGATTGGAATTTGGGTTCATATTGCTGCTTAGCATTTAGGAAATGATTTATCTTGGACAATTTATCTCCTCTTAGTATCAGAGCATAATTATTATTATTATTATCATTATTATTATTATTATTATATCATCTATCATACAGAGATCCCATAAGGAAAATGCTTTCCTAGTGATCAGACATTATTGTGCTATAAGAAATGATGAAATGGTTTGCAAGCAACTGGGAAGTTGCTGTTAGAAATGATAAAAAGTGAAGTGGGCAGAACCAGGTGAAAAACATATCCAATGATCACAATGGTACAGAGAAAAATAAATTTGGAAAGCCTCTAGAAATCTGATTATATAATGATAAATAATGAATTTATTTATGGAGATGAGACAAATCTTTTCTCTCCTGACACAGAGGAGACAGACATATAGACAGAGATATATAGAGAGAAAGAGACAAAAAGAGGAAAGAAAAAATATTGCTGGGAATAATCAATGTGGGAATTTGTTTTGCTGTCTATGCCAGATTATGATGAGAGCTTAGTTTCTATTTTTGTTGTTGTAGTCATTCAATGGAAATAATGTGGGGAGGGGGAGGTTAAGAGAAGGTGTATAGCAGGGGAAAATTACAAATTCATGTAAAAACAAATATTGAAAAAAACACCTTCAAACACTATAGAAATAAAAATCATTACTGCTGAAGACACCAACAATTCTATTATGATCTTCTCTCTTCTGTCTAAGGCTTCATTTGCCCCTTTAAAATTTTTATTCTGTGCTTTAAAGATCATTCTCATGTATGGAGAAAATGAAAGCAAAGCAAAGTCTGAGTAATGATTTCTTTGATCTCTTTCCTGTTTACCTTATTCCATTTGTAAAAGGATTATGGAGGTAGTGCAGGGTATAGAAGGCTGGATCTAGCGTCAAAAAGATCTGAGTTCTAATGTGACCTCAGATATTTCTCCTCATTTTACAGATGAGGAAACTGAGTCACAGAGAGGTTATTCAAGTTGTCCAAAATCACACAGATAATATAGTCAAATTTGGTTTTCAACCCAGGCCTTTTTCATCCTCTTTCATTTATAGTACATAGTCCTCTTAGGAAATCTCCTATTCTCTCTGAATAGATTCTAGAAGGCAATCAGTATATCATCAAATTAGCTGTATCAAGTCTACACATAGTAGTTTCTTCTGTCCTTCTTAAGAAAAGTCATCAACCAACACAATCACATAAGAATAATTCCTTATGCTGTCATGTGGCCTTAAGATCAATCCATCAGTTAAAAACAAGTTGAAAGTCAAGTTAACACATCATATCAAACTTTCAGAGCTGACTTTTAGAAAGGCCATCATTCAGCTATAATCATTAAGCAGCTGGGTTATCCTTGCTTTCATCCCATCTTACATTCTCTATTTCATTTTAGACCCATTCTTAATATTTTTGCCTCTTTTCCTCTTCTGGAGCCTTCCATGGTACAAGAGTTTCTAAGCTTTGGTCATATTCCAGGCAGGGCTAGCAGTTTTTCTGGGATCCCACAGGCTTTACCGAATTTGCACAAAAATTTACATTGTTAATCAAAAATATATGGGCTATGCCATCCACCTTGGTCCTCCTGGTATCTTCTTTAACTGAAAAAGGGATGGCTTGTCCAGGTTGTGTCCCCAACCATCAAATACTGCCCTTGATTATCTTGGTCTTCTGCCTGCTATGGATTGAAAGGGAAGGAGAGATGGCTGACGTGGGATACTGGGAATCTAACTCAGGCAAGTTTAGGAAAAAGGAACCTCAGCTTAGGAAGCCCAGCTTGATGGATGATCATTTCTCAGAAATAGCATGCTCTTGCATCCCTTTGCATTGAGTTAAACCCAACATTCCACAAAAAAAAAAAAAAAAAAAAAAGCCACACACATCATTTCTGACCAGAGCCAAAAATACAATTTCCATTTGAATGAAAATTACTTTATTCTTTTAAGTGCATTGTATCCTCCCTCTTTGTCTTGTATAAAGAAAAGTAAATGTTTCCGTCACATTCTCTGTTTACTGGAATCAAGTAAATAAGACAAGAACTGTCAATACACAGGATAATATATACAACAATAAAGAGATGTCATCTAGAAATGTTCTTTTTATGTATCTTTCTTTAAAATTTTGCCTTCTTACTGATATTTTTACTTTTACATTGTCTTTATTTCTGAATATATCTTTTGCTTTTCCTTTACTCAGCAAGTTTTTCCTTATAACAAAAGATTTTTTTAAAGAGGGAAATAACTTCCGCAAAACTTAGCAATAAAATAGCAGAATTTTAGACTATCTGCACAGGAAAAGAAAATATGTGTTTCATTTTTACTCTAGGGTCAAGTGTGGTCAAAATTGCAGAGCAGACAGTGTTATTTGGTGGATTAATGGTGTTGCAGGCACTATAAATACTCTTTTCCTAATTCTGCTTACTTAATTTCGCATCAGCTCACATAAGTCTTCCCATGCTTATCTGAAATCTTCATATTTATCATTTCCTACAACTTGGTATGATTCTATTCCCTCCAGGCAACAGGAAATATATCATAGAAAGCCTTTCAGGGAAGCAAGCAAGTGTATGTCACATACAGGTTTGTATGACCCTAGTCGAGTCACTAACTCTATCAATGCTCCAACCAAATCTGTAGAACCCTAAGATGTAGAGAAAGTACACATCTTCATCAGTACCGGGAATTTCCTGAGCCACAGAGTAATTAAATTAGGAGTCCAGTCTCTATTCCTTTCATTTGTGTAGCCATACCAATTGATGAGTATCTCTTTAATTCCTAGTTCTTCAATACAACAAAAAGTGCTGCTTTGAAACTATTGGTTCCTAGTACTTTTTCTTCTGTCTCTGACCTCTTGGGATGGGATGCCTAGCTATGGGATTTTCAGGATCAAAAGGTATTGGGTAGTGGACACATTTTTAAGTGCCATTTCCATCTTTTTTTTATCTTAAAACATTCCTTCCTCCCTTATTCCATTCATCATCAGTATTGCCTACATCATGAAAATGTTTAAATCTGTGACTATGTAGGAGAAAGAGAATTGGATTGAAGTTAGAAACACATGGGAAGAAATCTTTTTCCACTATTTAATACCTGTGTTACCTTGCTGCATATGACCTATGTCACTTAGGTCTTGATTTTCTTATCTATAAAATGAAAGTCCAGTGGTTCCCAACCTTTTTTTTTTCCTGTGAATTACTATATATGGTTGTGAACCACAAAAAAATGTGTTGTGAGCCACCAAAGCAATTTAAAATTATATTCTTTGTAATTATTTATTCCTTACACTAACATTAAAGAATTTTTAATTCAAGATCCTTCTACCATCCAAATTGCCCATGAACCTCTAAATGGAATCCACTGGACTACATGATTTGTCTACAGTAGTCTGCATTTGGTGTTCAGAACAGGTTAATCATATTTCCTCCTTGTGGTTATTTTATGTCATTCTTTCCCAAGTGAAGTATCCCCATCTACTAAACATTGTTCTTTTTAATTCTATTTGTAGCTGACTCTATAAATGAATGGGGTCAATAGCAGTCATGGGTACCATATTGTTCCTATAGCCTTTAATTCTTAAAAAAAATACTTCTACCTCCTATCCAGTTAACTGGGTCACTTTTCACAATCAATGAAGAAAATACAGGGTAATCAGGATTAAAAAGACATAACCATCTAAGAGCATACTAAAGAAAAAAAAAGTTTCATAAAAAAAATGTTAATCTAGTCCATTCCTCCATGAAAGAGCTACCCACAACATGTGAGAACTCTCCATGCACTTTCTCACACCTTTCTCCCATGCTCCTCCAAAAAGCAATTCTCATTTCTGGAGTCATAATCAAATGAATTTGTCATTGTTATTAGAAAGGATGTATCAATTCACCATCTCCACCCTCCACCTTCATCTGCTTACCATTGCTATAACTTTTCAAATAAAAATATACTTTCCTTTTATATCTAGTCTTCCTTATTGAGAATGTAAACTCTTTGAAGGTACAAACTAATTCAATTTTTGTTTTTGTATCTCCAAGGCTTAGCAAGCTCATGTACTTGTTAAACATATAATAAACCTCCATTTCTGTTGATTTGTGTTCCTGAAAGAATTCAGGACACTTGGGCTTTAGTCTTGGATCTGCCACTAGCTGTGTAATTTGGGCTGAATCCTTTCCCTTCTCTGGAAGTAAGTTTTCTCATTTGTGAAATGATGAATTAATATTAAATAAGAATAATAATAACATTTTTACAGCTTTGAGGCTTAAACTTCTTTCTTAAAAGACTTGTGAGATAAATAAGGATTTATCCTCACTTATCATTAAAGATTATTGCCTCCATTTTTCAAATAGGAAAAAAAAGGCTTAGCCCATTTGTCCATTTCACACAGCTAGAATGTGTTTAAGTCTGGTGCTTTACATATTAAAAGTAATATGTGATCTCATGTCTTCTGATCCCAAGATCAGAACACTTTCTTCTATATCTTGACACCTCAGATCCCTCCCAATATTAAAAGTTCTGTGAATCTACAGAGATTAACCATAATCTATCAAAATCAAGCTTCCTACCTGAGATTTTTTAGTATGCTACAATGGGAGTCCAAAGCCTTAAAGTTCTAGATTTGTAGCTAATTAGTTCTGTGACCTTAGGTAAATGATGTGCCTTCTCCAGACCTCACTCTCAAAACATAAAATGAAGTTGGGTTCATTGAACTTTACTGTGCCTTCTTTGTTCTCTTCAGAAATATCAGAATTAGTAAAAAGAGAGAGAGAGAGAGAGAGAGAGAGAGAGAGAGAGAGAGAGAGAGAGAGAGAGAGAGAGAGAGAGAGAGAGAGTTTCAGTTAGGGAATCCTTAAAATATAAGCATTGGACTATTGCACTCAGTGCTATGCATGTAAGTAGGATGGGTGAATACGATTCTAATGAAATAAAAATTTTCTCCATGTAGGACAAACCAATCATAATAATACTCCCCCTTTAGACTTAGCAAAGTTTAATGGTATGAAGGAGAAATATGAGAGACATTGAAATATAAAGAAGCATTTTCAGATGTTAAAGAAGAATTCTATACCCTAGAAAGCAGAAGCCCTTAACCAGGGCTCCACACATCTGTGAAGGTTGTGAATAAATTTCAGGGAGAACACGAACTTGGACGTTTTTATATTACATTTTTATTTTCACTAAGCTTTAATTGAAATTTGTATAACTTTCAGTTATGATTTTAAAAATATATTCTAAGAAGTCCGTGGGCTTTGCCAAACTGCCAGAGATCTGATACAAAAACCATTAAGAACTCCTGTCATAAAGATGCTGACATTTAAATAGATTTAACATCATTTGAAAGAGGAGGTGGAACTGAATTTTCTTCTAGGACACAGCCTGTCATTGTATCCAGACTCTCATCTTCATAAGGCCCCAATAGAAACTTGGGAAGTATAACTTGCTGACCATGATAAAGAAAGACCTTTACTGAAGATCTTGCTTTGAACTAGGAAGAAATGTGAAAGTCTCTTATCTTCTGCCTGGACTTGACAAACTTCAAAATCAAACTTATGAGATAGTCAAAGATGATAGCCTTTGGCTAAGAGCTGTTGTCCTTGATGAGAGAGCACAGCAGTATTCCAGTTGAAAGGACTCACATAACACTTCAATTGAGGAAAGAGTAAGAACTAAATGAGCCAGAGACTGAAGGTGGTGAAGACTGCAATTGCCCACTGAAGAATAGATCCAAAGACTCTAGCAGATTGACCCATTCAGCAGAAAGGTTGTATAAAGAACTTAAGGGCTGAGTCATCTCCCAAACTCAGCAATAACTACCCACTACAAAAGTGACCAAATGACCTATTTAGCCCTGCTGACCAGCAATCAGTCAGATCACTTGCTTGATTCAACCCAACAATAATTGACAGCTGATGGAAGCCATCCCATCTGAGCAACAGAGCAACCAATATGTCAGCAAGACCATCCACTACACAAGCTACTTACTTCCTATGTTACATCATATTAATTCACTATCTTATATTGAGGTAGTATGGTACAATGGGGGGATAAAAATGGAAATTTGAGGGGTTTCCATCAACTGGGAAATTACTGAAAAAATATGGTATGTAAATGTAATGGAATTTGGTTCACTATAAGAAATCATGAAAGAGGGGCAGCTAAGTAGTGCAGTAGATAAAGCACCAGTTCTGAAGTCAGAAGGACCAGAGTTCAAATCTGACCTCAGATACGATACTTAACATTTCCTAGCTGTGTGACCTTGGGCAAGTCACATAATCTCAATTGCCCCAGGGGGAAAAAAAGAAGAAATCATGAAAGAGATAGTTTCAAAGAAACCTAGAAAGATTTACATGAATTGAATAAATCAAAGTAAGGGGAGAAGTAAAGGATTTATACAATAATATAAAGTAAAACAATTATGAAAGACATGAGAACTCTAATCAATGTGTAAGGGTGAGAGTTAATTGAGTAAAACAATTAGTCACTTTTTTTAATTTAAATTTTATTTTAATTAATTAGTCACTTTTTGTCTCATTTAAAGATAAGATGTCAAAACCTTAAAGGGGGTGTGTGGTGGAGAAAAAAGTGTCTCAATTAATTTATCTATCAAACGTCTCTTAAAAAACATTAAATGAATTTAAATGATGCCAGAACGGAAGTCTATTCTCATTGGGTGAGAAGTTTCTTAAAATTTATGGGTCTATGGGAATATTTTCTTGGGTACTTCTGCACACTTCAATTCTATTCAACAAGTTTGATTTATTAACTTATATATTAACTTCTATAAAATAGAAGACTAGGTCAGAAGCAGCTCCTGCCATTAAGCAAAAAGTAGCTTAGTAGTGGAAATTAGTCTCCCCACCACCATGTGGCCACTATTTCCATACCCTTCCTCAACCTTTATACAACTCAACATGCAATAACAGCGACAACTGCTAGGTATGTTCTTGAGAAGACTGAATCTGGAATTAGGAGACCTGGTTCCAAATCCTGACTGTCATTTATTATTTGTGTTAGCTTTGCAAAGTCATTGAACAGATTTCCTCTTCTGTAAAATAAACTTGGAGAAGATGAGCTCCATAATTCCTTTCAACTCTGTATAATTTTATGATCAATAATGGATTTCAGATGTGGTCCCTACTGATAGATTGCATGTCTGTGGACCATCCTAACTAGGTTTGGAAAAGTTATCTTTAGGTGGGCTACAGTATTGTTGTTTTTTTTCCCAACTAGATCAACTGTTAACAATCATCTACCAAGTCAAAGACAGGTTGTCATTTGTGTTGGTAAGTAGTAGATCTTAACAAACGAAGTCCCAGATCCTTAAAGCATTAAACAAAAAGCACAGGACTAGAAGGAACTCTAACTATCTAGGTTCCACCAACCCCAGCTGCCTGTCTTCCAGATGGGTCCCGGAAGGAGTTCCCTCTGGGTATTTGGACCACTCAGAGTTTATCATTATTGACCATCTACCTTCACCCCACTCCAACTGTCACTGGTTCCTTTAATGGCAACCTTCCCACAGAAACCCTTGATGGACTTGTAGTTACTCCATCTGCCCATGAATTATTTTTAATGCTCTGCTCTGGCCACAATATATATTTTACAGAAATATGCAAAGGATCTGTGATTTCCTTCATGTGGCAAATTCTAGATGTGGAAACTCTCTCTAGCAATGTAGATTTCAATTTATCTGTGCCTTAAGGAAATAAAGTAGATATATGTTTACAATATTTTCTTGGGTACTTCTGCACACTTCAATTCTATTCAACATGTTTGATTTATTAACTTATTATAACTTTTTATATGGCAAGTATTGTGCTATGTATTAAGAACAGAGAGTCAAAAAAGTAAAGTCACTTTTCTCCAGGAACTTCCAAAGAGGGGAAAGCAGCAGAAGAAAAGGGAGTGCACTAATAATTGGGAGGATCAGAAAAGGATTCATTAGCTATTGAATTGAACCTTGAACAGCAAAGATGAAGAGGGAGAACAATTTAGCTATATATAAAGGCATGGAGGTGAGAGATGGAATGCTGTATAGGAGAAACAGTGAATTGGCTGGAAGGTAGTGTATATAAGCGCAAAGAATTATAAACAAATCTGGAAAGATGAACTAGAACTAGACTGTGAAGAGGATTAAATACCAAATAAGTTGAGTTGATATGTTTATCCCATAGGCAAGAGGGAACCACTGAAGTTTAAGAATCGATCTAGAGTCAGGAAAACTCATCTTCCTGAGTTCAAATCTGGCTTCAGACATTTACTAGCTGTATGATGCTAGGCAAGTCACTTTTCTCATTTGTAAAATGATCTGGAGAAGGAAATGGCAGGGCACTCCAGTATTTCTGCCAAGAAAATATCAAATGATGTGACCAAGAATCAGACATGACTGAAAAGTGACTAAGCAACAACAAAGCTTCTTAAGCAGAACAGTATCAGTTCCTCCTCCTCTGATCAATCCCTCCATGGAAATTCCATCTTGTCACTCAAGTACCTTTCCAGATTCTCAACTAAGTGATAGAACACTTTAGCAATCTTCATTCCTCTCTAGCAGCTCAGCCATTCTCTGGAAGCAATAAGTAAGTGATGCTATATCTTCAGGTACTTAGATTACTTCTGATTTAACCTCAGGATTAGTCCTTTACAGCCTTCAGGACACAGGCCCCTCTTCTCAGAGAGAAAACAGGCCCAGATCCACCAAATCAGTTCTATCTAAAAGACTGGAATCCTTGCACACATATATTGTATTTAGAATATACTGTAACCTATTTAACATATATAGGACTGCTTGCCATCTGGGGGAGGGGGTGGAAGGAGGGAGGGGAAAAATCGAAACAGAAGTGAGTGCAAGGGATAATGTTGTAAAAAATTACCCTGGCATGGGTTCTGTCAATAAAAAGTTATTAAAAAAAAAGACTGGAATCCTGACTGTCTGCATAGAAACCAATCAAAGCACCCAGGTGGAAAGAGAGTACATAAAATGTTGAGATAATTATATATTTTTATAATCCTCTCTTTAACCCTTGGGAAGGGAGAGGTGGCTTGTGGATCCTGTCTGCCAATGGAAGAGTAGGGAAAGACTAAATTGGAACTAGGTCCCAAATCTCCCTGATTTCCCTCCTCCCAATACTCCCATTAGACTGCATTAGCAACCATCACTGCATGAATTTTCAAATAATAGCTAAACTAGGGAATTTAGAACAAGTGACTTCCTCCTCCCAGGACTTCAATCCAGCAGACCCTCAGGAAATTAATGTCTTTCATTTTTTTTTTTTTGACTTTGGGATGACTGATGTGGGGTGGGGAAGCCAGACTAAAAAAGGCTTTCCTTTTGTTCAAAGGAGGCTATTTTGACACTTTTGGGTTGTTGTTTTTTTAATCTTCTAAAACCTGAATGAATCTTGTATTTATTTACATTAAGTAGGATCTCCTAAATTCTTTAAGCAGGAAGCTTTTCTGTGTTAAATCCCCAGTCTATTCTTGGAAGACAGGAATCCCCAGGTCTCTCTGGAAAGAGTTAAAGCCCAAAGGAGCCTAACAAAGCTTCCTGAGCAGTAGATGTGCTAATGCGTAATAGCCTTGCCATTCATGACTTCCTTGACTTTTAGTATGTCATTTTAATTTCCTGGGCCTCCGTTTTTTTCATCTGGCAAAAAATAAGAGGGTTAGACAAAATAATCTCGAAGTCCCTCCCAGTTCTAAACTTTATAATACAAGTAAGAAGTCAGAAGCCCCAAGCAGAGGGAAATGCTCTTAAGGGCTTTGAGGATGGGGGGAAAAAAAAGCTTTCTTTTTTTCAAGGAGGGAGGGCCTGGGATGAATGCACCTGTAGACTAAAGAGGCCACCATCATCCTCAGTTATAAATCTCTAAACTATCAACAGCTTTTGGTAAACATTTAGACAGGGAATTCCCGCCTCTTGTTTATCCAAATATTTGGAACCTGTGGGTCACTTGACCATTTCCTGAGAGGCTAAATATGGGTGTGGTTATACCCAGCTCCAATGTGATCTTTGACTGCCCCTAAACAAACTCAAGTCCAATCAGTAGAGCTGACAGGAGGATTTAGGCCCCTCATCTGCTCTGGATTCTTATTCAAGAATTCAGGCTGCCACAAGTGGTAGGATGAACCCCTAATCCATTTTGCAAACCCCCAACTATCTTCATCCAGTTCACCAAAACATATACTCTTGCATCCAATAAGAATGCCCACTGTGAATGATCAGCATTTTTTAAAAATAAAAATAACAATGACCAACTGAATTCAGCAAGTCTCATTGACAACAAAGAAAAGACTTGAATCCTTCTCATTGGGAGCAAAAGCTAAAAGTTAAAAACCTCAGCACCCTGAGTATATCTACCATTCTTTTTTTTTTCCTTTTTAGGGGTAGAATCTTTCAGAAGGCAGAAAGTAGCCTTGGATGCAATGTTAGTAGTTAATAGGCTTGTCTGGAAGTAAAAACCTGTGTTTAGCCCTCAGTGCTAAATAGCAGCTTTGCTTTGGTGCTAAAAGGATTCTTTTCCAGAACACAATAATTTTAATCTTCTCCTCAATACCACCGGTATTTTATGGCTAAATATACACTATAATAAGCCAGTATACTGATAGCGTAGTTAAGAAGATATTTGACCTCGAGTTTAATTGCAGGATAAAATTGCTAGGGGTATAATATGGCTCCGCCAGTGAAAAGTAATTTTCAGGACTTCAGGTTTTTTTTTTAATCTGTCATATAATATTTAAGGAGAGAGTCTCAGAGAATAAAGGGACTTTAGCTCTAGGAGGGACTTGAGCTAGTCCACGGTCCCTTGGAAGTGCTCATTGGTTAATTGGATCTTGGTAAAGCATTTGGCCTTGGCTTTCCTCTAGAAAAACCCACATTTGGATGGATTAGATGAAAGCTGGGTAAACTTGAGATGGGGTAAATTTGGCACTGGTTGATTCCAGCCAGATTGTAAAGATTTCTCTGAGAAACTAACAAACTCAGAAAGCTGTCCTTCTATCTGTTCCCCAACCCACCTTCTCCCAGATCACCTGCAAATTTGCACAATGGAAGAAGTCCTGAGCAAAAGTCCCTGAGCCCTTATTCTTAAAAGTAGTAAGAACCTCCACTAATTACCTAAGTTCTCTGGCTCCCAGTTTCTTCCTCTGTAAAATGAATTGTAGAATCATAAACTTAGGGACTGATAGGGACCCCAGATGGCTAACTAATCCAGTGTCCAGGTGGAGAAACTAAGTCCCTTGAAAGTTAAGTGCTTTGTCCAATATGTTTACACAATGTCAGAAGCAAAATAATCTCCTGAGTGTAGAGCTAGAGATCTTTTGCCTTTTTTTTTTTTTTTAAATTTCTGAAGCCAGTCTTTTAGAGAAGAGCTTCTTCCATCAGCACCTTTCTCTGCCTTTAGGGCGTTACCTGTGGAGATTGAGAACGTGACTGAGCTAGGATTCCTCAGTCAGTACGTGGCAGAGACCGAGTTCTTGACTCCAAGGCCAACTCCCTCCCTTTAGGCCAATCTGCCTTTCCCCCAGTGGACTTTCCGCGCGAAAACGATTTCACAGGGTCTAGAAACGTTAGTTATTGTTTATCATTATCTGAATTATTTTCTATAGTCAGCATGGCAGACGCACGCTGTCTTGCACGGCCTTGAACTCCTGGACGTTGGAAGAACCTCGATTCGGGGACAGTCTCCAGAAAAGTTCAAAGTTTCTCTCTCTCACTCTCCCTTCCCCCTCCCCAGGTAAACAAACATAAATAAATAATAGCTATCTCTGGGTTTGCTGGCCGGAGCCGACGTCCCTAAGCAAACAAGCGAGCTGATTAAGACTAGTGGGTTGTAGAGGAGGCGAGGAGCACCTGTTGAAGGCTATTTAAGGATTAGCCAAGTGCTGACAGACAAATTGTCAAGATTAATAAGCGCAATCAGGGCTGTGTGGGCTGGAGTTGTTGGTTGACATTAATGTGACGCCGCTTTCATCTGCTCTGGCCTCCCCCGGGGGCAGGCGCGTCCGGCTGAAACCTCCTTCGGAGGCCGGGCTCCCCATCCCCACCTCGGACCTCCCCAAGAGAGCCAGGTTTCGCAGCCGAGCTCTGAAAGGGGAGTTGGGCACGGCGAGGGATGGGGGAGGAATCTTTAGAACCCCGAGTCCTTCTCCAGTCCTCCTCATGCACTTAAAAGTTCCCAACAGACCAGAGAAAATAGACACTGGGCCGAGAGCACGTAGGGTACAGAAGAGATGGATGGGGCTTTTGTACCTGAGGACTAAAGGAGTTTCAACCCGATTTCAACATGGCCTCAATCTCCACGCCCCAACATTCTTCCCTGCTCAGCGTCAAAACCCGAAAGTTGATGGTGTGAGTGACATTCTATTTGCGCAATTTTAAATAAATATCAACTTTTTTTTTTTTTTTAAGGAGTAAAAAAATTAACTCCCAGACAAATCGTATTTAAGTTACAAAAACCCGAGATGGAAATCATCGAGTCCAATCATCTGCTTTTTACCGAGAACAAAGCTGACGATCCAACAGGGGGACTGACTCGTCCAGAGTCAGGTAGCAACGCAGAGGATTTGGGAGCGGCCGGATCCTCGCACTCCGAAAGCTACTCTCTTTTACTAGGACACAGTCTCCTCTCACATCTTGTCTCTAACAGACCTGCACTCCATTCCAACTGATTCTCCCGATAAAATTTTTTTTCTCAGTCCTCTCTGTCCCCAAGGGAAAAAGTTCCATGCCTTTAGCCCCTACATGCACACTTGTTGACTGTCCCTCCCTGAGACAGGGATAGAGGCTAGGGCGAGCAGGTGGGGTAGAGGCACTTCACCAATCTTGGGGGAAGGAGGGGTACGGGAAGGCAATTAAGAACAGGTGGGGTCCTGGAGCAACATATTCACTAGGAATGCTCTCCAAGGAGGCATTAATTACAATGAAATTTGTAAGGCAAATTGGACTTTGGGGGACCCTCAAACTGGGACCTCCAGGCTAGAATTCCATTTTGTCATTCTGTCAATTGGTCTCTACAAGCCCCACTCACACTCCCAAGGGAAATTAAATTCTAGGGTGGGAGAACTATAACTGCCAACAAGTTAAACACATCACGAAATTCTTGCTTCTATTCCTGCCAAGAGAAAAAAAATAAAGTTTACATACAAGACTTTAATTCGGTAAAGTAATTATCCCTCTTCCATGAGATTTTTTTTTTGGTTCCGTTAATTCTTTACTGCTTAAATTTCATTTGGATTACCCAGTTTAGGTTAATCTGGCCTTCAAAAGAGATTTGTTTACAGTTGGTTTTTCTTTATAGTTGGTGAGAGGGAAGCTACAAGTATGAATATATGTATATGTGTCTCTCTCTATATAGTATGTATATAATGTGTTTCTCTGTATGTATATGTACTCTGTCTCTGTCTCTCTTTGTCTCTGTTTCTGTCTCTGTCTCTCTGTCTCTCTCTTTGTGTCTCTCTCTCTGCCTCTGTCTCTCTCTCTCTGTCTCTCTCTCTCTCCCCTCCTTTCCCCTTTTCTTTCTCCTTCCCCCTCTTCTCCTCCACTGTCTGACCCTACTCGTTTGCAATACCAAAAGAGAACCTTTCTGTTACCTACAAAAGTTTTTATCTAGTGATTTATTGAGTTGGAGACTGAAGAAAATTGATCAGAACATTTAGAAAAGGAACTGCAAAGACAATGTATTTATAGGCAAAGTTAAAGCAATTAACGGTTCAATTCAAACTTCTCACGCAAATCACATTATGCTCTCTGGAACAGGCGGGAACATGGGGCTTTCCCATTTACATCGAAATCACCAACAGTTACGTGTCCGGCTCTTCGATTTATTATGCCCTTGTAGACACAATCGAATTGTCTATAAAAATTATTTTGATGAAGAGACTGGGAGGTCTCATGGCTCACACCGGGAGCGAGGAATAGAATTTCCAGAGATAATCTGAACCTTTGTTCGCGTCTGACACCTGGCTGCAGCGCCAGCCCTTACTCGTCTGCCTAACACTCAAGTTTTCAGCTCTAGCCCATAATCCCCCAGCCTTTATTTTCAGCTCAAGGCAGTCGGACCCTGAAATCAAGAAGGAGATGATACAGCCCTCTCTCTACTTCCATCTTCCTACACTTTTATCTAATGTAACCTCATTCTCTCTTCACTTCACACACACATAGATACACACACAACTAAGAAGGTGAAGCAGAGTTCTGAACTGGACCTCTCAGTACCCCTTGCTCACCCACATCAACCAAACATTTTTGTGGTTATTGCTCTTGTTGTTATTGCTTGTCATTGTTTTTCCGAGGGAAAAACTCTTAAGGTGAGCCGGGAAGGGGAAAAAAAAATCTAAATTAAGTGTTACAGCTGCATCTTTCTGCTCCCACTCCAAAGGGGGAAATTAAAAGAACAGAAGAGCCGAGAAACTGAATTTTTGTTTTCCTTTAAACATGTACCAATTAAAAAAAAAAAAAAAGAAACTTAAAAAAAAAAAAAAAGGTCGGTCGCCAGGAGATTCAAATCAAGAGCTTTCCTATTCCAGGAACGTAATTGCTTCTTCTCTGGGAGAATTGCAAACTGAAAGACCCTAATGGGAAAGGGGGATGAGGAGAGAACAATTTCACCCATAAAAAAATGTTTCTGCTAAAAATACAAAAATCATATTTGCTCCCAGAAACTTTGATTATGTTTAAGTATACAGTGCAGATCAATCCAGCAGCAACAATCAGGGCATTCGGTGGTCTGTTTGTAATCTCATCCTTTTTCATTAACATAAACACCACTTGAACAAAAATATACCCGGCCACCTACTTAGCCAGCAAAGTCAGCGCAGCGCCCATCTCCCCACAGCCAATGGCCCAGATTAGCTGAGCTCGGGGTACATGCGCTGCAGTTTATAGGCTATAACCTGTGGGGTGTACATGTATCTGGCAGAGCTCCTTTGGAGGGATATGTGTGTGTGTTTATTAAAAAAGAAAAAAAGAAAAAAACCCCAAACTTCTTGCTTTCATTACGTCCCAGAGATCAACTTGTCATTCCAGCCTTGCCACCTTCTAAGCCTCCAAGAAGGTGCTGAGTTGTCAACGTCAATTCCGAGTTAATCCACTTGTTGATAATTCCTTTCTGGTAGCTTGGTTTCTTTTACCTGCCTGTTTTACCGACAGTGGGCCGTAATTGCCAGAGAAACGACTCTCCGGTGCTCTCAGAAGAGAGCTAATTGAATTGGGAAAAGCTTCGAGAGCCTTTTTTTTTTTTTTTTTTTTTTTTTTTTTTTTTTTTTTGAGAACTGGGGGAGGGGAGAGAAGTCATTTCACTAGCCAGAGATCTCCGCTCCTCCAACACAGACAAACCCACTGTTTGTTGCCGATCTCTCCCCTCCTCGATTCCCCCCTCCCCATCCCCCAGTCCCCAGTCCCAGCCCGGTGCAGAGCGAGACACTGCAAACTCCATTCCTAGGCGGCTGGGTTTGTTTGCTTTGTATGAGTTGAATAAGCAGAGGAGAGAAAAATTGAGGTGCCAGGGGAGAGACAGCGCGTTTGGCTCGGAGCGGGAGACTGCCCTCTCAGAGCGGCGCCGGCTTTAGAAGCGCAGGCCCAGGCCATCTCTGGTTTCGCGCACACGTGCGTGTGTGTACAATCCGACGTGTAAATCTTAGCTGGGACTCTGGGGACGGCTTAATTAAGAGGTCTGCACAGAAGAAGGGGCACGCAAAGCCCGTTTAGTGGGACTCCATCCCCACCTAGGACGTCAGACGTAAAAAAGCTAGCGCTCCAGGCAGGTAGTTCCTTCTGCAAACCCGACCTTTGAGCTGCAAAAACACTTCGTTCTGTTCCATTCTAGCCTTAACCGCCCAGCCACAATAGTCCAAAAGCGCCTTTAGGGACGAGGTCCGGCCACCTGTACCCAGAGCGCTCAGACAATTTACGGATTCAAAACAACTCCGCATCCAGGCGGCGCCCGAGGCTCATACTGGATTCCTGTGCTTGGCTATCTGCCCCCCCCCCCGTTTCCCCCTCCCCCTTTTCCCCGCGGTCTCAATGTTGACAGCATCTCCCAGCCCAACTCCGCCCGGGGAAAGCTGTTGTGGAGACCGTCGGGAGCTCACCACGCCAGTAAAGCTCGCTGCGATGCTGTCCCCGGCTCTAAATCCTCTCTTTGTCTCCTAGTCCCAGACACAGAATGACTTATAGGCTCGGTAGGGGCTTATAGCTACCCACGGTTCGGTGTTTCCTAGGGAAAGGGACAGTCAAGAGTGAACGCAAAGAGCTAACCCTGGGAATCAAGGAGAGGGAAACTGTGTCTGTAGGACTAAAGTAGCCCTTCCCTCCTCCCAACTCCAGCTCCCCGACAAGACAATGTCTACACACGCTGGGGAAGTGGAGAATTGAGGCCATTCATTTATAATTTGGAGAGTGAAGAGATCCTGCAAGACACTTTGATCTCAATCCCCTGGTTCTTTCAGGCACAAAGTTGTTTCCTTGCTTTATCCGGGTAATTGACTCAATTCTCTATTGTGCTCGGATAAGATTCTCTCCGGATGTTTCTGCAACTTTTTCCAGAAGTGACCCCGGGGAGATCCCAGCAGGCCACGGTCCCACTCCAGGGAGGGACTGGAGCCAGATACGTCCGGCCCGTCCTTGGGCTCGCCTCTCTGGGTCATTCAGGCAGCATCCTCCCCCCACCCCCACCCCAACACACACCACCATCACCAGCACCACTTCTGTTCCCTCTTTCGGCTGTCCCAAGGCCTTGATATTAGCTGGCCTCCAAAGATCAGATCATGCGGGCGAGGGCACAACGAGGAGAAAACAGGGTAAATGTGACAAAAGATTAAGGGGGAGAACTCCATCTAACTCTTTACCCCCGATCCCTAAACCTTGTTTAATACAGCATGACCGAGGACTGGAGGAGGCGGAACACGTGCTGATATGGAGGAGTTGATTTTGTCTCAATGTCAGGCCTAGGACCCCAGAAGGCTCTTCCTCTGGGGACACTTTAGGAAAATGACTTCAGTGCTGGATTAAACAGCAGCCAGTCCTACAAAACTGAGAACCCCTAAGTATGAGTGGCAAGATTCGGAAGGCTGTGCACTCAGCCCGTCGTTCGGCAGTTGGGTGCGTTTTAAATCCACGAATCTGAGGGTATGGGATTGACAATTTGACTCTGTGTAAGTGAGAGTCAGACCTACGTTCATTTTTTAGGATTAACATTGACAATCGACTTTCAGAGAGCCCGCTACAATCACACACACACACACACACACACACACACACACACACACACTCTTCCAAGACTTGTAAACAGCGCGCTTAAAGTGAACGATCTTAATCTTCAGAACCTATCATTAACCAGAATCATGGTTAAAATAATTGCTTTCTGACAGAATGCAAACAGGACTAAAGATTTGTCCTGAAATCTCTGAGCTCCGCTATTCCAGAGTTTTTCCATTTCACAAATATACAGCGCGCCTCCAAACACGAGATCTAGGAAGACTTGTAGTTTGCTATTGCCCGCATTTTAAGAAACAGTTTTTCAATCAATTCGGGTTTGGAACAAGCAGTCTCTACCCCAAGCCAGTTCTGCGATTTCTTTTTCGGAAAGCGATGTAAAGAATGGACAAGTTAGACTCGCAAGTCTAGAGAGAGCCCCTGTGGCCCTTAAAAACTCTTACTCTGATGCAGGTAGGTGGTGATTGATCTAAAGATGCCCGGAGGGGGGGTGTTCCTAAGAGGTACTTGCCAGGGGGCACAAAAAACAATCACCAAAACAAAACAAAACAAAACTCCTTGAGGGAGAGGGGGAGGAAAACCCTTAGCCGGGGAAAACCAACTACACCACAGATTCGTGGTGCTTGTAAGGAAGGATTAAATTAAAATTATTGCCTGCGAGAGCAGGAAAATCAATTTGAAAACAGAAAAGAAGGATGGAATTAGGCAACAATATTTGCAGCTTTCTATAACACTGAGTATACAGAGAGAAGGAGGGGGAAAAAAGAGAAAATTAGAAAGTTAAGAAGAAATTAACATGCACTGGATGTGAAACATTGACATTCTAACAGCCATAGGATTAGATTTAGTTGGTGGAATTTCCCTGATTCTCAGGTTGTAAATGAATTTCCCGAGCGACTCATTATTGATAATATTGCATTTTTAACGTTGCTTCTTAGGATACATTAAGTCAGCTTTATCCAGAGAAATGGTGATTCTGCAGGGAAGCAAGAGAATATCTTTATAAAGGAGCAGTCCTTATTCTAAATTCTAATACGGATGATCAAATCTTGGCGCTTTTTCTGTTTATAAACCGCTTATCCTTATGAGTGTGACTTGATCTAAAAGGAGCCGAACAAACTTAATCCGACACTGGATGGGTTTTATCTTGTTAAATTAAAATGTAAAGAAAAGTGAACTGAAACTGTAACTTAGCAGGTCCCAGAGCCACCTGGGGTCGTTGATGGAAATGAATAATGAGGGCCTAGAAAAGTGAGGTTCCAAACTATTCGCTTCCAACTAATTTTGGGAAGAGATCCCTTTTCAATCCGCCGCTACTTGCCCCCCCCCCCCCGAAAGATGAACAATTACCCAAATTTGGGCGGGTAAAGAAACAGCTTCTAGTGAAGCTCTTTGATAGGACGTTGGGGTAGCGTGATTGTTGCCGTTAACGTACAATGTCAAAGAATGTTTTACTCTTCTTATTAGGCTATCCCCACTAACACACCTTATGTGTCTTAAAATACAGTTTTCTTGCTTAATGTATAATGCTGCGTTTCACCCCAATGGAGAAGTCCATTCAATTAACTTAGTCCAGTGGACATCTGTTGAGCAGGGAACTACCAGAGACCTCGACTCCGTGCCTTCTGGCCAGGATGGGGCGGAGGGCGGGAATCAGTTGCCCTCTCTCTGTTACTGCTGACGTCTCTGATCCTCAGTCATGCTTTCCTAAAATAGACAGCAGTCGAACCGAGGGTGATGAAGCGTGAGTGTCTCCGCGATGCGGGTGGAGGTGTGGAGGAGTGTTCGCAAGCAGCGCTCGTTGATGCATGTCCGTTTGTGTCTGTGTCTGTGTTTTGTGTTCTCTTTATGTATTTCTGTCTAAGTCTGCGTTCTGTCTATATTTTTGTGATGTAGTGGTGATGGTGGAGCCGACTTTCTGGTGTATCCGCGTGTTTCTCGATGTTCTTTCTCTCTTGTGAGCCTGCTCTCGAATACACATTCGAGTTCCGTGTGTTACTGCTGGGTAAATTATATTTGTGCGTGGGAGAATGAGCCCGTGGGCTGCGTGTCTGCGTAGGGTTGTGTTGTCTGAGCCCGTGTATTCTCTTCGTGCGTGAGGTACCCTGTGTTGTCGCTGTTACCTGCTCTGTGGAGACGTCCGTAGGTGCGCGTGTGCGTGTGCATGGAAACTTGTGAAAGGACCGTCACCCAGCGTGGAGCTTCGGTCGCAGGCTTGGCTGTCTGAGACAAGCTCAGCAGAGGCGAGCCAGGGCCAGAGGTTCCTCGGATTGCATCTGGTCGACATCAGCCAACCCAGAGGGCTCTCCAGTTCAAACCACGAGCAAACCGATACACAGATTTGCATATTTATCCCAAGCAGCCTGGAAGCAGCCAGAGGAGGGAGACCATTTTGTATGCGTGATTAACTATTTGGACCCTATGTGCTCTAAAATTGGGCTCTCCTTTCTCTTAACGTCTGGTAAGGAGCAAAGTACCAGCTTCAGAGGCTCGGTCTAGTTCAGGTTGTACTGACCCGGCCACAGCTGGGCCTCCTGTCAGTGCTCCAGTCCCAGTGAAAACTCAGTTGCGTGAGAAGTCTTACCCCTCAGTCCCTACCCTTGGCAACCTTCCCACCCTCCACGTAGCGCATCACAATACTGGACGAATCCCCCCCCACACACACCCCCCTCCCCCCAAAAAAGGCGGAGGTGGGAGACGAGACATCCTAAATTCTCTTAAATCTAAAAAGGACCAATTGAGACTCGCTGATGTTTGTGTTCAGAAGTTATGACTTAACGCGCGTCTCCGTATCTCTTCAATCTTGGTTTGAATTCGCTTAGAAAAGATCACAGGGTTTTTTGGAAAGGGACTTAGAACAAAGATCGCTAGAATTTTAGGTTTGGAGGGCCTTTAATCTTGCATCTGGTGCTTACTACCTGTGAGATCCCGAATAAGTCACAACTTTCTTTGGCTTCAGTCACTTCATCTGTAAACTGAAAGAGTTTAATGACTCGGTGACTTCTGGAGTCTTTTTTAAATCTCTGTGTATGATTCTATAGACCCTTC
Organism: Antechinus flavipes; assembly: GCF_016432865.1. NCBI lineage: Eukaryota > Metazoa > Chordata > Mammalia > Dasyuromorphia > Dasyuridae > Antechinus > Antechinus flavipes. The sequence continues at coordinate 55,154,655 of NC_067399.1, read as the reverse complement.
ATGTTACAGCTGAGGGTAATGAAGCTCACAGAGTCTCTCGGGATCACACAGGAATCTTTCGGATGTTCTTATCTTGGGGGTGGAGAGTGATCTGAATATGTGATTTTATTAGCATTAGGAACATTTCCATCAGTACAGATGGGCAGGTCAGGGCATGGTCAAGGACGCTGAGATGTAACTTGCCCCTGGTCACACAGCTATTATTATCCTGGTCAGCAATTAGCCAATTATTCCTGAATCCAGGATTGACCAAACTGCCTCTTTAGATATGGCTGTTCATATACGATTACCAAGGAACATTCGGATGCTATATTCCCCCCTCTCTCCTCCTCCTCCTCTCCATTATCATGTTTCTTGGCTCTTTAGGACAGAAGGGAGAAGCCTTCAATGAAAATCAACTGGGACCGCCTTCTTATTTCATAGATGAACAAATTAAGGCTCAATCAGAGACAATTCATTTAAGACGCCCATCTGGATTAGAAGAGCTGAAAGGAATAGCACTTTTAATATAATAAATATTTCTACATGCCCAGGTCTTTGGCAACAAAGACATGACTCTCTGTGGTAAGTTAGGTGACTTATTTTGTGGTAAGTCAAACCATGTGTGTTAAAGTAAAGACTCAATGCCTCCAGGGGACAGTCACATACAAGGGGCACTTTTTCAAATCATATAATGGCATAGTGGATGGAATACTGGGTTTCTGACATTTAATAGCTGTGTGAGTCTGAAGAAGTTATTTGACCTCAATGTCCTCAATTGTAAAATGGGGATAATAACAGCATCTCTCAGTATTTTTTTTGTGAGGATTAAATGAAATAATATTTCTAAAATAGCTTAGCAAGTCCATAAATTACACAAATGCTTATTCCCTTCCCTATATAAGGGTCGTGGTTGTATCCAAGGTCATCTGGAAAGTCAGTGACTGAGTCAAGACTAGAGTGTTAGGATTTTGATTCCCAGAACTAGAGATAACTTTATTCTCATAACATGTATTATTGCTGCCCTTACTGGCCTATCTGCATTAAGATCTCATCTTTTTTTCTTCTTAAAAAACAATCTTTTCCCCTTTTCTTAATATATGATGTTGGAATTCACCTAAACAGAGAATTTGATTCAGTTCAACATATTCACTGTTATTGCTTCATTAATTCCTTCTATAATAACAACTCACATTTTTGTTTTAAGATTAACAAAATATTACTCTCCCTATTTTATAAATGAGAACATTTCAGAGATGTCAAGTGACTTATACAAAGTCATATAGCCAGACAAAGTGATGGAACCTGGTTTCAAGCACAGCTTTTCTGATCCCAAGTCCTTGAGTTTTTACACCAAGTTACTTTATCTCTTCAACCCCTTTCCTAGCCTTCTGCATGAACCCTTCCTCCCAGTCCAAACCCCACCCACACCCCCATTCAATGGAAAGGATTGGCTCTACAGCTGGAAATCTGGGTTGAAATCTCACCTCTGATATTACTTGTGTGATATTTGGCAAGTCGCTTAACCTTCAGGGCCTCAGTTTCCCCATCTGTAAAATGAGGGATTTGAACTAGATTGCTTCTGAGGTTCCTATTTTGGATACTGTTATCCTATGAACTGTTTCCACTCCACCTCTAAAGTCCCCTGCTCTGGAGGCAGTAGGAGGAGCCAATCCAATTTGTTTCTCCAGAAAGCAGGTGACAATTTTCACCAGACCCCCAGGAGCACAACCAGGAGACATGATCTTCTTGCCAGCAACATCTGGGGTCTTCTTGAAAGTGTCATCTCTATGAGATCTCTCTAGCAAGTCTCAATTAGCCACAAGGGAGAATAACAGAGAGAGTCCTCTTTCCAATAAACTCCCCCAGCTTGGAGCCCTCAGGGAAACAAAGGGCCTCTCGGATCTTTAAAGACCATTAGGAGGAGTGAGGGGAATGACTTCAGGAAGGATTGAGTTTCTTCTACAATGCATTTATTTTCCCCGCCAAAGAACCAATATGTACCTCATGTACTTGGGAGAAAATGTGGATGAGATTTCTCTCGTTCCAGGATCACTATGATGGGAGGTTTGTTGGGAGGTGGATTCTTTTTCTTTCTTTCTTTCTTTCTTTCTTTCTTTCTTTCTTTCTTTCTTTCTTTCTTTCTTTCTTCTTCCTTCCTTCCTTTCTTTCTTCTTTCTTTCCTTCCTTTCTTTCTTCTTTCTTTCCTTCCTTTCTTTCTTTTCTCCTTCCTTCCTTCCTTCCTTCTTCCTTCCTTCCTTTTTTCCTTCCTTCCTCCTTCCTTCCTTCCTTCCTTCCTTCCTTCCTTCCTCCTTTCTTTCTCTCATTCTTTATTGCTTTTTTCTTTCCTCCTTTTCTTTCCTCCTTTCTTCTTTCCTTCCTTCCTCTCTCTCTCTCTCTCTCTCTCTCTCTCTCTCTCTCTCTCTCTCTCTCTCTCTCTCTCTCTCTCTCTCTCTCTCCAAGTCATGTTAGATTCAGAGGAAACAGTATCAATGTAAACATGACTAAGGTGAAAAGTATCCTGTCACTAAAGCTTTTTGGGGGGAGTGGGGTGTGAGAAGAATTTATGTTGTATTATACTTATATGTAATCTTTATTTTTTTCATAATGGAAAAAGATCATAGAGAACATCCAGGCCAACCTCTCATTTTGCAAATGAGAAAGCTGAAGCCCATTGAGAGGAACTGGCTCACTCAAAAGTACATAGCAAGTTGAAGTTAGAAACAAAGACTTTAGGAGGGAATGGGTTCTTAGAAATATTCTATTCCAAAATCTTTATTTTTTTGGATGAAGAAACTGAGCCACAAAGACATCGCAAGATTACACAAGTCCTGAGTAGTACTTAAACTAGATCCTCTTAGTCCAAATACAGTGTTCTTACCCTTATAATATATTCACCTTCTCCTTTTCTGAATTCCACTCCAGTTTGCTGTTATTGCTATTCAGTTATATGCTAATCTGTGGACCATAATATGCCAATATTGTCTATGGAATTTTCTTGGCAAAGAAACTGGAATGCTTTAACATTTCCTCCTCCAGTGGACTGAGGCAAACAAAGATTAAATGACTGGTCCAATATCACACAGCTCATAAGCATCTGAAATTCGTATATGAACTCAGGTCTTCCAGTCCAGATCTAGTGCTTTGTCCACTGAGCCACCTAATTGCCTCCTACCCCAGGATTAGTCCTGACTAAATTATAGCACAGATGGATAGTTATTCAGTCTACTGCCAAAAAGTCAGGAAGTAACGTGATGTAGCAACAAGAGGATTGTACCCAGAATTAGAAGATCTGGTTTTGAGTTATTTACTCTGACGCTAAATAGTTACATGATTATGCATAGCTCAGTATTTCTGGGTGTATTTCTTCATTGGATCAATGGGGTTAACACAGTTTCACTGACTTTTCACTAGAAAAGCCCCTCAAATGCCATAGAAATAGGAGATGCTATTATTATTAATCACCATACCAGTCACCAAATTTTTACTGTTCAATAAGCTAAACCAAGATTTCCTTGGGCTCAGCATGCCCCTTATCACTCCTTTGCAGCCTTTGATCCCATCTGATTTTAGAGGACTCCAGCCCCTCTAGTGTTAAAAGGAGCAATTACACCCCCACCTCACTCCCCACTCCCATGCACACACATTACCTCAAACCCTTTTTGATTTAAAAAACATGAGCAGATCACATAGGGACTTCTAAATTGCTTGATTTTCCTTACATTCTCTAAGCTTTCTCCATTCCAGTTCTATGTGTAAGGAAGGAAAGAGCAGCAGATACTGCAATTGATAGTAACACTGGCCCATCATAGAAAATAACAACAGTAGCAACAAAACAGTGGTGACAAATAGCTTGGATCAGGAGCAGAAAGAACGTGGGATCTGAGATGGCAATCTCTCCCTAAAAATGCCCCCTTTACAGAGAGAAAAAGATCCCAAGCTCAAAGTAACACTGTTCATAAAGTGAACTCGAATCCAAACTTATAGAGCTGGAAGAAACCTGAATCATCTCTTGATCCAAGGGCCTCAATTTATAGAGCAAAAAACAGGCCCATCCAACTGAGCTGATTCTAATAGGTCAGAATCAATATATTGAGTATACATCAAATTCTTAAGTTATTATCGACAGAGACAACTGAAAGGGCTTTCCCAATCCTTCTGATACTATTTTTTTTTAATTCTGGCCTTGTTTTCTAGCCCTTTTAAAGATTCTATATTGGGATTACTCCCAGATTTTCCAACCTCCCCCCACACCCTGTCACTCCTGTCCCCCACTCTGGGAACTCCTTTCTCCCTTCCAAAGAGATCCCAGGCCAATTCAAACTGATAGATGAACCCTTAGGTTTGGGGGTTGAATACTGAGGATATGTCTGACACCAGGCATCACTACATGGCTCAATACCTGGCCGAACTCCTCCCAGGGTCAGGGATCAAATTAGTGAGAACCAGTGGAGCTGGGTGAACGAGCAGAACGTGGCTCCTGGGCGAGTTTTCTTCCCTAGGCCAAGTGTGACATAGAACACTGTGGTGGAGCTGCTGCACACCTCCTGGGAGGGAAAAACTAATTTCATTTCTCTTGGACCTCTTTTTTTCTTCCTTCCTTCCTTTCTTCCTTCTTTCCCTCCCTCCCTTCCTCTTTCTTCCTTCTTTCCTCTCTCCATTTCTTCCTTCCCTTTCTTTTTCTTTCTTCCTTCCTTCCTTTCTTTCTTCTCTTCCTTCCTTCCTTCCTGCCCTTCCTCCTCCTGTTCCCTCTCCTTCTTCCATTTTTTTGGGGGGGCAGAGTAGAGGCTTGCTAGTAAGATTGAAATCTATAGATAATCTGAAGCTTTCTCCAGATTTAGGGTTTTTTGTTTGTTTGTTTGTTTGTTTGTTTGTTTTTTGCCATCTGATGCCACAAGAGACTCAAGATAAAACAAAGAAATTACGAGAAAGAGGTAGCATCTCCTTGCCTTGCTTTGCTTTTTCCTTTTTGCTCTACCTGTTTGAGTCACCAGAAAACAACTTTCAAATATAGACCTCCTAAAATAATTAGCCAACCAGAATCCAGCCTACTTTCTGTGTATCTTTCCATCTAGATGTTTCTCTGTGTGGTCTATCCTGCCTTTTTGCTACACTTATGCTCCCCCCCCCACACACACACACAAAAATCTTTGGGAATGCTTACACAAATTTTTAATCTGTATTGGCAGGAAGCTGTCTGATTCCCTTTTAATTTCTGCTGGGTTTTTGTCTTGCTGCCTCTGTCTCTCCTTAAAGACTTTCTTAGCACTAGATTAGCAGATATATCCCTCTCTTTTGTGTCTCTATCTCCCTATGCCCTATTTCCCCCTATCTTTTCTCTGCTTCTTGGTCTCTTGTTTTATATATAATTATTTCCTGGTCTCTTGTTAAATGCTTATATGGAGAATTTTTAAATGGGTTCATTGAGATTTTCTTTATATGCCCTTCTCCATTTATGTGTCTCTCCATATTGTCTTTCTTTGTCTACCCTCCTCTCACTTTCTGTCTCTCTCTGTCTCTGTCTTCTTCCCTCCCTCCCTCCTTCTCTCTCTCTCTCTCTCTCTCTCTCTCTCTCTCTCTCTCTCTCTCTCTCTCTCTCTCTCCCTCTCCCCTCCAATCCTCAAAGTTTTCCTTTCCCACCATTGAGGTTGTAGCAGTATTTTCTGCCTGGTGCTGAAAACCAATTTGAGTTCTGGAGCCCTAGGGCAAGTGGGGATGGGGAGAGACAGGTAGAGGAGTGTTAAGAAATCTCCGTTTATTTTGGAAAAATATATGACTAATTAAATCATTTTAATCCAGTTCTGAAAACTGTTTTCTGTTGAGGCACACACTAGTACACACATACACCTTTTACTAACAAAGTAAGTGCAAATCCTCGCTATTGAGGAGATCACTGTTAGCCTCTGTAGTCGCTGCCTTGTGGGGCAACGATTTCTTAGGTTCCAGTTCAAATAGAAACCTAACTGGAGAACTATGGGAGGAGTTAATTTGGTCCCTCTTTTCATGATTGTATCTAAAGAAATGGGGATAAATGTGCACTAGAGACACAGGTTAAAAAGCAGCCCTTTCTTTTAAGAACCCATCTTGAATCTCTTAGTTACTGGTGAGATTAAACTAATTTTCTCTTTTCTAGGAAAACAAAGTCTTTCTTCCATAACTTTTCACTCCACTTAAACTTACAAATAGCACAATGCAACCCTTATGTTTGAATATATATATATATATATGCATGCGAGTGTGTGTGTGTGTGTGTGTGTGTGTGTGTATCTTATACAGAATGTCCCGAAAGTCATAGTTCATGTAGTTTTACTAGCTTAAAACTGCAGTAAGATTTTTGGGAAGCATAAATATAATAGAATATATGAGAAACCTATGAACATATACAGACACACACTTATAGGTTTGGGGGCAAATATCTCTTCTTCATTAGGAATGAAATCCAGAAAATGTTAAAATTCCATTTCATGCTAATTAATTTATTCATTTCATTCTCCCCTCTTTGAAATCCATTCCCCATTCCCCCTTCCCCTCATTTTTTCCTACACTTCCTCACTCTTGCTTCTTCTTTTTCTTCTCAGCCAGAATGTATTTCCACTAGGAGTCTGTTACCTCTATAAATTGATATGTGCTACTTGCTATTCTCTCTCCATATCACTCCCTTTTTAAAAATCCAATTTCTCTCTATTCTCACTTTCATTAGTTTTCTTCCTTTGGAAAAGGAGGCCCCTAAATGCTTGAAAGAAAGTACTCTAAATCACAATCAAAAAGTAACTATAAGGAGCAAGGATAAAAATACATTGGGATGCATTAAAAATCTCTATGGGAAGAGATGACATTCTGGGGATTGTATATGGAATCGAAATAGTAATACTCTGAGGTTAATATCTTTAGGGCTGGTTTCTGTTCCATGGAGTGGTGTGTGCAACTAATGCCAGAAAACTCCCAAAAATCTCGCACTGAAGAGGGCTGTAAATTCCTAGGCTGTAATGTTGTCAAATATTTCATTGAAGAACGTCATGGAAAATGTGTGCTTTCTGCTAAAAGGGCCAAGTAGAAGGGGCAAGCTCAGGACTAAAGTAGCAGAGACACAATGCCTTTTTTTTTTCCTGACCAAAAATTGAACCTCTCCTTAATGTAAGATTGACAGAGGGAGATTAACCGTCCTACTCTCTCTTGTAGGGGTACCCAACAACAGTTATACCCCATATTTTGAGCCCTACAGTTTTTTGGGGGGGCAAGTCTTTTTGCTTTTGCCTATTGTTGCTATCTGTCTCTGCCATTGCTAGTCTATCTCCCTTACTGATATGGCTTGTAAAGGCCAATTCAAAGATAGAGGATGAGTTGGGAAGATATCGTTTTTGTTCTTTTGTCCTCCTGGGTTGCAGCAAAGAGGACTTGTCCCGTTGGAGGTAAAACTGACCAAAGTAGCCCTTCCATCTCAAAAGTAAGTCTAGCTTTGAATGGGGGAAGAATGGATCAATCCTTTGGCACAGAGATAGGAGTGATAGGTCTTTCCGGAAGGAAGGACGGAAGAGAGGAAGGAAGGAAGGAAGAAAGGAAGGAAAGAAGGAAAGAAGGAAGGAAGGAAGGGAGGGAGGGAGGGAAGGAAGGAGGGAGGGAGGGAGGGAGGAAGGAAGGAAGGAAGGAAGGAAGAAAAGAAGGAAGGAAGAAAGGAAGGTAAGAGAAAAGAAGGGAAGGAGAGAGGAAGGAAAGGAAGAAGGGAGGAAGGAAGGAAAAAAGGAAGAAAGAATGATTCTACCTCATATCCTTCAGGGACATCTGCCTGGAGGGAGGAATGAATAAGAGAAACCAACCTTCCCAAAATATAAGAACTAGAAGAGTGACACTGAAATTAACTTGCCACTTAAGGCAGAGCTGCACCTCACTGCCTGTCTGTTCTAAGCTCCCTGGCCCCAGTTCTGGTTTTTGTTTGTTTGTTTCTGTTTTTGTTTTTAGAAATATTGACTGGTGGAACTCGAGACTGGAATAATGGCGCCAAGAAGATGCCCTTAATATCACTCTCTCAAAATGTATGTGTGTATCTGTATCCACACACATATACACATATACATACACACATATCATGCGAAGACTATTTAAGGCTACTGTATTATAAATATTTCCCCCTACACTGTTGCACACATAAACAAGCTATGTTATGCCTTTATTATACTCATTTATAATTACACTTATTCAGTTTCCATAATCTCTCTATGATCCATCATCCCTCCATGATCCATGCACATTCGCAGGAAATTCGTTACATACAACTACCATATAATTGTTTGCATATATGTGTGTGGGTGTTCACGCAAAATAATTTATAGATGTGAAATGTCTGTATATTCTATTGCATCCCTGTCAGCGCCTTGAAATCGTGTATAAATTCGCCAAATGCCAATCTTCTCATCTCCCCGACTCGAATTAGACCGGCCACTCCCTCCTCTTCCCTTCCTACCTTATGTAAACGTTTAGGGATCAATTTGCAAGGGGCTAAAGCTAGAACTTGGGCAGGGGCGGGGGCTCTCAGACTGGGGAGGAGGCTCAGAAAACAGAACAGGACTGAGTGAGGGTGGGAGGCGATTGGGGGATGCGGGGGATGCTTTCTCTGAGTGAAGTCACTGGCGTTAATGAAAAGCAGGGGGAGAGAGAGGGGCGCGCGCCTGACGGTGCCCTCTCGGTGGGTGGTCCGCGCTCTCTGATAAACACCCGGCCCCTTCTGCAGGAGAGCGCCCGCTGTACAGACTGCGTGTAACAATACCACCTAGATCCATTTCCATGCTCAGATTACAAGCTCGGTTGCTGCAGAGTCGAGTTCACTTAAGCAATTAGCCAGTAAAAATACCTTCGGTCAAGGAAAGAGGAAGAAGTTTCTGATTTGTCTATTTTTACACAAAACACTCGATCCTCCCCTTCACTACCACCCCCCTTTAAATGGAGGCTAGAAAAGACTGCTGGACAAAAAGACTAATAAGAATGGAGGTTAGGTTTTAAGGCCCTTATAGATTTTTAGATGAACACTAAACATCTGCCCCTGGGCCTCCCCTATACTTGAAGACATGGTTAAGAGTCTCCAATTAGTGTATTTTATCTGTCTGAATATTCTTAAGGGAAGAGAGGATCTTGTTTATACAATCTGGTTGATTGTCAAAGAGAGTCTGTGCTCTCCAAGCCATGACATCTAGCCCTTGGTCTGGTCTAGGGTGACACAGACTAACAGAAGAAGCACTCTTCTCAACCCTCCTCCAGACTTTAGATCTCTACTGGGAAACACCAATGATTCTGCAGTTTCTTGACCTGCTTCCTACTATCTCCCTGCCAGATTCTGTCTTAAAGGGTTAGTCCTTTACATAATAACAGCCTAGTTCTCAAACTATTAACTTGTCGGTTCCTCCATCATGGATCCTTCCTAATGCCTGTCGTTGAGGCCTGTGGAGATGAAGGGGTCCTATCTCTGAATAAAACACTGTTTAATGAAAGCGAATTTCCTCAGCCTCTTCAGTTCTCTATACCTACATCTTCCAGAGAAAGTTATGAAAGAAAGTAAAATGAAAGAATTCGCTATAATTAGGGAATAGTTAAGAACACTCTTAAAGAGTCTGAAGAACTAGGCTTTTTTCCTACACGTGTGTGTGCGTGCACACTCAGGCAAGTTATATCCCCCACGTGGGCCTTACTTTCCCCATCTGTAAAGCAAGAAGGTTGACCAGATGTTCTCTAAGGTCCCTTCTGACATTCTGTGGACATGGAAAACTAGGTTCAACCTATCCCCTGAGTGAGCTTGGTTTCTCCCTTAATAGCTGAGAGTGCAATACTACTTTCCCTCTCCGTTTCCTCAAATCCTTCTCATAGCCAACCTGATTAGGCTTTGGGAAGAGAATCTTTTAAAGAAGATTGGCAAGAATGCCCTGGAATGGAATGAATCTCCCTAAGTTTCTTGTTTGTTATAATCAGTGCTGCTTCCCCCCGATCCAGCAAAGAAGGCTCTTTCTGTCAGCCTAGAGGAAAAGCGGCAAACCTGTTTCCAGTGTTCCCTTGGCGTACAGACTCAAAGGCGGCTATTGAGGGAACGTTTCCCGCCCCGTACCCCAAACTAGACACAGTTACTACAACTCCAAAAAAAGTAGGGACTAAAAGCCACTAAGTCTTTCGGATTGAGCCTCCGGAAAAAATACAGGACGGCAGTGTAGAGGGGGAAATCATAAAAGTGATATTATGGGATGAGCAACATCCCATCCTTCTCCTTTCCCTATTCGGAGCTCATCCGACCATGGAGGTTGGAGGGTTTGCCACACACTGGGAACCTGGGCGGGATGGGAGTGGTGAGGAGGTCGGCCTATTTTTTTTTTTTTTTTTTTTTTTTACCGTTAACTATGCTAAGGTCACCGAAACTGCCTTGAAATATTTACCCCGGAGCATGAGGAAAAGGCCTGACTTCAAAATCCACCAGGATGTAGGCAATCTCTGGCTTTCTCTCGCATTCCCTAGCCTATAAAACAGAGCGTAGTTCAGGTTCCCCTTCCCAAAATTCCGCCGCGGACGCGGGGGAAACATTCCCCCTCAGTCTGTGCTCTAGGACTCAGGATTAGCTACCGAGAAACGTCAGCAGCGACCCCACTTCCCCCGGACTCCCTTCGCAGGAGCTCCCGTCTCCTATCCTGCTGCTACAACTGCTGCCGTTTGGCAGAGGGGGTATGGGAGGGGTGTGGAATTAAAAAAGCAGAGAGGTTTGTGTGTGTGTGTGTGTGTGTGTGTGTGTGTGTGTGTGTGTGTGTGTCCGCAGCTTTGAGCTGGGGGAGGGGAGGTAGGGGCCCTGATCCTGGGAGAGTTGGTGAGAATCCGGTTTGCAGGGACGTGGTTTAATGCGGAGAGCCTCCTTCCCTGTCACCGCTGGAAGTCTAGGCTAGGGCTAGGCGCAGGGAAGTCACTCGGGCCCTCTGCTCAGACTCGTCAGGCGCCCCGAAGGCGACTTCGCGTCTCCCTGCCAAGGCTTTGAGCTGCTGTGGGAGGTGGGGAATAAGGGAGGGGGGGAAGGAGGGAGGAGGGCCCTTGGGGAAACCCGATAGGCATCTTTTCTTTTGAAAAGTGCCGGGGGCCTGCGGAGAGCTCACCTAAAGTGTGGGCGCACACGCCGGTCCGCCTGTGGCAGCTGGGCTTTCTCCCGATTCAGCGCAAAGCAATTGTCCCCAGCAATCTGCCCTCCGTTTCTAGCAGTGACCTGTGAAAACCCACCTTTTTTCTAAGCTTTCCATGCGCCCCAAGCCTTCCGCCGCGCTCCCCTTCCCTCAGTATTCCGCGTTCGCGCAGCTGTACCTCTCCCCCCCCCCCCTAGCCCTAGGCGAGAGAGCAGGAATGAACAGTGAAAAGGTCAGACGGCGCACCTACCCAATCCCGGCATGCCCCAAGTCCCTAGTGGCTTACCTTGCCCGGTGAGTAACGGTTGCCCGCTTTGAGAAGCCCGCTCGGACGCCGGGGCTGAAGTGCAACGGCAGTTTCTTTCCCCGGCCCCCTCCCCCCGCCCCTTGCTCCATCCGCACCCCCCCCCCCGGCCAACACACACACACACACACACACACACACACACACACACACACACAATTCCCCCTTTGACTTAAAGTGACTGGGTGTGCACACGAGCGCACGAGACTGTGCGCGGGGCTAAGCGTGCGGGGAGCGCACGGGGGCTACTCCAGTCAGAGTCCCAGCGCCCCGCACTAATATTTATATTACAAAAATCTAAACAACCCGCCAGATAGGCTGCCCAGACGACTCCAATATAGTAGAAAGGGGGCATGGAAAGAACTGCCCGTTTTCGCAGATTTTTTTTTCTTTATTAAAGAATCTCCGAGAACATGTTTACACTGCTCTGTATAAACATCCTGCCAGGTTTCCCCCCTATCTTAGAAATTAGACCCTTGATTTTGAAGCTGGGGAACGCCAAGGCCTGGGGCCGGGAGCCGAGCGGTCTGGGCGCTCCAGGAGGGCCTGAGCCAGGGCTTGTTGCTTCCCTCAGCTTGGAGGCCAAACCGTGCAGTCGCTGCGGCCCGCTGCCCGCTTAGTGGGAACCACAAAGTTCACAGCCGTCCCGAGCCAACTGCGCGGCCGTAGACAAAGCGACTAAGCCACGCTTTCGTTTTCCCTAAGAACGCTGCTCGCTTGCATTCAGGGAACCCTGGGACTTTGGGGCTTCTGAAAATTCAGGCAGAGCGAGGCATTTGGCAGCCACTGAGGAAAAGGTCCCTCCGAGCGATCCTATTAAGAAGGTTTCCCTGGGGTGAGGGTAAAAGGCTGGGGGTAGGGGATCTCTACCAAAGAGCGAGGATTGGAAAATAAATGGCCTGGACTTCACGGAGGTGGCTGCGATCACAGGACTGTGGAGCAGGAAAAATGTTTGGGCTGGAAAGTCTAGTGATGGCTCCGAGTTTCCCTCTGGCCTGAATTGTTCAGGAAAGTGGGGGGGGGGGGGAGGAGGACGGGACATGGGGACGCGGGCGTGGAGAGAACCGCTTGGTATTCGTTCGTCCATTAACAATCGTTTGGAAGGCTGGTAGATAGATAGAGGTGGGGGGCGGGATCTGGATGAGAGCCACGGGATTGTGGGGAGAGGGAAAGGGAGTGTGAAGGTCCCTTTAAGTGCCCACCAGAGAAACGGTGGGGAGGGGGTAGGCTCGGGCGGGGGGTGGGAAGGAGGGAAGACGGGGGAGGTCGGGGCGGGGGAACTCCTCCAGCTCCTTACGTCTGACTGACTGTCAGGAGCCGACAGATGCAGCTGACAAGAGATAAAGTTAAAGGCGATCTCCGCTGAGAGAACAGAGCCCAGAGTTGCTGTTATGACAAGCGACTTCTTTGCGCAGCAGCGGCTGGGGCAGGAGTGTTAGGAGCTGCGGTGGCCGCCGGGGTCCTCCGAGGCTGTTTGAGATTGTAGCAGCACAGCCTATCCCCCGCCTTCGAATTCCCCCTTCCCTGGACTCCCCAAACCGGAGCGGGGGGGTGGGTTCCTTGCTGTCCCCAGGGCAGGCTGTTTCTCTGGCTCTGGCTCGGCTCTCAGCTGGTTCCTGCTCTTCTGGGAGGGCCAGAACGGAGCGGGAAGAGGAGGGGGTGGGGAAGAGAGAAGAGGGTGGGAGAGAGAGAGAGAGAGAGAGAGAGAGAGAGAAGAGAGAGAGAGAGAGAGAGAGAGAGAGAGAGAGAGAGAGAGAGAGAGAGAACCAGCCTTCAGTCGGCTGCAGCAGCGACAGCAGACCTAAGGAGCTTCTCCTAAGCAGGGGGGGAGGGCCGCCCGGGTCGGGAAAGGGGGGGCTGGGGGAGGGGAGGGGTGTGCAACCGAGCGCTCTGGAAAAGTTGCAGCAGATGACGGCAGAGGTGAAGCAGGCTCCCTTCTCTCAGCCCCCTCCTCTTCCTCCCTCCTCCTCCTCCTCCTCCTCCTCCTCCTCCTCCTCCTCCTCCTCCTCCTCCTCCTCCGCTGCGCAGAGTAGCGGCGGCAGCGGCGGCGGCGGCAGCAGCCACCCAATGTCCTCAGTCCCAGAGAAGGCGCAGCAACACGGCGGCCACAGCAGCGGCGGCAGCGGCGGCGGCGGCGGCGGCTCAGCCATGGACCCCGCCTCGTCCACCACCTCGAAGGCCAAGAAGACGAATGCGGGGATCCGGCGGCCTGAGAAGCCGCCCTACTCCTACATCGCGCTCATCGTCATGGCCATCCAGAGTTCGCCCACCAAGAGGCTGACGCTCAGTGAGATCTATCAGTTCCTCCAGAGCCGCTTCCCTTTCTTCCGAGGCTCCTACCAGGGCTGGAAGAACTCTGTGCGCCACAACCTCTCTCTCAACGAGTGCTTCATCAAGCTGCCCAAAGGGCTGGGCCGCCCGGGTAAGGGCCACTACTGGACCATCGATCCGGCCAGCGAGTTCATGTTCGAGGAGGGCTCCTTTCGCCGGAGGCCCCGCGGCTTCCGAAGGAAGTGCCAGGCTCTCAAGCCCATGTACAGCATGATGAACGGGCTGGGTTTCAACCACCTCCCCGACACCTACAGCTTTCAGGGCTCAGCCGGAGCCATCTCCTGCCCGCCCAACAGCCTGGCCTTGGAGGGCGGCATCGGCATGATGAACGGCCACTTGCCGGGCAACGTGGACGGCCTGGGCCTGCCAGGTCACTCGGTGCCCCACCTGCCCGCCAACGGCGGCCACTCCTACATGGGCAGCTGCGCGGGTTCGGCGGGCGCCGAGTACCCGCACCCGGAGGGTTCCGTGTCCGCCTCCCCGCTGCTGGCCAGCGGCGGGGTCATGGAGCCGCACTCAGTGTACTCGGGCTCCGCCTCCGCTTGGCCGCCCTCGGCCTCAGCAGCAGCGCTCAACAGCGGTGCCTCTTACATCAAGCAGCAGCCCCTGTCCCCCTGCAACCCTGCCGCCAATCCCCTGTCGTCCAGCCTCCCCACGCACTCCCTGGAGCAGCCTTATCTGCACCAGAACAGCCACAACCCTGCCGAACTACAAGGTAAGTGCAGCACGGTGGGCACGGGAGGCGGAGGGCATTGGAGAAGGCAATGGGGAAGTGGCAAATGTGGAACTAGGGCTTGTGCAGGAGGGAGAGTCTATGCAGAGACACATTTCCACAGGCTTGGCCCTCTGAAGTGTGGAATAACGCATATACTCAAGCGTGTAGTTGTGTGTGTGTGCGTTTTACGTCAGGGCCTCAGTGACCTTGCCTGTATATACCTCTAATCCACTAAAATGACCAGTGGAGTTGTTTATCTGTATACAGATGAGTGGAAGAGATGCTGGTGATTTGTAGGCACACGATGCATTCCTTCAAACACACATGTGTTCATTCATATTCAAGTCGGCCCCTTTCCCGACCCCTTCTCTTTCAAACACTTGGAACTTGGCGGCAATCTCTACTTTTCAGTTTGAGTCCAGGAAAGGAGTTTTGCATAGCTTTCCTTAGGCCCTCTGATCCTCTGCCTCTCTTCTGGTCCAAGCTCTGGGGTCCTATCTAAGTTTAATTGCTTGAGGTTTTGACCCCATAGACTTTTTAGAATTTCTAAAGAGAGAAACTTGAAAGCTATGCCAGCAGTTCAGGCCCTTTCTCTTCTTCAGGCCCAGTTTCTCCTGAGTGACCTGAAAAGCCGAGGGATAAGAACTATTCTGCTTCCCAGGAAGTTGAGTCCTGGGTCTGAGAGGAGGGGGTAGGCCAGGAGGGTCAAGAGCTTTTTTTGGGGGGAGGAGGAAGTTGGAATAGCCTCAGAGTGTTTGTGAATGCAGGACTAGACTGCTCTATACAACAGCTCAGAGGTTAGGAGGCATCCTTTACTTTATTGAGGTTAGAGAGCAGGCCGCACTGTCACTCTTGGGGAAAAGGCTGGCTAAATGGGGTCCCATAGCTGCTTTTTTAGGCTCCAGGTTTCAAGACCAAGTGCACCATCGGAAGGGAAACTCCCACCAGAATGCAGGGAAGGAAGATTTAAAAATATCTCCCCCTCTCCCTTACCCCCAGCTTATTGCCAACCTTCTCCTTCTCAGGCCTTGTTTTGGAAATTATCTGGACTTAGCTAGAGGCCTGTCACTTAGGGCTTCTTTGAAACCAGGATGCTCTACTCTTGAGGCCAGCCCTGGCCTGATTAGCAGTACTGAAGGAATATGGGGGCTCCCAACTAGTCATTTTGCTGTATATTTTGGGGGGATGGGGAGGAAGAAATTGTCCTGAGGGGGGCTTTCTGAAGCGAATTATAGGATAAAATCCCAAACATATTCAGGGTGTGTAATCTGCTGTTAGCTCTTCAGCCTTCTGTCCTTCCTGAACTTTTCCACTTTGGCCGGGTAACTTAGCCTGGAACATTTCTGCCTCTCCTCAGTTTTTGTGTTCACCTCCTCCCAAACTCCCTCCTTCTGGAAGTTGCCCGATGGATCTGTCCATAATGCAAAAGTCAGTCCAGGGTTTGGAAACTCCTATCCTGAGGAAAGGGGAGCCGGTCGATCTACTCGGGATGTTGAATATGAAGCCAGGGCCGAGCCGGGCAGTAGTTTATTCTGAAACTTAGAATGGGGCCCTCAGGCCCAGAAGAGGTGCCCCCTGGGGGGCCTGACCAACTCCTTTTTGCCAGACAGGTGGTCCACGATCTCTCAGTCCCGTCTAGACCCATCCTTTTGCCCCCTTACCACACACACGCACGTAATTCCCCCAATTCCTGAGAAGCCCGGAGGAATCTCAGAGCAGCCAGAGGCAACGGAGGGACTAGATTAGCGGCTCCAAGCCTGAATGCGTCCTGCAGACCCCGCGCCGCCAGGTTAACTCCAGCTGGGCGCCCTGGGAGAGTGGGGATTAGCAGGGCTGCGGATGCCGTCAATTCGTTTAGTCCCGGAGCGACTTGGGGGTGGGGGGGAAGCTAATAGGTTTCCCTTCTTTCCCTTCCAGTCCTGACAGTAAAACAGTAGCGTAGACTACTTTCCCTGTCTCCATCTGCCGCCTTCACATCTCTGATCCGTTTTGTGTGTGTATGTGTGTGTATTTGAGAAGAAAGGGGAAAAGAGGTATTTTCCTATACATTGCTCATACTTTTAAGACATAGACCTTCCAACCTATATAAATATCTTTCTGTATCCTTCCCTTCCTTTTCTCCTCTTCCCAGGAATCCCCCGGTATCACTCTCAGTCTCCAAGCATGTGCGACCGAAAGGAGTTCGTCTTTTCTTTCAACGCTATGGCCTCCTCTTCGATGCATTCAGCAAGTAGCGGCTCTTACTATCACCAACAAGTGACCTACCAGGACATCAAGCCCTGTGTTATGTGATGGCTGGGCCGGCAGCCCTGCAGCGACACAAAAGGCGCTCCCTTTCCCCATCACGGGGCGAAGGGATCTCTAAAAACTGAAGAAAAAGAAAAGAAACTGATTAATTCTTGAGGTATAAAGCCATCAGCAGCAAGAGACCTGGCAGAGGAAATCCCGAAGGGAATGCACCAGATCGCTGGTGAAAGCAGTTCCCAACTCCTGCTCCTAGTTCCCACCTCTACCCCCAGGCTCTAATTTTCAATTCTGGTATAGATTGGGACCTAGTCTGACTGTCAGTGTTTGAGAATCGGCATTCAGATCCTTTTGGAGTGACCCAGACCCAACGGATCCGGATGGCAAGGTGCTGTGTTTGGGGAACCCCCAAAAGACGTGAGGAAAAACCTGCTAGTTCCCCCCCCCCCCCTCCTTTTCCTCCAGGGACGCGAATTTGGGCAAGGAAGGACAGCGGGTTGGTGAGGGTGGGGACATGTGAAATCCAGTAATTATCAAAGACTCTTATTTTGTCGGTTTGAATATTTATCTCTTTGTCATTGTTGTTGTTGAAAGAATGTCTTAGAAAGAGCGTCTTCCCCCAACACCACATTATGTGGGGTCAAGAAATTGCTCTGTCTTCGCCCGGATTCTCTTCAGATCAACCCCGAGTGGAACTTAGAGACAAAGTTCTATTTTCCGATACCACTCTCCGCTTAAAAAAAATAAAATAAAATAAAAGTAAATTAAACTTAAACCAAATTACAGCGAGCCAAAGAAGTGAGTCCGTAGCCGTTAGACTTCCCCTCTGTTTTGCTCTCCCAACAGAGCAGATTTTTTTTTTCCCGAATCACCCGTGGGCCTCTTTGTTTTCCACTCACAAAATCCTTTCCGATCTCTACTGTAAACTTTCTGGTCCAAGACTGAGCATTGGGCTCTGGAGGCTGAAAATCAGCGGGTGTTTAGGATTTAAAAGAAAAGCTACTAATTCCAAAGTGGATTCAGGATCGCCGGGACACAGAAAGATTAAGGCACTTTTAAAAAAAAATAGCAAGGCTCATCCTGTTATTTATTCTATTTTTTTCTAATAATCGAAACACCACGTCGGCTCCGTGGATCAGTATTAAATGGTGTGTACCTCGTTGGCAATATTTGCCGTGTAGATTTTTTTTTTTTTTTTTTAGTTTTCCATTGTAAATTTGAAACAAAGTCGATCTGTGTAAAGACAAATTTCCATATGTTTTATATAAATATATATATAATGAAGGACTATTTCCCCCCCTTTTTTGTATGTTGGCTGCGTCGGGCAGCGTTTGTGACACCTATTTTAAGCTTTCTTCTGCACTGTATAAAATGGTAATTAATGACGTGCCCTTTGTGTACCCTTTTCCAAAAAAAAAAAAAATAGAACAAAAATAAAAACATGTATAGCATTTGTACATGGTCTTCACACTTGTATGAACCATAAATAAAACACCACGAGTATTTTACCAGAAGTGGGACTTCAGAGTATCGCGCAAACTCCTCCGGGAAGAAAAGGAGCCACTCCAGATATTTTGTTTCCAGAGATTCCCGATCATTTCAACAATCCTTCCATTGTCCCCTTCGCTTACTCTCTTAGGGAAGTTTTGCCTGGAGCTAACAGTTATTATATATCTAGCAGCTAAAAGTCCTTTACAGGCTTGAAGTTCTGGGATTCTAGCCCAGGTCTCTGCTCCTCTCTAAATTGTATCTCTGGCTTTAAAGAAATCACTTAAAATTCAAAGAAAAACCAGAGACCTTCTTTCTCCCATTCCAAAGTGAAAATTAATCTTTACTTCTCCCCTTTCCATTAGGATTTGCCACGTTGGCTCAGCATTGGAAACTTTTAAGCGATACACACACACACACACATACATATATACATATATGTACATTTATTATGGTTATTGTTTTTAAAAGAAATATATTTTTAGATTTTCATATTTTTAATCTATACTCAAAAGGATTTTTTCTTTTGGTTAATGTTACAAGTAGAGGGTCTATTGACCAGTAGAAATTAAAGGCGTCCTTCCTATGTCCCTCTTTTCGGTTTCCCCAAAATGGAAACTCCTAAAATCAGATCCGGATCATGGTCGCCTGGAATGAACATGGGATGAAAGGGCAGAAAAGAAGAGGGTTTTATTTTGAATAGGAGAACATTTTCCCTAAATCAATTTTTTTTTAATTCAGGGAAAAACATGATTTTCAAATGCTGTCTGTCGTCCCTCACCCAATTTGTAGCCTTCCGCTCCTTTCCCCTCTAGTAAAACAAACAGAATAAAGTAGATGTCATTGGGTTGCAGCGTTTAGACCCACCACAGTTTCTCCCTGTCTTAGGGTCGTGAGCTCTGTACCTGGTTTTTTTCAGCCTTGACATTTTGGACGGAAGGGTAATTTCTTCCGAGCTCTGTTACATCAAAATTATCAATAAACTCACCCGGACAATTAATGCCCTGAACAAACAGCTGTCTATAAACCAGAGATAAAGGGAGGACCAAATGCAGGCTCCACTGAGTCCTTCTTCTCTTCCCTTCCCTTCTCCTCTGGATCTTTCTCTGTATGTTGCTGTCTCTCTCAAAAGACCCCCAGAGTTTTTTTTTTTTTTCCTTCAGACTACCTTCACTTAATTTGGGAAGATCGATTGGAGTCCACAGGGAAGAAAAGTCTCATCAAATTGTGAAATTTCCCCCTACTGAGCCCCCTTCCCCCACCTTCCATCAGTCCCCAAGAGCTCATGGAGAGACATCTTTGCCCTTCTCCAAGCCTATCCTTTAAACCAAAATTTCAAGGAGGAAAAAAACAAAACAAAACAAAACAAAAACTCAGATTTTATTTCCCCATGGGAAAGCCCCACAGAGAAATAGATTTTTCTCCATTATGAGGATAGCTCTGGTGGAAGCTGTGTTTGATGAGCAGAAGCCCTAAAGCTTAAAAGAGGACCTAGTTGCACTATAGACTCCCCCAGAGAAGGCACACTACTTCCTACACCTTTCTCTAGGTCTCTAACTCTGCTTTCCTCCACCTTCTCAGGCTCATGAGTCCATGGGGTGTTCCCTGTTTATTTGTTCTTTCCCACCCTTTCCCGAATTTACTTCTCCCAGCAAGCAGAGGCTCAGGAGACATTCTGTTGCTTTTCAGAACTCTTCCCGGAGTGAAGAACTCCTTTCTCTCCCTAAGTTCCCCATATTTAAAACTCAACTCAGCATTTCAGCTTGGCCCAATCCACCTGGGTTCCACCTGGCTAACTTCTCATCATCAGCGACAAGCACCCAGATCTGATATAGTGAAGAAAGGGATGGGGAGCAGGGCCTCAATTTGGGGCCTTAACCAAGCAAAGCTAGGAAGGAATAGCAAGAGCTAGCAAAATGAAGTGGGAAGTCCTCTGATCTTCCTCCTATCGGGCGGAAAGCGAGCCTGCCCTTATCATTTGGACTGCCCAGGTTTCTTTTGGTGAAGAAAAAGAGTCTAATCCCCAATCTGGCTCTCCAACCTAATCCACACAATCTCCAGCCTAGAGAGAGAAACCTCTTTTTGAATTTCTGAAAGAATGAGTTGAGCGCACTGGAAATGGCTTCCAAATACTGCCTGTGCCTTCTTTTGGTGACCAAAGTGTGGGAATGCCCAGGAGGCCAGGTACATAGGAGATCCTGAGAGTACACACCTGAAGGTTGAGAGTACACAGCTGTAAACACATCATTTCTAACACACACACACACACACACACACACACACACACACACACAATCCCAGAATGCTTCAGTGTTAGGTTTATGCTCGAAGACAATGGAGTGTGTAAGAAATGAGATTGTATGGCACTAGGGGCCACACATTCTAGACCTAGCCATGGATATCTAGCTTTGAAATTCTGGGTAAATCACGTTCTCTCTCTGAATGTCCTCTCTCAGATGAGAATACTGTACTAGATGGTCACTTAGGAGGCTCCTATTCTTTGGTATGTAAATAGTTCTGTGATCTTATTGCTATGGGTATAATTTTCACAAATGCAGAGAAGGCCAGAGAAGGCCCATCCAATGCAATTGAAGTACTTCTTCTGGTGTTGATTGCTTTTTGGGGTATAAACTAGATACTCCAAGATGGCTCTCTATTATTTAGGCTGACTTTGATTACTGATGAGCCCATATTCTTGATATTTTCCATAGTTCTTCTTAATTTTATTTCTAACATTCAGTAATTCTAACAAGATACATACTATTAAAAAGATGTGTTATATGAAATCAAGATATTTACTCTAAGATATATTGTCTATAATATAGACTATAAACATATGCAATATATATACTTAGTGAAAGTAAGAATATTTTTTATTTATAGAGATATTAAATTATTTTTAAAAAGATATATGTATATGTGCATATATAAAATGTATATGCAATATATATACAAATATATGTGTACACACATGTGTATGTATATTTAGGTGCCTCCAGGGGGGATTTTCTAACCTTTAATTCTTGTGTCCAGCCTCAGGGATTTGACAGAAAGGGAAAGACAAGCCTTAAGTGAGAAGTCCAGTTTTGGGATGGCCCCTGGGCTCCCCCAGCCTGAAGGTAGTGGGAACTACAGGAGACTGACTCACTTAAATGCTAGCATCTCTGTCAAAGGAGAAATGGGACTGGATGAACTCTGGTTCACTAGATATAATCTTATAATTACTGCCACAGAGATGCATAGAGAAGTGATAAATAAAGGATCTCAGGCTGAAAACTGGAAGTCCTTTTGGAGGTCATCTTGTCCAATCTCCTGTCTGTGTCCATGAGAAAAGTGAGGCTGAGAAAGATTGTTGCAGGGTCACACAGGGAGCAGAGCTGGAATTCCTACCCAAGTCCTTTGACACTCTTGATCCAACATTCTTTCTACCACAGTCCACCCTCCTTTATCTCTGCCCTCTGGGTGGGCAGTCAAAGCCCTACCAGTCTATAAGATTATAGGTCTCTAAGATTTAGAGTTGAAAGGGATCTTAATGGTCATTTTGTTCAGTCTTCTTCTTTGACAGAGGAGAGAAGTGAGGTCTCTAGAAGGAAGTGGCTCACCCCCAGTCACAAATATAAGTAGTAGAGCTGCTGGGACTTGGTCCAAAGTGCCTCACCCTAAATCCCATATTTTCCCTGAGGTTGTGAGGTTCCCATTTGAAATCCTTTATATAGAAGCTTGTACATATGAGGAGGAATGCACTCTGGGCTGGAGGTCAGGGTGGACGGAAGGACACAAGAGCTTCTTTCTTGTAGGAGACAGAGGGAGCCCAGAGATCAGTCCTCAGAGGAGAGCATGGATATCTACTCAGGGACACTGGCATATTCCTTGTTCACACCAAAGAATGAGGAAGATGGAGCCCCTGACTGATCTCTTCATGATTTGCCTCAAGTACACATTAGGGAAAGTACCCCAGAGATGGAGTTAATGGAAGTACATTCAAAGTAGGCAATTACTTTACCTCTCTGGTCCCCAGATACCATAAAATGAGAAGGCTGTCTCCAGGGTGCCATCCTCTGATCCTGCAAAATGAGATGGTGACCATGTTCAAGGCATTAAGCCATAAAAGGTTATATTCTGACTTATCAATGTCATTAACACACCTTGCATATGAATACCAAGGACACCAGGTCCATCCTTGAAATGATCTGACTTTCCCCAAGTTTTCTACCTTGTGTGGTCGGCTCTTCCATAAAGAAGGAAATTGAGGCAGTTAAAAATATATTTGGATATGTCAACACGTGCCTTATCCAGGATGGAGCCCAAAGGCTCATTGAATTAAAAATGCTTGTATTGTAAATATATCCATATTTTTTCATGGAACGCTAAAATGGTCAGGGAGGGGATGATCTCTCTGTCTCTGTCTCTCTGCCTCCTCTCTGTCTCACTGTATCTATCTGTGTCTCTCTATCTCTGTCTCTTTCTCACTGTCTCTATCTCTCTGGAAGACAATATATTTATGTACCCAGAAAGAACCTGTTCTAAGGCTCATCTTGGATGGGGAGCTAGTGAAAAACCACATATCAGTTCTATCTATGTTCTTTTATACTTTTATTTATTTAAAAAAATTCTCAATTACATTTTAATCTGGTTTGGGCCACATTTGCAGGATCAATAGCTGATATTTGATATCTATGGCCTAAGGTAACAGATAAATTTTGAGTTTGGGGTTTAGGAGAACTTGGTACCAGTCCTCGTTCAGTCAAACTTAAGATTTCATTGTTGGTCAAAACAAGTATCTCTGGGTCTTCACACATAGGACTTTGAATTATTATTCAGTTATTTTCAGTCACGTCTGACTCTTTGTGATCTCATTTGGTGTTTTCTTGGCAAAGATGCTGGAGTGGCTTGCCATTTCTTTCTCTAGTTCGTTTTACAGATGAGGAAACTGAGGTAAAGAGGATCAAATGACTTCTACTAAGTATCTGAGGGCAAATTTGAACTCAGGAAAATGAGTCTTCCTTTTTCCAAGCATTCTATTCCCACAGTGCCACCTAGTTGCTAATTTGAATCTAGTAGGCACTTAAAAATATTGGCTTGAATTTGGCGAAACAGAGATGGAAGAAAGATGTGTGAATAATATATTTTATAGTATACCATAGGATTTAGGTGAAATTCTAGCACAGTCATTTACTAGTTGGGTCATCTCTAGTAAGTTAATTATTCTTCCTGATCTCATTTTTCTCATTAATGAAGTGATATACAGTGAATTACATAGATTTAGCTGTGATTCTCAAACTTTTGTTTTTAGTATCTTTATCCTATTAAAAATTATTGAGGATCTCTCCAAAGCGGTTTTGTTTATCTGGATTATATTTGTAGACATTTACCATATTGGAAATAAAAACTATTTTTGAATTTGTAGACCCACTAAAAGGGTTTCAGAGATTCCCCAGGATTCTCTAGACCATACTTTGAGAACCACTGCTTTAAAGCAGATTCTATGATATTACCCTCATAAAACATTTTTCCTGCAGAAAACTCAGAAGGACATATTAAGGAGGATCTTAAAGCAAAAAGAGGCAGTTAGATGTATAGTGGATAGAGTGCCAGGCTAGGAGTCAGAATGACTTGAGTTCAAATCTCCATTCAGATACTTGCTAGCTGTATGACTCTGGGCAATCAAGTCATTCTTTTGACCATAGTTTCCTCATGAAAGAAATGGCAAACCACTCCAGAATCTTTGCTAAAAAAAACTCCAAAATGGGCCATGAAGAGTCTACAAAAATAAAAATGACTAAAACAAACCAAACAAATATAGCAAATCTGAGTTACCCAGTTCATTAACTGAAAAGGAAAAAGGCCCAAGGGATAATTTAATCCATTGCAAAACTTCTTACACATTATCCCACATTTACCAAGATGGAATATCACACACACACACACACACACACACACACACCACAAACACATACACATACGAAGAGTACAGTAGCCAAAGTCAAGTATTTTTTTTTTATCATGGAGAATCAAAAAGATTCTATTTTAAAATGTTATGGACCAAGTAAGAATTAGGTAAATTGCATAAGCATCAAAAAAGAGATTTCTCAGCCAGTCACAAAAGGCCTTGGAATGTCAAGCTGGAGGTCAGGGCTCAAAGGGTTGCTAACTATCTCCTCTCTCCAGTTCCTTAGCAGTGCAGGGAATCATGGGTTGGCATATTGGTTAAGTATGATCCACCAAGCTTTTTTTTTTTTTTTTTTTTTTTTTTTTTTTTGCCATCCTCTGGTACAATTAGTTCTCAATATAAGGCTCTAGTAAGGAAAAGCAGGAAACTATCACTCTACTAGAGAAGGCAAAAATATCTTGAATCAGCCCTGGACTAGTACACATCTGAAAAGCTTAATAATTTATTAGATTGTGCCCAAAAGATTCTGGTGTAATGAGATAATCCCTGTTGACTTATCTGAGCTCTTCTCTGTTAGTTGGGGGACTTTTAGCAAGAAATTCTACAGATAAGAAATCAGGTTCAAAATGCTTAATTGAAGATCATAGGATAAAACAAGAGAGAGAGAGAGCTGCAAGGATATTAAATCTAATCTTGTCCAATTTCACAATGAACTCTTATTTTATTGATATCTTTAATTTTATATTATTTTCATTTCCAAATATATCCTTTTCCTCACCAAATCTGCTGAGCCACAACTTAGAATAAAGATGAAAAAAGAGATAGAGGAAAGTATTTCAGCAAAACCAACACAAGAACTAGGTTTGTCAGTCGAAGGCAATATTTCACATCCATATTCCCCCATCTCTACAAAGAAAAGAGAGAAATACTGTACTCTGGAGCCAAGGTTGGTCATTATATTCACCAAATGTTTAGGTTTCTTTTTTTGGTTGTTCTTTATATTTATATTACACAATACCTTCATCCTTCAGATGAAAAGACTGAGGATAAAAGTGGGAACTGACTTCTTAGTAGTAAATTTTGGGACTTTGATTTGAATTCAGATCCTATAACTTCAAATCCAGTAGTCTTTCCACAATGGCTTGATACTTCCAATACCTGCACTACCAAGTTAGGTTACTATGAGGATCAAATAAAAGAACTTTGATACCATAAATAAAGCACTAGGAAAAGGCCTGTTGATATCATTATTATCACAGTACATAAATGTATTGTAATATTATTATTTTACAGATATAATCTGCATTTATCCTTATAAGAATGCCGGGAGTTAGATTTTATTTTCCTCATTTCAAGGATGAGAAAATAGAGATAAATAAAAGTCAAGGCAACTGACCAAGGTAACATAGTCAGTACTGAAGCTTCTTCAGATCTTCCTGACAAACAAGTTATGAACCCTTGGCCTAGAGAAAGGAATGGGAATACATTACAAAAGGGGGCATTTTTCTGGGCAAGGCAAAGGTAATATAGTCCATGAGAAGGCTAAATTCTTCTTTAATGGAGACATCGCCACCTGCTGTCCACTTCTTGCAAGGACAATTAGGAGGAGATAGTTTCAGGAATAGAATTTAGAAAACAAACTTCTATATATCAAGGGAATTTGCAAAGAGATCACTCTGACTATGTTTTTTTGAGATGATTTTAGAGGTTAATGGCCTTTTAAAGGGAGTAGAAAGGTATTAATTGTAAGTGGAGGGAAGTAGTGAGCTTAAAGTAAAACTTTAACGGTGGATCAAGTGTAGGGTTTCATTGCAGGCTTTGTCACTAATTTAGCTCTACGATATTTGGGCAATAATTTCCTTTTTCTGAGCCTCATATTCTTCCTCTGAAAAGTGATCATATTGTATTAAATGATCTCTAAGATCCATTTCTAAAATTTAATGTTCTAAGCTCTTCTCCAGTTCTGACATTCAATGATGCTGAGAGAATCGTAAGATCCTAGATTTAAAGCTGCCCATTCCTTAATTAAAAGAATTCAGGGGATTGGATATGGAAGAGATTTAAGGTAGTGAGGGATGTAAGAGAGGGAGTCATGCTTTCTGGTTTCAAATTATTGTTCATATGATAATTGTCATTATTTGTGAACTTTTTCTCCTGAATTAGTGGGCTATTAATTTTTTTTAAGGAAATGTATGGCATCTACTGAATTATACTTGCACATTTATTGAGAATGTATATCTATGTCTAAATAAATATTTATACTTATTTATCTTAGATAGAAAAGCCATTATATAAAATTGTAGTTATGGAAATTTGTAGCATTTTTAAAGTTTAAATACACATACAAATACATTGATACAGATTGTGAGCTTTTTGATGTCAGGAACTGTCTTTTGTCTCTTTTTGTACCCCCATTACTTAGCATCGTGTCTGGCATAACTACATTTCTATGATATTGGCTTTTTTATTTAAATAGAAAATTATCCAGATGTTCATCAATAATAAAAGAGAAAATATGATTGTTCATCTGCTTTTTCCCTCCTTTGAAAAATGGTATTATTATATTATATTATATTATATTATATTATATTATATTATATTATATAGCTCACTAGCTCAGGAGATAAATTCATGCATCATGGTAATAATTATATGAACAATAATTTACACTTCTAAAGCAGTTTATGGTTTCCACTTTTTTCATGAAGAAAGAATTGTAAACATTATCATCTCCAACTGACAGTCGAGGGAACCAAGCAGATGAAATTCAGAAATGAAATGATGTAACCACCATCATAGAACTAGCATGTATTTGAGTTAATTTCCCATCATATACAGTTCTCTCTAAGTAGAATACAAGCTCATTGAAGGCAGGGATTGTTCTATATTTGTCATTGTATCTTTAGCATCTAGCACAAGCATCTAGCATCTGGTCTTCTTCATGATATGTTCCTGCAAAATATTTATTGAATTCAATGAGAAAAAGTTGAACTCTATGTCTCAGAATCATTGCTAATGAAGTCAAGAACATGAATTTGCTCCCTACACTTGCTAGCCAGGATCTTAGGAGACTAGGTCTTGATACAATCAGCACAATACCATCGATCAGTATGAAATCCCCACTCTTTTTGTACTCTGATGGATACCCACCATGACACTGACCATTAACAAGGATGTTTTATACTTCATTTGGTATGGATAACCAGACAAACATAAAGTTATCTGTCTTAACTGTTTTCCAGGAATTTTGAATGAGATTTACTTATGAATGAAGAAGACCTTTTTGGAGGAAAGCGTTTTAAAATTATATTCTGCTATTCTAAATCAAATGCTTTTCAAATAACAACAAAAAATCATTTTGGCATCTTACATGTTTTGCATCTTCCAGTTGATCTTATGACTATAAGAGTGTGGATTGTAGTGGGATATTCTTTCTCATACTTTTTCAAGGATGCTCTTGATGTACATTAAGGGTTAATTTTTACATGTTTTGCATCTTCCAGTTGATCTTATGACTATAAGAGTGTGGATTGTAGTGGGATATTCCTTCTCATACTTTTTCAAGGATGCTCTTGATGTACATTATGGGTTAATTTTTCTCATAAAAATTTCTATGATTGTTATCAATCCCCACATCATTATAGAGTTTCAGAAATGTGATCCATATCTACTCAAAGGATTTTGGCATATCTATTTGCATAGGAAAAAATCAAGTCCAGTCTATGAGTGGACAATTCATTGAGTTCTTCCATCAGTACCCATATTCTGGGAAGACAACGTAAATGGGAAATGAGCTGGGCTCAGCATTAAGCAGGAGGAAGATGAATGAGCTGGCTCACTGCTGGAAAATTTTACTCTTACTTTAAAAACCTCAAGCTTCTTCCTGAAATGAACACCCATCTTTTTTTTTTTTTTTTAATAATGATATTATTTTGATCATGTATGGTTTTGAGCCATTGAATACTAGATAGTTACCCAAAGAATGAAGTCAAAGCTCACACAAGTGTCAATGGCAAGGTTCATATGAGCAGGCTGAAGCACATTAAAATGAGGGATTATGCAGGAAAAGTTGTGTAAGAGATGATAGATAGCTCGTGCACAGAATTTGTATTCTCTACAAGGGCAAGAGAATAAAAGAAAATTTCATAGAATGTTAAGGTGGCCCTCTTGTGGTGAATTTTCAGGAACTCATGGACTAGAGTCAAAAAGGCTAAGCAGCCATAAATGATGGCACCCTGTGCTCACACTGATGAGATCACATAACCACTGGACCATTAGAATACCAGATAGTCAGTTTTTCTCCATTCAAGGGTCATGATTAGTACTCATGTTTTATAGATAGGTGTTCTTGGCCACAAGGGAATTTAGATGAAAAGGTGTAAATGGTTCAAATTTACCCCTACATGAAGGAAATCACTTCAAAGGACATGGTGCATCTTACTGATGAGTATGAACATTACCACAGGCATTGTAGTATATAAGAAAGAGAATTTGATTTGGAATCCAGACTTTGCTGCTTAGCACCTCATTGATTTTGGTTATCATTTTCCTTTCTTTCCCTTCTCAGTTTCTTCATCTGTAAGATCAAGGGATTTGATAGTGTTGTTTTCCAGTCAATCGGTTGTGTCCGATTGGTCAAAGCCTTGTGGAGGAACTATTGATTGGATTATCTTGACAAAGATTCTAAAGTGATTTGCCATTGCCATCTTCAATGGATCCCTTCGTCAGATAAGTAGAGGTTAAATGACTTGTTTGGGTTCACACTGTTAGAAAATGAATGAGGTTGGACTTAAATTCAGGTCTTCCTGATTCCAGGACCAATGCTTTAACCACTGAGCAACCAGCTGACTCCTTAAAGGCTTAAAATTAGAGACTCCACCATTACAGAAAAACATATTTTTGCTGTTTAGATACAAATGTCCATGTTATGAATTTTTAATAGATATTGGGTATGACCTCTCATACATCTTGATATACCTGTGCTCACATTGCTTGCCCACTACACTCAAAGATAAGTGGGCTTTCTTGTCAAATGTTGGGGCCATTTACTACTTGGATGTCTTTTTTGTAAGGTTTTTTTTTTTTTAATTTAACTTTCCTCAATTTTAAAATGAGAGTTTGGGACTAGATGATCTCAAAGGTCTTATTTGGCTTTAAATCTAGAATTTATCATTGGAATTTTACAAGAATTATTTAAAAAATGAAAAACAAGGAAAGACAATGCTTTCATTTCTCAATGCTAATTTCCAATGGAAATCATATCCTAATCTATCTTGCCTTTATCTTTTGGATTCTGATTGTTTCTGTGGTTCTTCTAAGATCTGAATTCTTTTCTTTTTTTACTTCTCAAAGTAGAAGAAGAATAAATTTATTGAATGCCTAATGAATAGCATCTACATGGAACAGGGAAGAATGGGTAATGATCTCCAACTTACTTGGAGGTACTGAAAAGTGAAAGGATTTTTTAGAGGTTCATCACTATCATCATTATTACTGACATTAATACAGTCTCTTATTTAAGCTTTTTATTTTCAAAATACACATATAATTTTCAACACTCATCTTTGCAAAATCTTGTATTCCATTTTTCCTTCCCTTCCCTCCACTCCTCCCAGATAGCAAATAATCCAATATATGTTAAACATGTGCAATTCTTCTATATATATATTTCCGTAACTATCATGCTGCATAAGAAAAATCAGATCAAAAAGGAAAAAAGAAAACAAAAAGCAAGCAAACAGCAACAAAAAGGTGAAAATGTTATGTTGTGATCCACACTCAGTTCCCACAATCCTCTCTCTGGATACAGACGGCTCTCTCCATCACAAGATATTGGAACTGGCCTGAATCACTTTGCTGTTGAAAAGAACCACATCCATCAGAATTGATCATCGTATAATCTTGCTGTTTCTGTGTACAATGTTCTCTTAGTTTTACTCATTTCTCTTAGCATCACTTAATGTAAGTCTCTCCAGGTCTTTCTAAAACCAACCTGTTGATCATTATAGAAGAATAATTAATAGAAGAATAGTATTATATAAGAATAGTATTCCATAACATTCATATACCAGAACTTATTCAGCAGTTCTCCAATTGAAGGGCATTTATTCAGTTTCCAGTTTCTTGCCACTACCAAAAGGGCTGCCACAAACATTTTTGCCTACATGGGTCCCTCTCCCTCCTTTAAGTTTTCTTTGGGATAGAGGGCCAATAGAAACACTACTGGATCAAAGGGTATCAAAGTTTGATAGTCCTTTGAGCATAGTTCTAAATGTCTCTCTAGAATGGTTGGATCAGTTCACAACTCCACCAACAATGTATTAATGACCCAGTTTCCCCACATCCCCTCTAACATTCATACTTATCTTTTCCTGTCATCTTAGTCAATCTGAGAGGTGTGTAGTGTTACCTCAGAGTTGTCTTAATTTGCATTTCTCTGAGCAATAGTGATTTAGAGCATTTTTTCATATAATTATAAATGACTTTAATCTTTTCATTTGAAAATTGACAATATAGTCTTTTAAAGTTTGCACATTATATTAAAAGCAGAACTTACAGGCATATGCCCAGAAATCTCAGATTTTCATGTGTGGTGGAACATGGTGATCTACACCAGGCTGTTTGGAGATTGTGAAGCCATTGTTACAATGTAATTGCAAAGTGGAAAAGCCGGCATTTATCTTATACCAAATTGGATAAAATTGGATAGTGGATAATTTACATGGAAGGGGGCAATTGAGTCAAATAACCTGTCAAGAAGATTTTATTTGATTCAAGTAGGTGAAAACTTTTCTTCTAAGAGGAAGTATATTTTATTTACCTCACTTTGCTATCCAAGCTGGTATAATTGAATATATAAAACAATAGATTTTGCAGGAAAACTAAACTGAGCAAGAAGCAGTGTTATACCTGGGTAGGAAAGTGATGATCATTATTACATCAAGAATCCTCTCTTGGCAATTCTATGGGTTTATATTTCATGAAGAAGCTAAACTGGCTTGTACTGTACCTTTAAATTCTGGCCAGTCGATACTGATTTCATCATTTTGCCAATTTTTGAGTCTTAGGCTTTTGTTTGGCAAATGCCCGGTAAATCCTCCAACCAGAATTTTAAATAGGAGTGCTCCTCCTCTCCTCTCCTCCTTTTGACAGAAGAGTTTCTTCATGTGAATGGAACCCTTTATATCTGATGCCCATAAATCATAAAGGTTAAAATGGGTGTTTAAATATGACAATTTAATTTAGGCAGTTTGTACTTCTGAAGGCTTGGAAGTGGGATCGCACAACACTCCAAAGCTCCAGGCATCTCAACTTGGAAAGCAGAGGCCAGGGAATAAGTCTGTTAGTTATTACAAAATTGAATGTTGTTCCCATTTTTAGCAGCTTACTGGGTCAGGTCAGCACAGTTGTTTGGGGAGGGGGGAGGTTGGAGAAGGAAGGGAAGGCAGGGCCTGTTCTTAAGAGAAGAAATTGTTTTCTTGTCACTTTATATCAATTATTTTTCTGCCTCTGTCCAACACTTTGGGTTGATCCTAAACCCCCTAGGTTTTGCAGAAGCGCTCCAGATGATGTTAAGAATTATTTCAGGAAAACTCTTCTTTCTTAAGACCGTGGACAAGGTCTTAGGTTTGTAACATTTAAGGTGGCTTCTTTATCTATTGAATCAAACTGTCTCAGGGCCTTAGCTGTTCTGTGGGACTTAAAGATTCCCTTGGAAACCATTTTTTTTTTTCCACAAAAACCTTGGGGATTCACTTAAACAAGTTCATTCCAAGGTTGGATTTCCTTTATTAATCTCAGCCAGAAAGCATTGCTGGGAGAGAAAAGAAAAAAAAATCATTGTGATAAACAGTTGTTACTTCAGGAATATGAAAAAAGCCAATCTAGTGCAATGGAGAGAACCAAAAAGATGTAGTTGTTCATTCTGGTTTCACCAGTAATTCATGTTGAGCAAATCAAATAATCTTTCTGATCTAGGTCATTCTTTGGTGAATCAATGAATGAGAAAGCATTTAGCAAGAGGCTACTATGTTCAAAGCACTGGGATTACAAAGAATAAAGTAAAATAATCTCTGTTCTCAAAGAATGAAACAATACTTATAGAAAGTTTTAGCTGAAAGTCAAATGAAAAGATCCCATGGTTCTTAGGAAGCAGCATTAGCAAAGCACATGGAAAGGCACCTTTGATTAATGATGAAACCATTCCACATGGAACATTAGATATATAAACCTTTCTACAGGGTCTTATAAGAGGAGAGGAAGCTTCTTTCAATGGGCATTTTTTGCCCATATCACACAAACAAAATATGAAGCTCTTCTACAGCACAAATACCATGTAATAATCTCTCATAAAACCTATGTAAAATGGGAAAACTACAATCCCTTCCAGGTCTATGGCTTGGATATACATTGAATCAGAAGCCTAGCAATCTTTAAAATTCACCATCCTTTCTAAATTCTAGCTCACCACTTCCTTGGCTGTGTGGTTTCAGGTAAATTATTGCATAGTTCTAAATCTGTTTCCCTGTCTCTCAAATGGAGAAAATAATACTTGTATGACCTAACTCCAAGAGTCATTGTGAGAATACAATCAGATCGGGTAGGTAACTTGCTTTGTTACATGACATTTTACACAAACATGGCTTTTATTTTTGTGCTGAAATTCTGTGACTAATAAATCACATTCTTCCCTGGACCACCCCCACCCCCTTGAAATAGAATGACCTTTGGTAGCTTCAGTAACTGACTGAATTTTAAGGGGATCATTTAATAAATCAATAATAACAAGATTCAGAATTCTAAGGGACCTCAGAAACCATTTTATATAATCCTTTCATTTAAAATTAGAAAACTAAGGCCAAAAGAAATAATTTACTTTAAGCCCCACTTCTAGGTTCATTAAATCATTGAAAAAGACATTATAGGTGATTTAATCCAATGACTTCATTTCATTGAAGATGCTACCGAGAGAAGGCAAATCTCCTTACCTAAACGATTAACCTTTGAATCCAAATCTAGCGTGTTTTCCACACCATATTATCTCTTGAACTAGTATAACATTCCTACTCTAGATGACACATGAAAGCTATGGTCATATCTGAGTGGGAAAGGACCAGCCAATCTCTCATCTTTCACTAAAAGTCCAGAGGTTACAAGATACCACTTGAAGGAAGAGAGAGCCAGCCAGACAATGTCTTACTTAATATAAATATGCCCTCACTTCTCTAATCCTCCAGCACTGTCATGAGGGAACCATGGGATCACTTGGGATTTTTTGCATCATACCAAAGCTTTCCAGTGCTCTGCCACTACATGGTGGAAAGCAACCAGTAAGTTATCTCCAAAGTACTGAATCACCACATCCCCAGAGACCCCAAAGTTTTCAAAGTGCACGTTCCTTAAGATGGCCTCTATAAATGAATTCAACTTCCTGAGATTTCAACAAATCGTCCCAAGGGAATCGGGATGAGGATTTAGCAAGCCAAAGAATGTGAGATAATGGAGTCTATCTGTTCTCTCATGGGAAACCAGGGTCTCTAGGACTAAACACAATTGGATCATATGTCTGGGTCCAGAACAGAGGTGTCTCTTAGTAGAGAATGGAATAGACTCAATACCTCAGCTCCCATGAGTTCATTAGGAATATAAATTATTTAACTACTAACATTCTGCCTTAATGACTCTTTTCAGTAATCTCATGATTCTCTTAGAGACTATATATTCCTCCCAGTACCAGGGAAAATGCCAATTTCTTTATGATTCTCAGAGGGCTGTTGTCTCCCCTTTGATCTCCATTCTTTTGTAGGCAGCAGTTTTTTTTTTTTTAACTAATTTACTTAAGAGTGTGAAGTTAGTGTGTACTCAAACCAAGCTCAGATCCACTGGGAAAACTCAATTTTTCTCTGCCTTACTATATTTCAATGAAACTTAATCATGTGAGTATAGCATAATAGAGTTGAGCACAATTATGGTTTACCTATATACAGCCTTTGTGCATGGCTAAATCAGCAGAAGGGATACAATAAAAACTGTTCCCTCTCAGAACTTGATAAATCTAACCAACAAAAAAATAAGAAAGAAACTAAGAAGGTAAATCGAGTATCAGAAAACTCAAACATGAAAGAACTTCAGAGAAAACTGAATGGACACAGAAAGAATATTTCTTTTTCTTAATAGCACATGGCACCTACCATGTAACAGGATGTAAATACCTCAAAATAAAATATAAAAGACAGAAATATTAAATATATTCTTTTTTTTAGATCACAGCATCATATAAATTACATTAAACAAAGGTCCATGGAAAGTTCAATGAAAACTATTTGGAAACTACCTAATTTAATCCTAAAGAATAAGTGGGTCAAACAACTAATCATAGAAACAGTCAATAATTTCATTAAAAAGAATGATGAGACAATTTTTTTAAATTGTGGGATGCAGTCAAAGCAATACTTAGAGGAACGATTATTTTTCTAAATTCTGAACTCAAAAAAATGGAAAAAAAGAACAGATCAATTAATTGGGTATGCAACTAAAAAAAAAAAAACTTGGAAAAGAAGAAATTAAAAACCCTTAATTGAGCATCAAATTGAAAATCTTGAAAATCAAAGGTGAGAAATAAAATTGAATGTAAAAAAAGTGATAGATCTAATAAATAAATCTAAGAGTTGGTTTTATAAAAAAAGGTAAGTCACTGATTAATCTGATTTAAAAAAAGAGAAGAAATATTCACTATAAAAAATGAAAAGAGTGAAATCACTATGAAGAAGAAATTAAAGCAATCATTAGGAAATATTTTTGCCCAATTATATGCCAATAAATCTGACAATCTGAGAAAGATTGATGAATATTTATAAACACATAAATTACCTAGAAAAGCAAATCAAGAAATAGAAACCCTAAATAAGCTTATCTTAGAAAAAGAAATTGAACAAGCCATTAATGAACTCTCTAGGAAAAATCTCCAGAGTCAAATAGATTT
Source organism: Antechinus flavipes (assembly GCF_016432865.1). Taxonomy (NCBI): domain Eukaryota; kingdom Metazoa; phylum Chordata; class Mammalia; order Dasyuromorphia; family Dasyuridae; genus Antechinus; species Antechinus flavipes. The sequence goes on along the minus strand of NC_067399.1, from coordinate 55,119,588 downwards.
ACAAGTGAATTCTACTAAACATTTTAAGAATATAATTCAGTACTACATAAGTTATTTGGAAAATAGGCGAGGAAGTTCTACCAAACTTTTATGACCAAATATGCTAATACCTAAACCAGGAAGAGCCCAAACAGAGGGAAAAATACAGGCCAATTTTGATAATAAATATTGACTCAAAATTTTGAACAAAATACTAGCAAGGTGATTATAGCAATATATCACAAGGATTATACACTATGGCCAGGTACAATTTATACCAGGAATGCAAGCTTGACCATATCAATAAAAAAGCCAGTAGAAATCATATGATTAGCTCAAAAGATACAGAAAAAGCTTTTGACAAAGTACAGCACCCATTCTTATTAAAAACCGTAGAAACCATAGGGGCAAAGAGAGTATTCCTTAAAATGCTAAGAAGAATTTATCTAAAACAGTCAGCAAACCTTATCTGTAGTGACAATAATCTAGAAGTCTTCCAACTAAGTTCAGAGATGAAGCAATGATGCCCATTACCACCACTATTATTCAATATAGTACAAACAATATTAGCTTTAGAAATAAGAGAAGAAAAAAAAAGAAATAAGAGAAGAAAAATAAATAGAAGAAATTAGAATAGGCAATGGGCAAAAAAACCCATCACTCTTTGCAGATGATATGGTGGTATAGAAAACCTAGAGCATCAACTAAAAATGTGAACTAATAACTTCAGTAAAATTGCAGGATATAGGATAAATCCACATAAATCATCACCATTTCTAAATACTATCTACAAAACCCAGCAGCAAGAGAAATTCCATTATTTTCAATGAAAAATAATCATAAACAACATAAAATACTTGGGAGACTACCTGCCAAGAGAAACCCAGGAACTATATGAACACAATTACAAAATACTTCGCATACAAATAAAATTGAGATCTAAACAATTGGAAAAAGATCAGCTACTCATGGGTAGGCCAAGCCAATATAACAAAAATGAAAATTCTGCCTAAACCAATTTGTTTATTCAATGATATAACAAACCACCAAAGGTTATTTGATATAACTAGGAAAAATAATGACAAAATTCATCTGGAAGAACAAAAAGTCAAAATATCAAACTAATGGGAAAAATACAAAGCAAAGTAGTCTAAAAATATGAGATCTCAATGTAATTATAGAGTAGGGCTTCTTAAACTTTTTCCACTCACAACTTCTTTTCACCTGATAAATTTTTACTCAACCCTGGATATATAGATATATAAAATAGGTAAACAAATCAAACATTTACTGATAATAAATTACAAATCACAACCCTTACATTCAGTTATTAAATTCCATATAGAGTTGTGATCTACAGCTTAAGAAGCTTTATTATAAAGAAGTAATCATCAAAAAACCAACTGGTTAAGAAATAAAGAAATAAAATGGAATAGATTAGTACACAACTCACAGTAGTAAATGACCATAGTAATTTGGTGTTTAATAAATTTAAAGACCTCAGCATTGGGATAAGAACCCATTGTTTGGCAAAATCATCTGAGAAAACTGGAAATCAGTATGGCAAAAACTAAGTATAGACCAAAATCTCACATTGTATAACAAGATAGGGTCAAAATAAGTATGTGATATAGACATAAAGGATGATACTATAAACAAATTGGATGAGCAAGGAATAATTTACCTTTCAGATCTACGGAGAAGCAAAGAATTTATGACCAAACAAGAGATAAGAGAGCATTATGAAATGTAAACTAGATAATGTTAGTTGTATTAAATTAAAAACCTCTCAAACAAACAAAACCCATTCAAACAAGATAAGAAAGAAAGCAGAAATCTGGAAAACATTTGTCTTTGGTAAAGTTCTCATTTTTCAAATATATAGAGAACTAAGTCACATTTATAAGAATACATGCCTTTCTCCAAATGATGAATGGGCAAAGGCTATGAATAGACAGTTTTCAGATGAAGAAATCAAAGCTATCTATAGGCATATAAAGAAATGCTCTCAATCACTTTTGATTAGAGGAATGCAAATTAAAACAACTGTGAAATATTATTTCACATCTATCAGAGTGTCTAATATGACAAAAAGGAAAATGACAAATACTGAAGAGGATGTAGGAAAATTGGGACATCAAGGCACAGTTGGTGGATTGTGAATTGATCTAACCATTCTGAAGAGCATTTGGAACTCTGCCCAAAAACCAACCGAACTGTGCATACCTTTTGATCCAGCAATATCACTACTAGGTCTGTATCCCAAAGAGATCATAAAAAGGGGGGAAAGGACCTACATGTACAAAAATATTTATAGCAACCCTTTTCATGGTGGCAAAAATATTGGAAATTGATGGGATGCCCATCAATTGGGGAATACCTGAACAAACAGTGGTATATGAATGTAAAACTTTTATACAATAAGAATTGATGAACAGAGAGATTTCAGAATAACCTGGGAAGACTTGTATGAACTGATGCAAAGTAAAATGAGAATAACCAGGAAAAAATTATACACAATATCAGCAGCAGTGTGACGATCAACTATGAATGACTCAGCTCATTTTAGCAGCACAATGTTCAAGTACACAGGAACACAAGCAGAAAACATTCATGTAGAGAAATGTTATCTATTCCACATCCAAAGGACTCTGAATGCAGATTGAAGCATACTTGTTTCACTTTATTCTTGTTGATTGTTTATTTTTTCCTCTTTTGATCTGTGTCTTCTTTCATAACTATGACTAATATGGAAATATGCTTTGCATCAGGGGTCCTCAAACTATGGCCCGCGGGCCAGATGCGGCAGCTGAGGACGTTTATCCCCCTCACCCAGGGCTATGAAGTTTCTTTATTTAAAAGCCCACAAAACAAAGTTTTTGTTTTTACTATAGCCCGGCCCTCCAACAGTCTGAGGGACAATGAACTGGCCCCCTATTTAAAAAGTTTAGGGACCCCTGAAACATGTGACATGATAGTACATGGATAACATATATCAAATTGCCTATCATTTTAGGAAGAGGGGAGAGGAGGTAGGAAAGAAAAATTTGGAATTCAAAACCTTATAAAAATGAATGCTAAAAATTGTCTTGATATGAAATTGGGGGAAATACCATTAAAAAAACCTAAAAGAATAAAAAAATAAAATAAAAGAATAAAAAGAAAAAAAAGTTTTTTTTTTTTTTTAAAAAGACAACTATTAGAATTTCAGAGAGACAATTCACAAATCTGGAAGAGGAATGGGCTTTTTTGTGACCTCTTAGATTCCTTCTTACTTGTTCTGGGATTCTATGATCTCTTAGAAAACAACCTAATTGGGAAAAAATCAATAGGTAAGTTTTTGCATTTGTGCATTTTTATAATCCTGGTCAACAGATGGATACCTGTGGCTACCCTGTTGTCACTGACTCACTTTTGTCAATCATTTGGATATATGAAATCCAGAATAAGATAAGGCAACTGGCATACTATAATCTTGGGCAAATCAAAGAATCACAAAATGTTAGATGCAGTCAACTAATTCAACCAATGCCTAAAGAAGGATCCTGGCAACATTCTTAGCAAATGGTCACTCTGTTTGTTTGAACACCTGAAGTTGTCCAATTTCACTTTTTAAAAATAATTATTTTGTTTTCATTTTTGTTTGCATTTTTCTTTTTGTTTTTTAATAATAGCTTTCTGTTATGAGCCAGAACTCAGAACTTGAAACAAAGGATTCTTAGAAGATACTAAATCAGTGGAATTGATAGAGACAATAGTTATCTAATTTAGCATGGTTCAATATGATTGATTTAATCCTACAAGGAGATGTTATGGGCCAGAACTTGAAACAAGGTACTAAGTGGAATTGAGGAGACAATGATTAAATCTAGTTTAGCATTGATTTAATCCTACAACAAATAATGGTTTCCTAGTGATAGAATGATTGGTTTGTACTCAGTGTGTTGCATATAAGTTAGAAGTCTCAGCCAAGGAGATTCAGAGATTCAGAGACAAGCAAACTGAAGGCTGGAGCACAAGCCCTTGGACTCAGACAGATTCATCCCATCTCATACCACCTTGGTGGCAGACTCTCCTCCTTCGCTTCTCCATTGAAACCAAGACTCTGGAAGGCTCCCAGAAAACTAGCCAAGCCCCAAGTGAAGGAGATAAGACTTTGAAAGAGATAATAAAGGATTTGGATTTTAACATGTGGTGATTACTGAAATGAAACGAAGGCTGCCTCCAGAGACCCCAAGAAAACCTCAACAGAGAATATTACGTTTTAGAGAGAACATTACAGCTTTCTATTTTTCAAAATACATGCAAAGATAGTTCTTAACACCCTTGCAAAATCTTGTGTTCCAAATTTTTCTCCTTTTTTCCTCCTTTTCCCTTTACCTACATAGCAAGCAATTCAGTATAGGTTAAAGATAATGCATTTCCTTTAAACATATTTCCACATTTGTCATGCTGTGTGAGAAAAATCACATCAAAAAGAAAAAAAAAAACGAGAAAGGAAAAAACAAGCAAACAAACAAGAACAACAAAAGGTGAAGCATTTAGTCTCCATAGTTCTCTCTGTAGATGCAGATGACTTTTTCTATCACAAGTCTAATGGATCAATTTCACTGTTGAAAAACTCTAATTAGATCAATTTTTCCTTACATCAAGCCCAAATCAATCTCCTAATCACTCCCTTGTAGAGCCCCAAGTTCTGACCATTGGGTCAGAGTCATACAAATCTATGTTTTTTTCCATTTATTGGTGCTTCAATTACTTGACCATGTGTGCACCTATATCTTCCCAAAGTCTTCTCTTCTTGAGCCTAATCATCCTTAGTCTCATCATCTGGTCTTCATATGGTATGGTAGCTTATGTTCTTCAAGTCCATGGCCTCTTCTGCAAAAATGAAAAACTTGGATAAAATGAACCCCAACTGTCAACCCCGACATACTTGGAATCCATGAATCTCTAGGGGGACAATTCCTATTATTGGAGGGAATATGCTACAGTATAATTCCTAGCTTGCCCTGTGGTTAATTATCCTTTTAATTCCTTCTTTACCAAATCTCCTTCATGCCTAAAATGAAGTTTAGTACATATAAATACTTATTTTATATAAACACTTATTTTAGGGAAGATGTTCCAAACGTTCAATATGTACCCAAATTCCATTTAATTAAGGATCTCCAAGTCCTAATATCATCAGGAGTGGTGATGGGATGCACATCATGACAAAGAGATGGTTTACAAAGCTGGTAGGTATTATGCAAAGTTGCACATACACCTAGATGCAAGTTCTCCAAAGTTTTACCATCTCACTGTGTTCCTATGAATTATACTAGAGTTCACATGTCATGTTAGGTCATCAGGACTGTTTTCTCAAATTATTCTCTCAAATCATTGAATAGGACACACAGTGCCTCTGGGCAGGGACAGTCTCAACCCATTCTTCTTGACCCAGAAAGGCAAAATCCTGAGGGACTTAACATGTGTGTGGATGATACTATGCCTGGAAAGTAACCCACCAAAACCACATCACAGGGACTCTTCCAATTTTCCCCATGAGGCAGCAAGCTTCAGGCTGAGCAGGGAGTTCATTTCCTTAAGAAACTTTCCTTTCAAGAGGAAGTTTGGGCAAGAGATCTTATGTGGTTTTGTGATAAGAGTAAGTATTTTAAATAACCTGAAGAGTCTTTTATGATTTATACCAAGATAAGAGAACTGTGCTAACCATTGCAGAAAGGGATGAAATAAAAGACTTATTAAATATACAAATAACTATATAAAATGTAGGAAATGTTAAGTGCCAAAGAAAATGACAAAAGGCTAGAGGAATCAGAGGAAGGAGAAGTTACATTTGACTGGGCAGATCCAGGAAGGCTTCGTGGAATAGGTAATACTTCAGCTAAGCAACATTTTGACAGACAGCCATGGAGAAGGTGAAGAAGAGAAAATATAAGGAAAAGCACTGAAGTGAGAAAAAGTCAGGGACTACAAGAGAATACTTGCATAATCTGCACCCAACCCCACCAAAAGCATTACAATAAAAAAAAATTTCCAGAATATTTTTTCCTCTTCCTCCATTTTATCAGTATTTTTTCTTAGACCTTTTCCCTAATATATTCATAAACAACAACAATTTTATCTATAAAGCTTTGGGAAACCCCTCATTTTTGCTTTCCTTCAACCTCTTCAACATGTTCATCTCAGAAAATTTAAAAACATCAGTATTAAAGAAAAAAAAAGTGTGGTGCTTTGGATACTATATTAGCTTGTTCTCTAGCATCCTCAATGATCCAAATGAGTTAATAAAAATTGTCAAAGGTGATTTATTTTGTCCAGAATCCCTGCAGAAATCCAGCCAACAGTCCTAAAACTAGATTAGAAACTTCTACATAAAATTAAAAGGCAGTAATTGCTTATTTGGTCCTCAAAGTAATCACATGCCTGTTTCTGCTACATCTAGAAAAGTTCTTAAATGAACATGTCAAAATATTAGGAGATATCCTGTTTTCTAGAGCTAAGCTGTGTCCTAAATTAACAGTCCTTTGCACTCACCCTCTGGATGATTATCTTGCTTTGACCAGCACCTGTTCTCTAAGAACTGGACAAGTTCAAAACAGTTCTCTGAGCTGGACATGTACTGGACAAGCTTGGACAAGTACCCATGTTCCACTCTTGAGCCCTGCTATGAATCAAATTTGTCAGCCATTGGTCTAAGTATTGAGATTTTCCTACATTGGCTCAGGTCCCCCCACTAAGGGCAGGGCCCTGCATGTGTCCTTAAATGCAAGTCATTTCCCTACTTTGAAATTAAACTTCTGTTTGATTCCTGATTCTCCTATTTCTAATCTATTCTGTTCAGCTCTGACCATCCAGAGGTTAGAGGCCAGTTTAGTTTGATTGATAAATGTAAAAGAAAACAAGTCACAGATTCGAAAAGCTAGCAGACATTTTTTCAGGATGACATCCTTTCCTCGACAGTTAAAATGGAGGAGCATAGAAATAATCTTGGAAATCTTTCAGTGAAAAAAGCTCCAGGTGACAATGGGCAGGTCACTTAACCTCTTAGCATCTGTTTACTTATCTATAAAATCAAGAAAACCCAGTGTTCCAAAAGTTTTGGTGCATTTTTAAGCTATCAACTAAAGCTTAAGCATGAAGACTTTTGAGACTCTCTGTATCCTTGAGGTATCTTCCTGCTAGCATTTTTGTGGAGACATTGTTAGAGCAGAATAGAAAATGGGGAATCATTAAGGAAGATTGATAAGGGAAAGGAGGAAAGAGAATGATAAACATAACCCTTGACTCATGTTCAGAAGAATTACACTAAAGATAACACATGTTGACAGTATCCTATAACAAAATTATATAATTATTAAATTGTATTTATATATAATATATAATTATACATATAAATATATTACAATAATTGTGTAAATAATTAAATTTCTTAAGAAGAAAATGAACTATAGAGTTCACAGCAATGTCTTCGTGGACCAAAATTCTCTCCTTAGAGACGTAAAGTAAAAGATCTTGTGCTACTATTTGGGATGTTAAGAAGGACCATCTTCTCCAGTATGAAGGCTGCTGAGCCCTTTTCTGGGCTGCTCATCCATTTTTGGTGTTCACCTGATTCAATCAACTTTCATCTGCGATTCCAAGAAGTGGGAGCTTGCGCAGCAGCCACACTGCAGTAAACTGGCTTTGCAGACAGACTAAATGAGGCTGAGGATAACCCTCATGAGTGGATGGGGGCCGGTATATCCCAAGCACATGAAGACTTCCCCCAGCTGAATGGGTGGACAGGAACCATTTGCTCCATAACCCAGAACCTGGCTGAAGTGGGCCTTGGTCAGACACTGAAGATGGCAAGGTCATCCCCTGCACCCAGGCCATCTCCAATCGTTGACTTTCATCTTGCCACTGGACCGAATGACTCAGGGGACAGAGAGACCCAGCTGTCGACTTCGCGCAGCTTTGCCTCTCTTAAATCTAATTTCACAGCACAAGTCAAGACATCTCCTGTGATGTCATTGGTCCTCTTGGAAAGCCAAGGACAAACAACATGTAAATAGTCTGGTTTGTATTTAATGGACAAATAATGAAGCAATTTTTTAGCTTTAAGCAATGAATAGACTCCTACTGGTAAGATACAGGGTCCCTAGACCTTATGGCCGACTGTATCCAAAGGACCACTGGGCTTTTACCATTTACCCTGCAGCTATGGCCTCTGAGTCTGTGGGCATTGCTACCTGGTCTGCAAAGGAAGTTGGTTGCATTCAGATTCTACATACAATTCTTTCTCTGGACATGGAAGGTATTTTCCATCATGAGGTTTTAGAATTGTCTTGGATGATTGCATTGCTGCTCTTCTCCTTTTAAGATGACGCCATTCTGGGACTTATTCTGAGGGAATGTGAAAGAGAAGAGGACAGAAGACTGAGGACAAAGATCTATTCGGGTCTTAGGCCTGCCATCAAGTAGCTGTGTGGTCTTGGGCCAGTTATTGCTATAATTTTGAGCTGAAGATTCCTCAGATGAGATGTTCTGGTTTGTGCAAAGCACAGGACTAAAATAAAGGTTAAATGAGATAACATAAATGAAAACATTCAAGTATTCTGTAAAACCATATTACTGAATTTTAGGAAAAAATACTTACTTGGGGTCCTATGTGCTGGGCATCCTTTACTAAAAAACCCTCTTTTTTTGTCTTATGCAAGGCAGTAAACTAAGAGAAAAAAAAATCCACATTAGTTTCTGAGTCACTGCTATGTGAATGCCAGCTGGTTATAATGCAAAAGCTGTGTTTACCACTATTTTCCTAAAACCAGGATCTGCTCAAATTACCCTGGGATTTATTCTAGGGAGTGATTTTGCTCCAAAAAAGTTTCTAATGTTTGCTTACATGAGGTCAACATGATGTCTTCTACTGTGGAGCTGGAGGAGGTTGCCTGATTGATAGGAAAGGTACACAAGAAGCAAAGGATGCAATCTGTCTGTGCTTATGAAAGAGAAGTCTCAAAACTTCTTTTATTTATGGGAAAAGGAAAACTGTGATTCTCTCCTTTATTGTTTTATTACACCAGCCATATAGCAATCAGATTAGGGGAAAAGTAGGATTTTTGTTTGTCTAAAGCACAGCATAACCCCTTTTTGCCCAAGAATTTTTTTTTTTTTGATTTTGGGTATATAATATATAAATTTACTGATTTATAATCAAACATTTACTGATAAGTCATAATTTTGCAACCTCCACATTCAGTTATCAGGCTTTAGATGGGGTTGTGACCCACAGTTTAAAAAGTTTTGGTGTGGATAATATGAATAATAATAGATAATAACTAGCTAAGTACTTAAAGTTTGTAAAGTGCTGTGTGTACACTATTTCATTTGGTATTCATAATAACCCTGGGAGGTAGACTCTATCATTACTTCTACTTTACAGATAAGGAAACTGAGGCTGACAAAGATTAAGAGACTTGCCCAGGATCACACAGCTAGTGAATGTCTAAAGTTAAGAGTTGAATTCATCTTCCTGAATCTAGGTCCAGCATTCTATCCACCATAATACCACTGAGCTTCTAGACTAGAGATATCTCATAGCTAGGAAAGGGGTTGCTATGGACAAATACTTCCTTTCAAAATGGCAAATTTAGTATAAACTGGTCTCTCTATAGTTGGCTAGGCTAACCCATGAATAGCAAAGTCTGTCATCAAGTGCAGATTCGCAGCCTTTCTAGATAGATATCAGCTGCCTGAGGATACAGTTGGAAGCACCCCCGGGAGCCCAGGATCATCTTTTTGGAATGAGAAGTCCCTGAATACTCTGTTTACAGGACTGAACTTCTCTGGATAGATTTTGTGTAATGAAAAAAGTACAAAGCTTGGAGTCTTATAAATTATGAGCAACCCACAACTTGACCCATCAATCAGCATGTAGTGGTGAGCAAGGCCCTTCAACTTTCTGGCCCTCCAAAAGTACATAATCGTTTCTGCCTTCCAACTTGCATAGGGATGCTAGTGGTGAGGATGAAACAGGAAATGTGAATGATTTTGTGATCATGAAGTAATGGTCAAGCAAGCTGTCGCATCTACCTTTAAAAGGACATAGGAATTTGACCTTTCAATAGAGATTTTCAAAATGAAAACTGGGAAAAGAACTCAATATTTGATGAGGGAAATAATTTGAGGATAAATTTTCTTTCCAAAGTAACTTCTTTATTTTCATTATAAAAATGGAGACAAAATACTTTTTAAGAAGTTTTTTTTTTTTTTTTTCCTTAGGGAAAACTTGATAGGTTTGAAAGTGTTTTTTCAATGTTATATGAAAGGCCTGACCCTCTGGAGGCATAATAATCTACTTAAAATACACTTAGCAATACCCTCTGGCTGAAAAAACATTTCCAACTCATATACATTTAAAAAATAATAATAAAATGTCCCTTTAGATGCTTATTTTGACTTTCTGCCCAGGATCAATTGCAAAAGTGCTTCTGTTTAGAAAGTACAGTTCAGCCAAAATCCAGCTTGTTTTTCAGGAACAGGGAATTGGAAAGAAAATATGAAGTATTAAGCAAGCATGTGTATGTGAAGGGTTTTGTTGTTGTTATTATTTTTTCAAACTCCATTATTCAAAGACATTATGTCCCTATAAAGACTCAATGTTCATATTTAATTGAACATATCAACTTGGCTCTCTGGCTGGCATCATGTCTGCAGAGGAAAACTGTGAGGTAAAGATGATTCTTGTAAAGTATGGGTATACATTTTGATGCAAATACCTTAGAGTCAAGATCCAATTTAGCTGGTGCTGAGTCCATTCATCCTATCAATTTACTGTTAGTTTTTCTAGGATTGTTGCAGGTTTGCTGTTCCCCTTAGAAGACAACTTCCAAAATCTGCTTTTTAACATTCTTTAATGCTCTTTAATGTTTCTTCATTCCTACCTCCTCCAATCCCTTAATTCTCTTTTGATATTCAGATTTAAGGTAAATTTTCTTCTTGAATGAAGAATGTTTTTCATTATCCTATAATAGACAAATTCCAATCAGACAGTGATTTTTATACTTTATTTTCCAGTCATCAGAAAAATGGGAGGCACCAAAGTCCTATTAACTCCTGTGACATCCTAACCTTGGCTTGAGAAATGTAAGTACGAAGTACCAAGTATCAATATGATCTCTTAAGAACAGAAAGTGATTTACAGGGTACTCTGGCCTTGCTTGGGATTCAGACATGTCATCCTCCAATGTCACTGTTCTTCAAACGAGGAAAAATATTTAAATGTCAGCCCAAACTTTTACAATGAGAAAAGACACGCTTTCCCCTTTACCACTATTTGATCATTTTTGCTTCTTAGCTAATTTAACCCATAGAGTATTCCCACTGAAGTTTAAATCTTTCAAGGAAGAGATGACACTTTCCGCAGTTGTTAGGTCCTTGTAATCAAGGAAAGCCCGGCCCTGTGTCCCTTGCCAATTCAGCTTCAAAGGTTCTGCACCGTACTCCCGAAGAGTTCTCTTCAGATCACTCACTCTAGCATCCTTGGGAATATTACCCACATAGACAGTGGTGACACTGGAGGGCTCTGCTTTTGAAGTTCCATGCTCATTGTCACAGTGGGCAGAATGGGCCACATCTGCAAGACTGTCAGAGGCAATCTGTCCAGCATTCTGAAGGGGTCCTTGCCTCTGGCTGTTTTTCAAATGTGCCGGGTGTGTCTTCTGTAAGGTGACATCTTTCCCTGCTTGCTTCTCTCGGAAACGAAGATTCTTTAAGATCGGGATTCTTTCCATCATCTCTTCACTGATCTGAAAAATATAAAACAGTTTCAGCTTTTCCTGGTTAACCCCTAAAAGAATCACAAAGTTTAGAACTGAACCCTAACGTTTACCTACTTCAATCTCCTCTCTTTTACAAGTAAGAAAGTTGAATTCTTGAGTCACTAGGCATAATGAGCTACAGCAAAACTCTGTGGCAACTAAAAGATAGTGCAATAGAGGGAGAAAAGCATCAGAGTGGAGTGGGGTTGAGCACCAGTCCCTCAGGCCATGTGACTACAAGCAAGTCTTTACCTCTCAGAGATGCACCTTCTTCATCCTACAGAATGGGAGGGCATATACACAATCAACTTGAAAGGATTGTTTCAAAATGTTTCACAAAAAGTAAACTGGTCTTGGAGCTATTGCTATTCAAAAATACCTCTGCAAATTTGACCACATTCATGGATTTATCATCTGCAAAAACAACCACCTACTGTGTGGAGTGTCCAGTGGTTTAACTATAAGATCCCCCAGAACCTAGGTAAGGTAAATGTTAATTAGCTCGAATGAATGACACTGAATTTCCCACACAGCCTCTCTATAGTATCTGCCCTCTGTGGTTCAGCAGATATGCAGAAGTAGAATGGGTATTTCCCAGCATCTGGAAGGCCTAGGAAGGGCAGAAAGGGAAGAACCATGGATTTCTGAAGTTCCCTCCATCACTGGGGATGATTGTAAGAACCTAAGAGGGGAATTCCCTTTCTGAATACCCCAGATGAGGTTCTAAGATAAGATGAATCCACTGAAACCCTGATTTCATGTGGGCAAAATTTCATTTAGCCCCTGTTCTCTCACGAGCTGGCAACTTGGTCAAGGCTTTGGGACATGGCCCAGAAGCCAAGTTCCTTTACTAGACAATAGAAGGTATTGAAATGAAGCAGAGCCAGGTATGAATGCACAAATTCTGAGAGCTTCCAGGCTGTGACCAGAGGTTGACTTTTGTGGGACTTGTAGTTAAATCAGAATTGCTCTAAGTTTGTAATTCAGCTAGTTCTGAGTTCATCAAGACTTAACAATCAGTCAATCAACAGATCACTTGGAGAGTACCAAAGGTATGCAAATCCTTGATAAGTGTACAAAGGAGGGCAGAGGACATCCACCCTGGATATTCCATGATCATAGCAATATTTTATTATTATTTTTCTCTCTTTTGTTTCCACAGCAATATTTCAACAAGAAAATAAATGATGAGGTTTGCAAAAGGAATATCTTTGACACCTGTTCAGGCTGTTGGTTTAGACAATTAGATAACATGCTATCCTTATATTTAAGGAACTTTCCAGAAACATACTTGCATGTTTTATTCATTTCTTATCCCTGCATAGATTATCTATTTGCCAGAGCCTTCAGTTTAAATAGTATCTAATGTTGGTAATAAATAAATAAATTGGAAGATTCATTGAATCCTGTTTTTCTTTAAACTCCAACTCTCCAATCTAGTTAATTTGTGGCTTCTGCTTTGATTGTTCTTGCAAATATGAATTTCAGAATGTCACAATATAAGCTGCAATTAGGCTCATTGTGACATATATAGGATAGTCAAATCAGGAAACATTTATTATGTGTACAGTGCTAAGTCCTGGGAATACAAAGAAAGTACAGTCCCTAATCTGAAGGAGTTTGGTCTATTGGAGAGAGACAATAAGATAATAAATATCTACAAACAAGACATATACAGGAGAAACTGGAAATATCTTTAGGACGAAGGCAATAGCATTAAGAAAGACTGGGAAAGACTTCCTGAAGGGTAGGATTTTAGTTGAAACCTGAAGGTAGCTGGGAAACTGGAAGGCAGAGAGATTATTCCAGGCTTGGGAGCAATCATTGAAAATGGAGAAATCTGGGAGACAGAATGTATTGTTGGGGGTGTAGCAGCAGGGCCAGTGTCCCTGGATCCTGACGTGTAGAGGGAAGTAAAATATAAGAAGCCTGGGAAAGTAGCAAATGACCAGGTCATGAAGGAATTTAAAAGTCAAACAGAGGATTTTATGTTAGACCCTGGAGGTAAGAGGGAATTGCTGGAGTTTACTGAGATGGTCAGAACTGCCCTTTAGGAGGTCCAATTTGGAATGAATTGGGGAGAGACTTGAGGCAGAGAGGGCCAAGCATAGGACTGTTTCAACAGGAAAGTTCTTTAGATGTAGGGCAATGAAGGCAATGAAAGCGATGAAGTGGGGGCAGTGCCAGAGGAGAGAAAGAGAAAGCTATGTGAGAGAGATGATTGGGAAGGTGAGAGCGAAGAATGAAGATGATGTACTAGGTTTAGAGCCAGGCTTCTAGGAAGATGGTGGTGCCTTTGATAGTAAGAAGAAAATTAAGGAGAGGGGAGTTTTGATTGGGAGTAGGAGGTGTCTACTTATATGTAGCAAACTCTATCAATCTCACAATTCTGTTGAGGGAGGGCCATGGAAGGCTTGAAATGGACAGTGTAGAAATACTTTAAAGTATTTCTAAATAAAATATCTTTTAATAAAAGAAAAATATCTTTATGGATAATCAGTCTGGGGATAACTGGGAGCCAGAGAGATATGTGCATATACTAATTTATGTTGTTACTCATTCTTATTAGTAAAAAGCTTTAAATACAGCATCACGCATATTCTGGGGCAAGGACACAAAAGCTAGAAACTTTTTGGAGTTAGACTCTCACAATGTGGAATCTCATGCTTTGTATACAGGGTTATGGGTTCTAGTAAATGGATACATTCAAATATGAATTTAAAATCTTAGTGAACATATATGTGGTTTTTAGATAGTCCAAAAATCACTGGCAGTTATTTGGAGGTTATTATATTCATCTCTTGGAGCTAGGAAAATCTCTTTATCCATAAGTGTGATATAATCCCCTTTGATGGAAAGGGTACAACTTTTTTTTATAACTCACCATGACATGTATGCTAAGGTCTAATTCCATTTAAGTTACTGGTTTGTTTTGGCTTAACATGTGTTTATTAAACAACTGAACATCTCTATGGCACTTGCTGACTAAAAAGGATTTCTATATAGAGTCTGACTTAGTCCATATGATAAATTTGTGAGTTGGGCAGGTCCAATGATGTGCCTACTTTACAGATGAAGAAACAAGCGCTCTTGGAGATTAAAGAATTCAATATCCCAATGTCCTATTAAGCAGCTGAGTTGAGTCTCAAATTCGGGTTTTGCATTCTAAATCAAGTAGTTTTCCCACTATATCTCAGGACATATATAGTATTCAAACATACTGGACCTGCACAGTGTGAACTATACAAACCCAGTGTGAGGAGAGGAGTCTGATTTAAGGCTTTTATTTATTAAGCAGAACAGCAATTGAACATTGCCCTCAAATAGGAATGAAGACTCTTTGTGCTGTGACTAATAACTCATTTTAAGGTACTGGGTTTGGGGCCTTATTCTAGTAACTGAAAAATCTGGATCCAGAAGGAGGAAAAAAAATGCAAAGAATGACTAGACTTCCCAAAGCCACATCACATAGATCAGCTGTCGCTCCACATGAAGACAAGGTATGAACCACAATTAAGGCTTCTGGGCTGTCCTAGAAGTTCCTGGAAGAGCTTAGGAAGAAATGCCAAGTTTCCAGGCCAGGCTTATATGGAACATTATGTATAGGATAGCCAGCAACCTCAAATGAGAATGTGAGGTCATTTCCTCAGGGTATGAGGGTCTTAGTACATATTAGGGGAGATCATCTTTTCAGTTAAAGGGTAAGACTTTTGGCCCCTGGTATCCTCTACCTCCAATCTTGCTTCTGATAACTCCTGTAGACAGAGGAGAAAGTACCCCAAAAGGCAAATCCAAAGGAAAGAATCAAGGGATGTTAAGAAAAGGCTCAATTAAATGTAAATAATTTTCCTGGCTCCTATGGTTTTTGTTTGTTTGTTTGTTTTGTTTTGTTTTTTGTTTTTGTTTTTTTGTTTTTCGGTAAATTGTGACTGAGGTTCGATGAGCTTCGTTGCTGTACTTTTTCCTGCTTGGCAAACACAAGTTCATTCACAAACAGCTCTAGCATTCTCAGGAATATGACCCCTGTAAACAGTGGTCACAGACAAATCTTTCCCGAGTGCCTACTTAACTTTAAGTCACTGTGCCTGGCAGGGCTTTACAAAAGGCAGTGCCAGGAAAGGACAGCCCTACCTAATCTCACTAAAGCCATAAGTCACCATAGGAGCTAGGGATCCAGGGCTTATGCAAATTGAGCAGCCCAGTGAATATTCTATGTATTTAATCACTCCTCACAAGCCAATCAAGAGATGACACTATGTGAAGATATGTGGAGTGAGGATCAAAAAAAAGTGATAATTTTTTCCCCTTCTTTTTATGAAGCTGTCCCTCTTACCACTCCCCTGCCTTCCTCCAATTAAGCAAATTAAGCAAACTCCCTTAATACATATTCACTTTGTCTAGAAAAAGAAAATTTCACATTATGGAAGAGAGTGATATTTCTATTATCTAAGCTAGCAATATGTAAATATATATATGTGTGTATGTGTGTACATATATCTATACACACACACACACACACACACACATATATATATATATGTTTGTTTACACATATATGTGTATACAAGTGCATGTATTTTTAAGCCCAGTTTTTTCAGTCTAGTTACTTTAAAAATGTTTAGTGGTAAAAGTGTGCAATTTTTTTAAGAAAAAAGTTTGAAAAATATAAAATTAGCATGAGAAAGTGAGTGAGTTCAGCACAAATATTAATTTCTTCCAACAAGTAAAAATAAGCTAGAGCAGTCAAGAATGGAAAAGAGATAACTTTGATGTATAAGGAAAAACAAGTATTTATATGTTTAGAACTTTTACTAAGTATGAAACAAGGGTATTTAATTTGTACTGAGAATTAGGATTAAAAGAACCACAAACACCTGAGTGGGATACGAATCTTGCTTTGTTTTTGGCTCTTGGGAATTCTGAGCCCACAGCAGGGCTCACAAAAACTTCCACACAAACCTCAGAATCAATGGCCCCAAAGATGGCGGATTGTGCTGGAAGGCCAGGGATGGCAGTGAATCACTGTATGGCTAATTCCCTCCACTCTGAAGGGATGCTACAGAGCTCCCACTTAAAGAGCTAACACATAGCTCTTGAGTTTTAAGTTTTCCCACTTCTACAATCACTGTAGCTCTTATTTGTCTTTGTCTAATTGAATACAAGTGCTCCAAAGAAATCTGAGCCACAGTAGGTCTTTGCAGCAGAAATGCATTTTCAGATCATGTTATGAAAAACCAAAATACAGACTTCTTGCTCACATCACAGGGAGTCTATTTTTGTCTTGTGCTGGCGCATACACAAAACATAATCAACTGGAAGAATATTAAAAATAAAAAAAAACCCACATAATTATGTATGAAATACTAGAAAATAAAAACCACACTCCCACATCCTTATACATGCAATATTATCTTCAGAGACAGAACATATTTCCTTTTATCTTAAGAGTTTTAATTTCAGGTACATTTGGTCACTTGCAGGTGCAAACATCCCATACTTTCTCCATTTTTTCTAAGTCCTTAAGATGTTTGCTGCTTTTTCCATTTCTGCCACCAAAGTCAGAGGTGGAAAAGCTACCTGAAGATCATGTGGCTCTTGGCAGCTGTACAGATGATTGCCATTTTTATATTTGAAAAATGACGACTACATTAAAATTCTTAGAGTTAGTCACTCTGGATCAGCTGACAGAAACTCCCTTTATAAAACGAATGGACCTCAAGACTTCTGACTAGTTTTTAGCCATCTTACTCTCTTTTTCCTGGCTGGCAATTAGGAACATTTGTTGGGCTCTGTCAATTTTCCATGTGAAATGAAAGCTTGTTGCTTATTAAATTAAACATGAAAACTTTTTTATTTTGTTCTTCTGTAGCTAATCATTCTGTTCTAAAATGGTATATAGTAAATATAATTTTCTCATAGGATAAATCACTTTTTGTTGAAACATATATTTAGTAATCTTTTAAAAATGTTTTCTTTTTAAAAACAATAATTACTGACCCTGATAAGAGGAAATCTGGGCTCTGTTCCTAAGTCTGTGAAAACCAGTTGGATATCTTAGGATATGCTATTTTCTCTAAGTCTATTTTCTCATCTGTAAAATGAGAAAATCAGATTAACTTGTCTCTAAAACCAGGAAGGTGTTAATCAGTTGTTTTGGTCATACCTGACACTTCATGATCCCATGTGGGATTTTCTTGATAGAAATACTGGAGTGGTTGGCCATTTTCTTCTCCAGCTTATTTTACAGATGAGGAAACTGAGACCAACAGAGTTAAATGACTTTTCCAGAATCACACAGCTAATAAGTGTCTGGGGTCAGATTTAAACTCACAAAGATGAGTCTTTCTGATTCCTGGCCTGACATACTACCAACTACATCACCAAGACAAGTTTAAATTTTGTGTCAGATACTTAGCAGCTCTGTGAACCTTCATCTCTCGGTATTTTCATTTCCTCATTTGTAAAACATTTTGCTATATATATGTAAATATATATGTAATATATATGTATATGTAATATGTATATATATGTAATGTAAAACATCAAAGTGCTATATAAATGTAAGTTCTAAAATCCTTAACTCTATTATCACCTTGGCAATGATGCCCAAAGATGGTAACAGTCCCATAAAGTAAAGCTAATGTCAATTTTAGGAAACAACAAAAAAGCCCAATAGAAATACAACTTTCTTCTGTGTGAGCTGAGCATAGGAAATTTTTGTTACAGAGGTGAAAAAGATGTTTGTAGTCCTTTCATAAGCAGGCTCAGGCAGAGAAACCTTGGTGCTCTCTCAGTGGGCCATAGAAGAGAAAATAAAATAAAGTGATTTACTGCTCAACTTGGAAAATCTATAACTACACAAAACAGAAGAATTTTGTTAGAACATGGCTTATTCTCACATAGACAATTATTAGGTGCCTGCTGTGTGCCAGCTCTGTGGCAGGCACTGAGAGAACAACCACAACACAGATACAGCTCTTGTCTTTGAGAAGCTTATACTCTAGCCTAGAATATATTTTAGGGTTTTAATATATCACCAATATGGTCCATGCAGGAAAGTATCAACGACAACATAAGGGGGGTAAACATCAAGTCTTTAGGAGGTGGTTTTGCATCTCCCAACACCAAGAATTTAAAGAGGCTGTACAGTGTCATCCCTGAGCCACGTAGATGGAGGCAGAATATGGACCATTTCTGATGGCTGTAATAACCCACTAAGGCCATTAAGAAATTCAGGATTTGGACTAGATGATGGAGTCCATGTCTTCCCTCAGACATAGAATATAGTACCCCCAGTGCAGTGACAAAGGTACTGAACTGAGAGTCAAAGGACCTGAATTTAAATGTGGAGGGGACACTCCTCCTGGGCCTGAATTTTTTCATCTATAGAATGAGGGGATTGGCTAGATGATATCTTATCTATTCCAAACTAAATCCTATGACTCTGTGATGAATATGGAAACATGTTTAGAACTGTACATGTTTAACTTACATCGGATTGCTTGCTGTCTTGTAGGTTGGGAGGAGAGGTAGAAAAAATTGTGACACAAGATTTTGCAAAGGTGAATGCTGAAAACTCTGCATGTATTTGGAAAAATAAAATACTTTTAAAAGAAATAAATTCTATGACCCTGTAACTGAATGACTCAGTCTTTGAGGACAACTTTTTTCATCTATATAATGGGGATGATAATACACTATCTACTCCACAGAGCGAGTATGAGATAGTATTTTGTAAAATGTCAAATGCTATATATAAAGTGAGCTAGTTAGCAAATAACAATTTGTTCCTAAGAAAAACAGCAAATGATCACTTCCTTGTCATGATCTGTCTTACATCTGTGGTAAATACAGGATGGGAAGCAGTTGCTGGTGGGCCTGTGTGAAGAGAGGTTGCCAGGGGTCTGCTTTCTGACTTGCACACTTGGCACGAACCATTATTGTAAATAAACAACAATTACTTAGTGTCTCTCTCATATCCTTTCCTGTCACACACGATAGAGTCAGAAATCTGGAGATGATGAGACTTGCTCATTTCATTTAAAAATCTTACTGTTTCACAGCGTTTCTACCATTTATTTCCCCTGTATATTAAGCTAACTTAAGAGCAAAAGTTTATATTAATACAACATATTAAGGTTTACAAAATACTTTACACAAATAAACTCATTTGATCCCAACAACAACCCTGTGAAATGCAAAGGAAAATTATTTCCATTTACAAATGAGGAAACCATGGATCAGAAAGGTTAAATTATTTGTCTCTAGTCATATAACTAGAAAGCATCAGAGATGAGATCTAAATCTAGGTTGTTCCTGTCTGGAGCCTCCTAACTCCAAACCAGTACATCAGCACTCTACCATGTAATACTGCCACTGCAGGGACCATCTCTAGCCCTATAATGCGACATAAACTCTGGAGATGTTCCTAACATTTCAGAGTGATTAATGTAGCCATCCCAAAGTGTTAATTGAATTCAGTATAAAGCTTGTTTTCTGTATCATCCATTTCAATTTACATGATGCAGAATACAGGGAACTTGTTGCCCTCAGCTCGATGTTGTTTCTGGCTAAGGTTCATCTAGGCTTACAAAGAGTGTGCCTGTAAAGAAACCCAGAGTTACACTTTAAATGAACCTCATCTTGAAAGCAAGTACTTCTCGGACATTAAAGATCCCCTTTTCCCTTCTGAGTCAGTCATTTGAATGAAGTAAATAAGCTCACCATATTGTGAACATATGGGTGAGAAGCACTAGTCCCAAAGAAGGTCATGTGGTATTGAACATGCTAAGCTTTTAAAATATATGAAATTATTTATTTCCTTAAGCCTAGAATATGGAGGGGAAAGCTACAATTTCCCTAATTAGGGAGATAAATGAATCAACTTGGCCAAGTTAAAAACTCTCCAGATTTTGTTCTTGAATGGGCAATGTGCTCTGGACCTCCATAATCAAGAATGGAGCTACTGATGGTGGGTCTGTGAGAGCGGCTGAAAGGATCCATATGTGACTAAGAGTTCTTTCCACTGTGGGCACATGGGATGACTGGTCTTTGATAATGCAGTTTTGGTGACTGTTAGCAGTACTTATGGAGGTTTGCAGCTGTACCTATAAATATCTTGTGGTCACTCTAAAGAATTTTTTTTAAAACAATTCCTTCTTGAATGTTAAACTGTAGTTCAACTACACTAGAGCCTAATATATTGGATGAGACTGCCATTTCCCAGGATGCTGTACCATGTGTTTGAAATATAGGCCAATGTATTCCTGACAAAATTCAAAGTTGTCCCACTTTCTATTCTCATTTTAACTTATCATTCTAAAGATGTTTGGACATCATGCATTCATTCTTCTTGGAGGTGACATAAGGCAGATTTCACAAAGTGACATAAGGCAGATTTCGCGAAATGACATCTGTGATTCACCTCAACACAGCATGAAGGTAGAACTGATGAGCTGTGTGCGTCTGGCCGAATCATGTAGCCTCACAGGACCTCAAATATCTCCATTTGCAAAATGGAAATCAAAACAGTATCAAAACAGCTCAACAGTACCAGCATGAAGAAACATACTTTGTAGATCTGAATGTCCTATATAAATGTGTTACTTATTAATAAAATATTATCATCTATTATTTTCATATATATAGCACTGTGCAGTGGCAGCTTGATCAGAATTATAATGTGCTGCTAGGAGCGTTACCCAAGTAAGACAGTGTCTAGTGAGCTTGAGAGAGGGCACACATAGAATGGCTTAATAATAATAATAATAATGATATCAGAGAAATGTAAATAAAGACATCTCTGAAGTACCACTTCACACTTATTCGACTGGCTAAGATAAGGAAAAGATATCGACAAATGTTGGAAGGAATTTGGTAAAACTAGGACACTGATAAATTGTTGGTAGAATTATGAAATGATCCAACCATTCTGGAGAACAATTTGAAACTATGCCCAAAGGGCTATTAAACAGGTCATAATCTTTGATCCAACCATCTCACTGGGTCTGTATTCCAAAGAGATCACAAAAGAGAGGAAGGATCCACATGTGCAAAAATGTTTGTGGCAGCCCTTTTTGTGGTGGCAAGGAATTAGAAAATGAGTGGATGCCTATCAGCTGGAGAATGGCTGAATAAGTTTAGAGTATATGAATATAACGGAATGTTATGTGTTCTATAAGAAATGATGAGGAAGCTGATTTCAAAAAAGCCTGATAAAATAATGAAGTGGAAAAGTTGAACCTTTATTTCTGTGAGAGTTTATTGGTTATTAAAAGAGTTTTTCAATTTCTTGGAGACAATTCCAGTTGCTCCTCTCTTCCTCTTATTTAATTCTGCACCCCTCATTTTCACTCTCCACTGTCTTACTAAGAGACATATTCTGACAGATGAGTTCTAAGTTGTTTGGGCTACATATCATAAAGGATTCTTCATCTATTGGTTTTTCTGCTGGCTATAGATTTTTCCAGGAGGCACTGCAAGGTTTGGGGGTTTGTTAGTTGTATCAAGTACAACAAGGAACCCCTATAGGACTTTACCATGTAAAAAGAACCTGTAGAGAATGAGACTGTCAGATCAATGGCCTTCTTGACCTGAAGCTCTGACACTGACAGTTGCCTTCTTCTGGATTCTCTCTCCCCTCTAAGTTCTTGGGTCACCTCTTTTTCCTAGTTCTTCTAACTATTTCATTACTCCTACTCAGTCTTCTCTGATGGATCTTCATCTAGGTTGTCCTCATGAACCACTGGGGTCTCCCAAGGATCTCTCCTGTCAGACTGTTCACTTTTTTTTTTAAAACAACAACACAAATGACTTCTCCAATATCCTGTTTAATTTCTATGATCCACATGTGGAGGGCAAGCAGCTGTGACTTTGAAACAGTAGTTTCTCATTTAACCATGTGCTCTGGGGCAGAGATGGTTAAATGAGAAACCACTGTTTCAACAATGCTTCCAGGTACTTGACAGCTGCAATCATTTTTTTTCCCGAAGTGAGAATTTTCACACAATTCTCTATCTACCTCTATGTAGCTTTCTCTGAGATAGAAAAAGGAAATAACACTGGGCCTCTGATACTTTTCTACTTTTTCTTTTAGGTACCAGCTTTAAAAGCTCACAGATTTGCAGACTTCACAGGCATCAGAGACGAAGGCTGAATTATCTGATCTCAAAAAAAAAAAATGACTAAAGATTATGGTTAGGCAGACATTTTAGTACATTAAGAAGATGTCAAATGAATGTGATAGAATACTACTGTTCTATAAGAAATGATGATCAGGCTGACTTCAGAAAGGCCTGGAAAGACCTACATGAACTACTGCTGAGTAAAGTGAGCAGAACCAGAAGAATGTTATACACAGTAACAGCAACATGATGTGACGATCAACTGTGAATGATTTAAGTTATTCTTAACCACACCCAGAGAAAGAATTATGTAGGTCAAAGCATACTATTTTCACTTTTTTACCCCTTTGGTTTTTTCTTTTCTTTTTTCTTTCACAACATGAGTAGTATGGAAATTTACACATGTATAAATGATATAATGTATAATACAACATGGTATTATACATATATAGTAGATGTATGTATTTGCTGTCTTGGGGAGGGGGAAGAAAGGAAGAGTGGGAGAAAAAATTGGAACTCAAAATTTTACAAAAGTAAATATTGAAAACTATCTTTATATGTAATTGGAAAAAATAAAATACTATTAAGTGAAAAAGATTTAAATTAAAAGAATGTCAGCATAAGTTGATATAAGCTGTCAGCATAAATTTTCTTCACTGATGTTGTGAGTTTTAGAAAATTCATTGACAGCCTTAGCTAATTTAATAGTTAGCTTATCCCCAAAATTCATCTCTGGGGTCCATACTAGAAAGCTTGAGCCTCATAGCCACTACCAATTTATACTGGCTTAACTAATAGAACCTAGATTGTCCTGTTTTAAATATGCTACAATAAGATAGAGGAAGAGGGCCTTGATAGGATAAATTAATCAACATTTATGATCAAAGTAGCTTTGAGAGGGAGTTATGACTCACCTTTAAATCAAATTCACACAATTCTTGAGGAATATTATCTATTCTTCATAGATAATAAAGCAGACTCACTTAGACTAGTTAACAAAGGCAAGTAAGTTCAGACTTACTGACTGACATATTATAGGTCCCACACAATGTTTAGTGCAAGATAATCATTACTTGGTAGAAGATCTGAGGATATCTAAGTTATGGAATTATTTTTCAAAAAAATATTAGAAACTACAATCTTCCTGGAAAGGTAATGGGAAAGCTTAGATTTCAGCGAACAAGTAGAACAAGCAGCTTCTAAAGCCTAGGCCTGAGTTTGATTTTCTTTTATGTAACAAGGATTTCACATTTTTCTACCGTGTCTGAATAACCACAATCTGGATTGTTGTTTTCCCCCAAAATCCACAACATCAACTATAGTTCTTCCCTAAGGCAATGCATGCCTCTCTGCCCTTTTAGAGACAACTACCCTAACTAGAAAACCTTCCTAATATGGAATATTATAAATATTCTTATAAAATGGTAATCTTGGAATAGGAAACTAGCTCCAGCTTCGATGTGGTATATCTGCTCTCACAAATTGACTCTAAAGACTTATCCTTAGCCTGCACAGAAAGAGAGTTCTATAATCTGAATTAGTTCTGTAACTTATTCATCTGTCTCCACTTAAAAGTGAGTCGTGGCCCAAGATTCTGAGGTAAATCCACCTTAAATAAGATGCCAGGAGATTATTCACATTCACTAAGTGTGGAGACATTTCTGATTTTCTTTTTAAATATGACTACCTCCATATTTCACAGACTTGAGCTTTTAATTAGTATAGCTGGTGGGGTATGAGGAGTTATTGACATTTATTTCTGGTGTCTTTAAAAAAATTATTAAAGATTAAGATAGAAGAAATTGATATTTTAGTTTCATAGAATTCTCCTTCTAGGGTTCATGTGGCAAAAGACATGTGTGGCCCAATACGGACTGTGTATGTCAACAATGAAAAGAAATAAGCAAATGTAAAACTACTGCATGCCCCATTTTAATATTCATATTTTGGTGTGGATGATGTTTATTTTTCCATGTCCTGAGGCTTCTAAAAAGCTCTGGAAAACTCAAGCTTAAGAATGGAAAATATGGACAAAAATGCTTATTTTTTCTTATAGTTTAATTCCAAATTAAGCAGAACCTCTTCCTGTCATTTGTATATTTCCAAATACAGGATCTCTAATTTCAAGAAATCCCTCAAATATGACTGAATCAGAATGGTTTATAAAAGATGAAAATCTATCGCAAACTAATTAGCAAATAATCTCATTACTATATACTGAAAAGATAAATTTTTTCAACAACAGGGCTAAAAATACGTATAAACAGTTGCCTTATCCCCTACCTCTTGGTAAGTTTATTTTTCCTGGGAGATCAAAGAATTCAGAAGCAACATTAGAAGAAAAAACTATATATATATAGTATATGTTTGAGAGTGATTATTATACTGTACTGAAATGTAAATATAACACTGAAAAACCAGGAACAGTTGGCCAAATTCTGACCTAAGGTCACTTTTGGCAGGGAGGTAGTAATTCTGAATGTAAAGCTTTGAGGAAAAAAGTACTTAATGACGCAAAAAGAACAATACAGGAAAAAAATTCACTGAATAGCTCCAAGAACAAGAGTCAGAACTCTGTAAGAATTCTTAGACCACTTAACTTTCATGGTTGTTACCTACCATGGACCATATGATGCCCTGTGGCTTGGGTTTTGTGCAGCCGGTCACAATTATTCTGGTAGGAGTGAGGATGTAATCCACAGTTAGATCATGAGCACCAATCAGGTCTTCAGGTATATCAATCACCTGATGGAAGAAAAAGAGGAATATCAGTGGTGGCAAACTCTAATAGAAATGGATCCTTATTGGCCATATGTTGACTCAGAAAATCTCAAACTAACATTATCTATGTGGTTCTGTATTTTTATTTATTTTGTTTAATATGTTCCAATTACATTTTAATTTGATTCTGGCCACACTGGAGAAATTTGCTGACAGTTGGCAAGCTTGAAACCTCTGGTGTGGATGATCTGAAAAGGCCTGATGCACATCTCTGGTTTACTGAAGGAGTCATCAGTAGGAACGGAATACACTGGTTATAGGAAAGCATACCCAAATCCACATTTTAGATGGGGGGCTGCTTGGGATATTACTAAATGAATCCAGCCTTAGCTGATTAAAACCAACACATGGAACAATCACAGTAAGAGGGCAGTAAAACAGATGCAGAGATCTCTCTCTCTCTCTCTCTCTCTCACTCACACACACACACACACACACACACACACACACACACACACACAGTCAACAACAGTTCAGCCAACAGAAATTACCTGGCAGTCATGCACAATGGTTACTACGGGTGTCTCCTCCCTGACTGCTCCCATGGATACCATCATTGCATATTCCATGTCAGCATAACCTTCTCCTTTCCCAATTCTCCATCCTGTCAGAAAACAAAGCCATAATACAAAGAATAGCTTATAAGGTGTTGATAAAAGTAAAGAATAGTTTGAATTTTGTTGTGTCAGGGCTAAAACTAAAAATGAGGCTTGTCCCTTTCAAATGAGTCCATTCTCAAAGGAAGCTAATCTAAGATGGACCTTCAATAGTCAAAAATACATGTCTTATCCTTCTACCTTGGTAGCTCACACTGATTCTGCTAAACAATATCAGAAATATATTTTCTATTAGAAAGGAAAATGAATTTCACAAAAATATCTCACCTTAATCTGTGGCAATAAAGATCCTCTTTTAAGATAATTAAGTGGCAATTTAGAAACATATTTGAATAGATCTCTAACAAAACAATCCTTGGGAAGAAAAAGTCAAGCTTTTTTTCAAAACTGAGCTTGTAATGATGGTCACTTAACATAATTACATTTATATAATGTTTTAGGTTGAGAAGCACTTACTACTGTAAATTATCTTGTATGATTCTTTGGAACAATCTTATGAGGTAGGTCATATAAATATTATTTGTTTTACAAATGAAAAAGTAAAGCTCTGGTAAGTGAGGCAGCCTTGCCAAGGCAAAGCAGAACCCTGACTCTACATCTTTTGACCCCTGAGGCCTTTTGCTTCTCAGATATGTTTTCTGGGATCCTGGAGTGCTTTGCCATTTCCTTCTCCAGGTCATCTTACAAATGAGGTAACTGGCAAACAGGATTAAGTGATTTGTGCAGCGTTACAGAAGTAGTGAGTGTCTGAGCTCAGCTTTGAACTCAGGAAGAGGAGTCTTCCTGACTCCAGGCCCAGAACTCTATGCACTATGACGCCACCTAGCAGTCCAAATAATAATGTACTTTTCTATAAACAGAAATTAAAGGAGTAAAATGATTTATCTAAAGTTCAGTAATGGAACTGGGATTCAAATCCAGAATTTCTAGCTTCTTAAGGAAATATAACACATTTAACTTTTACAAAAAGACCAAATATAGAAAGAAAGGATTTTTAAAAAAATTTCAAAAGATCCATTCTTTTAAACTACTATCATTCTGGGACACTAGCTATTTTGGAAATCTTGATCACAAAGATCTCAGATAATTCTGATCCTGAGGGAGGTTAATATAAGGCCTTAGTTTACAAAGTTCTCTCTTTCTCACATCTCCTGCCTCTCAGGTCTCTCTCTCCCACTGCCCTTCTCCTTTCCAACTCCCTCCCCATTTCTCTCTTTGTTCCTCTGTCTGTCTTTCTCTCTTCCTTCCCTCTCTCTCCCTCCACCCCTGCAATTGTCTGTCTCTTTTTAAGAGATAAAAGGAAAAAACCTTACTAGCCACAGTCAAAACATTCTTTTAAAAGAGCATCTCTGTTAATATGCCGACCTCAGGTGGAACCTATCGATTCGCCAATTTAAACAGATTACTTTCAAAGTGCCTGGTTTTGAAGCATACAAGATGGCCTTGTGGAATGAAATAGCAGCATGGTGGAAAAGTCCACTGTTAACCACAGGAGCTTAACTGTTTGGGGCAGTTGAGGGGTGAGCTGCCTGGCAGAGGGAGCACAGCTTTGCCAGAGGCCATCATGCAGGTGGCATGGTTCAGTTCACCTGGCAAAGGACCAAAGGTTTCTGAAAGTTTGGCGAGGAGTGTAAGGGACGTGTTGTGCTGTTAAGGATATGACTGATCACAAGAAAAACAAAGCTCAAAAGCTGAGGCTTTTCCACTGTTCAAGTCCCCTGAAAACCAATGATTTACTGCAAATATATTCAGCTTCAGGTCCAGGTAACTTGAGAAAGATCTTTTCTTTAAGGTAGGTGAATTTGAAAGTGGTGAATGATTTGAGGGCTCAACTTAATCCTCGGTGATCCCATCGATGACTGTTTTAATTAGGAAGACTAAATGCATGAGTGAAAGAGCCCTGTACTAGAAGGTTAGTTTCTCTCACTAAATAGGGTTTGGAGAGCAAAGTCTCTTCTGCACCAGTATTTCCTCATCTATAAAATGAGATGGTTGAACTTAAAAGCCTCTATGTGTCCATGGTAATGATCAGTAGTGATTCAGACACATGTTTAGCAAGGGATTGTGTCCCTGGGGATACAATCATGAGAAAAATCAATTAAAAATACTTGTAGAATAGCAACTGAAATCACAACCATATTAGAAAACATGAACCCAAACACTTTAGATGACAGTGTTGATATAACTTTTTGGATAAACTAATAAATGTTTAATACCCACCTTTTTCAGAAACAGCCACTGATCCCACCACTATCAAATCCATAAGGACTTTAGAATCCAAACCTATAGGTACGCTGTAGTTTTTTACACCCTAAATGCAAACACATGTTTTAAAAACTTCAAATGCAATAGCAAAAACAAGGTGGGCAAATAAAATGTTATTTATCACCACTTATTGGTGATAATGGAGAGGGAATTCACCACTTATTATTTAAATCATAGCTATATACTTAAGTTACAAAACCAATTCTTGTCTATGTGAACAAAATTTTCCTTGATCAAGGAGAAAAAGGGTCATTAACATATATATATATATATACACACACACACATGTGTACATGTAATACACACATGTATATATCACACACACACATCTCTGTATATATGCCATTAATTAATGAAAATCTATATAAAAAGAATGAGGCTAAAAACATGATATGATGTAAGGATGAAACCAAACTTTCTTAGAAAGTCCAGAAAAATATAAATTTTAACTTTAATTAGCTTAATTTTCAAAAATTGGAAAGTTATTAGGAAGTATATTAAATGGCCATGTATACAAGTAGAAAATGACTTATGAAATTAGCAAATATGGTTCCATTTTTAAATTCATGGTTAAAATCACAATGATCCTTTCATCTCACTACATAGTTCAAACTGTCACAATTCTTTATCTCTAGATAGCTATTTCCAACAAATCAGGAGAATAATGATTGTTACCTCAAAACAATCTTTGAAATTCCTTGGGTGCTGGGTGCTGTGTTAAGTGACTGACCCTGCTGATGGGCTGAACTACATTTTTCTTTAATCTCAAACTGCATCTTCTTAAACTTATCTTTCCTTTTTAAAAAAAATTATTATAGCTTTTTATTTATAAGTTATATGCATAGGTAATTTTACAATACTGACAACTGCAAAACCTTTTGTTCCAATTTTTCTTCTCCTTCCCCCTATCCTTTCCCCCAGATGACAGGATGACCAATACATGTTAAATATGTTAAAGTATAAATTAAATACAATACATGTAGACATGTCCAAACAGTTATTTTGCTGTTCAAAAAGAATCAGACTTTGAAATAGTATACCATTAGCCTGTGAAGGAAATCAAAAATGCAGGCAGACAAAAATAGAGGGATTGGGAATTCTATGTAGTGGTTCATAGTCATCTCCCAGAATTCTTTTGCTGGTGGAGCTGGTTCAGTTCATTACTGCTCTATTGGAGCTGATTTGGTTCATCTCATTCTTGAAAAAAGGCCAGGTCCATCAGAATTGATCATCATATAGTGCTGTTGTTGAAGTGTATAATGATCTCCTGGTCCTGCCATTTCACTCAGCATCAATTTATATAAGTCTCTCCAGGTCTTTCTGAAATCATCCTGTTGGTCATTTCTTACAGAACAATAGTATTCCATAATATTCATATACCACAATTTATTCAGCCATTCTCCAATTGATAGGCATCTATTCAGTTTCCAGTTTCTGGCCACTACAAAGAAGGCTGCCACAAACATTCTTGCATATACAGGTCTTTTTCTCTACTTTAAGATCTCTTTGGGATAGAAGCCCAGTAGTAACACTGCTGGATCAAAGGGTATGCACAGTTTGATAACTTTTTGAGCTAGTTCCAAATTGCTTTCCAGAATGGCTGTATGTATTCACAATTCCATCAACAATGTGTTAGTGTCCCTGTTTTCCCACATCCCCTCCAACACTGAGCATTATCTTTCCCTGTCATTCTAGCCAATCTGACAAGTGTGTAGTGGTCTTAATTTGGCTCAGCATTGTCTTAATTTACATTTCTCTGATTAATAATGACTTGGAGCATCTTTTCATATGGCTAGAAATATAAACTTATCTTTCCTTAGACTCCACTCCATGGATGGACTTCCTTTAAATATTACTGTCACTGACTCAAGTTTTCTGTCCAATAAGTTTGAGAAACAGGAAGAGCTCTTAAAGTTACTGAGGGTAACTCAGGAGGCAGGTGATGATTATTATGGACTGGCTCTGTGGGATCCAACGGGTGTGGGAAGATGGACAAACATGCAAAACATTGAGGCAAAATTGAGATATGCAATCTGCCTAAAAAACCTAATCTAACTAACATCAGAGTTTCTGGGATGGATGCACCAGAAGCAATTATTTTAGCCATGAAATCAGAAAACTAACTGTCTGATTGTCTACAGGTCTGCTTGT
Source organism: Antechinus flavipes (assembly GCF_016432865.1). NCBI lineage: Eukaryota > Metazoa > Chordata > Mammalia > Dasyuromorphia > Dasyuridae > Antechinus > Antechinus flavipes. Next base: position 55,088,862 of record NC_067399.1, on the reverse strand, counting down.
TTGTCTGTGCTGATCTATATTATTAATTAAAAAAAAAAGAAAAAAATCAAAAATCTAAACCTTTTGTCATGTGGTCATGATCTTAATAATTATATATTGCTTTCCATTAATTTACTTTCTTCTTTTTTTTTAAACTAAACCTGTTTATACCTTAGCAATAAAATATGTTTAAAGTCAAATATAATTTTTGTAGGTCTTTAGTAAATGTTGAATATTTGTTGAAAGATTCTGGATCTCTTATCCTAAAAACTTTGTTTTGTAAGTTATTAAAAGGAAGAATTATCTTGAAGGCAAGAAAGATTACTGAATTCTTTAGAATATATATTAGGAAGTTGATGACTTTGGATTTCAAATTCTACAAACAGGTCCATTTTGCAACTGTAGTAAAGGGCCTGTAATATTAAATAGATGCTTTAAATTTTACAATACAACTAAATTATATAATATGACAAAGCTGAGATTTGAACTCAGGTCCTCTAACTTGTAATTCATCACTCTTTCTACTGGACCACATTGTCTTGTTCACAATGGTAGACCACAGTTAATAACAGAGCCTTAAAAGATTATAATTCTGATTTTTACAGGGCTGATAGGTAGACATATTTTGAATTTTACATTGAAATTTTGAAGATATGAACAAGAGAAATTCCAATGAGAAGGAAAAGAGGTAGTCATGCAAAAGGTCAATATGGCTTCTAAGGGAATAATTAATTGATCAGTTCAAATTTAAAGGCAATTATAGATGATGGAATTAAGGGAAAGATAAATGAAGATGAATAGATCAGTAGCATAGTCATGTAAAAATAGTGACTGGCTACACAGCAGAAGATGAGCTGAGGCTCATAATGAATACAAAAAGAACAAGGATTTCATCAATTGGCTAAAGAATAATTGGGATGAAATACTATTGTACCTTAAAAAAATAATGAGATAGATAGTTTCTGAAAAACCTGGATAAACTTGAATGATCTGATGCAGCGTGAAGTGAGCAGCTTGAGGAGAGCATTGCACACAGTAACTGCAATACTGTAGTGATGATCAACTTTGAAAAACACAGCTAACTCAGATTGAGACAAAGATCCTAGACAATTCCAAAGGACTCATGATGAAAAATATTATCCACCTCCAGAGAAAGAATTAATTACGAGTTTACTTGTCTCTGTGATGACCTACTTTCCCCGACAATAAGACCTATCCCAAAAATAAGCCCTCCCCTTACTGTGTAAGATTCCTCTAAAATAAGCCCTCCCCCGAAAATAAGCCCTATTGAGATTGCTACTGTAGTGAAGGTGATCCCCTGCGCTACACTCTACATTACAGTACCCTCTGTATGCACCATCCCCCCCCCCCCCCGACTCCGGGTGAAACGCACTCCGAGCTGCATCCAATCAGAGCTGCAGCAGTGAGCTCGTCATCCTGTGCTTCCCCAGTGATTTGCTTGCTGGCGCCATTGACAGCAGTGCTGTGGAGGAGAGCTGAGGCAGGACATAAAAACCCGGTATGTAAGCAGGAGTGAGGGGGCATGATGGAGGATAAAAGGGGCATGATGGAGGATAAAAGAACTCAGGGGAATGATGGAGGATAAAAGAAGAACTCAGGGGGCATCATGGAGGATAAAAGAAGAACTCAGGGGGCATCATGGAGGATAGAAGGAGCACTCAGGGAGCATGATGGGGTTAAAACATTATTGAGGGGCATGATGGAGTGAAAAGAAGGACTGATGGTCATAATTTTATTATTCTGTCTGCACATGTCACCTCTGTTTTGGCAATTCGTTTGGATGGAAAGAAAGCCACACCTCTAATCATCAGTAAGGGCAAGAAAGATAAGATTGAACGTGTATCAGGCATTTACGTTCTTGAAACCGAAAAAGCCTGGTGTACACAAGCCATTATAAGAAAGTCGGTTGATTTAATGCTGCCACTTGTTATGTGAAGTAACCAAAGAGGTCTGATAATGTGGGATTCAGCCAGCACTCACCGCACTAAAGAAATGAAGAACTTCCTAGCAGAGAGAAGAATAGATCAAGTAATGATTCCTGCAGGAATGACTGCCTATCTCCAGACCCTTGATATTGCAATAAACAAGCCATTCAAGGACCATTTGCGCATGGAAGTCAATGACTACACTGAAAATAGAATGGAAAGAAATCAGCGTGGAAACTTTGTGAAGCCCTGTCTGCAAGAAGTTGTGACTTGGGTGAAGAAGTCATGGGATAAAATTACTGACAGCTGTGTCGCCAAGGCACTATGAGCAGGTTACCTGGACAAGACATGTTCATTTAAAGAGAGCTATATGGCTGGACATGACAGATTGGGTCCACTTCTTCTGAAGGAAATAGAGGCGCAAAACATCCAGGACGGAATTCAGGGTATGGACACTTATGACGATGTTGTTGAAGATGACATGATCATTATTGAATAAAGGTACTTTTTTTTTGTTCACATTTACCTGTTTATTAAAATTGCTGTCAATGTTCATTAAAATAAGCCCTCCCCTGAAAATAAGCCCTCTGGGGTTTTTCTGTCCAAAAAATTAATAAGACAGTGTCTTATTATCGGGGAAACACGGTACATTACTATTAACAAAAAAAAAGGAAACAAACAAAAAACCCAAACTCTTGCCTTGAAGCATATTTTTCACTTTAATTTTTTTGCCTTTTTTTGTTTTTTGTTTTTTTTTTTTTTTTTTGGCAATAGGGCTAAAATGGAGATGTTTTACATGACTTCACATATATAATGGTTATTATAATGTTTGCCTTCTCAATGGGTATGGGGGAGGGATAAGGGAAAAACATAAATTGGAACTAAATTTTTTTTTTAATATTGAAAAATAAAAGAACAAGGGCTTAAGATGTTTTTCAAAGAAAGAAGAGAAAGAATTCATTACAGGTTAGAAATGAACTTTAATAAATTAGTAATTAACTTTGAATTTCAGATTCTATAACATATTTTTTCTCCTCTGGCATCTAAACCAAAGGCTATAGAATAAAAAGGATTGAGAAATAGGGAAATGCATATAATATTAAAGAGATCTTCAATTTTGAGTTCCTACCTTATGTTACAAATGAGAAAAAATAAATGTTAATTGGAAAATTTGGGATCAGATCTGTTATTTCAGTGCAGATATAATTGCTGAGTCTTTATTGGTGATCTTTGAAAGACCTTCAATGAGAGCAGGAAGCTTCAGAACCATAATGGTAATGGACTCTGATATTTCACATTTTGTTCTGTCCATTCCCCACTTAGATGGATGGCCACTGTGACTAAGCTATAATGGCCACATCTTGTTAAGGACCATATCTAAGTGAAAGGGCAGGCCAATTTTCAGAGAGCCTCCACAGCTGTGATACTTGAAGGAGTTGCAAAGTAGCCTTTACTGATGCAGCTGTTGCTTATGGATTGGGAATGAAATAAATTAGAGGCAAGAGGGAAGAGGAGAAAGGTCAGAGAACGCAACTGCCTCTCAGTCTCCTTGTATCATCATCATTCTCTCAAATGAAGAGATCCATTCTACAGGTCTGAGTTAGCTCTCTAGCAGCCACTGGCAAGTGGCTCCCGTATTGCAACATATGGCACCCGAACATGAGGCATAAGAAACACAAGAAACAAAGAAGCAGCAGCACCCAAGAGCTGTTTGTGAGTAGGATCCTCCCAGGAGAGTTACTTTGGTAACCCTTGGGGAAGGAAAGGGAGAAGTGCCCCAGTAAGACTTTTTTAATTGGGGTAATTAAATAGGCCAACACATCAAAGGGCCGAGCCAGGAGACTGATGAGAGATTTATGAAAAATGCCTGTTCTGATTACAGTCCTCTTCTCCATTTGAAAGTTTGCCTCCATGACATCTCACAAGATTCAATACTTGCTATAGTGCTGTTTGCATTCCCTAACATGCAGACTCAGATATCATAGCATGTGAACTTAGATAACAGCTAATTTATAAACTTACAGACCATGCTACGGAGGGAAAATAAGCACATTTCCATAAAACAAAACATGGGGAATTGTTAAGGACCATGCCTAAGTGAAGGAGCAGGTCAGTTCTCCAAGAGCTTCCATAGCTATGACACTTGAAGGAGTTGCAAAGCAGCCTTTGCAGATGTTCCTTGTGGATTGGGAATGAAATAAATTGAAGGCAAGAGGGAAGAGGAGAGAGGTCAGAGAATGCAACTCTTCTCAGTCTCCTTGTATCATCATCATCCTCTGACATGAAGAGATTCATTCTAGAGGTCTGAGTTAGACCTCCAGCAGCCACTGGCAGGTGGCTCCCGTATCACAACATCTGGCATTACAAACACTATTTTCTTGTTGTTGTTTTTTGCCTCTTTGCTACTGTGGATGAGAGAAATCCTTCGTATACCATATTGGGAAGATAAAGGACATTTCTAGGAGTATTGGAGTATTGGTCTGCTCGTCAAAAAGCCAGTCAAGTAGACTAGCCAAGGTAGCCTATCACGATAAAGGCACGTGTTCCAGACTAGACTGAATTACTGTGGTAATAAGTACCACAAGGCAAATGTCATACTTCAACCTTTAAGTCAGCATATCACTCTCTTTTAAAACATCTACCACACTTCAAACAGCTATTTTAATCCTGACTACTTGGCAACGACTCCACCATTACCCCCTACCCTGAACACACTGAAAAAAATAAGCCAGAATCATAGCCTTTCCCTTAACTTGCCCTGTTTCAGAGTCAAGGTCATTGCTGTACCTACAACAGTGAACACTGGGGTACACCACCACGGGGTCTCACTGGTCAGAGATTCCTAGGAACTCTCAGAACTTACCCAAAGTTTTGCACAGATTGTCATTCTAGCTGAGTGACATCTCAAACACCAGCCCATTTTCTGTCCACTGGGCTGAGAGTCCACCACCCACAGAACTCAAGGCCCCAAAGTACCTGTAGCCAGGCCAACAAACCCTTCTCTCACACATTTATTCCCACCCTTTTCCAGAACTCTTTCAACTGGCTAAAGCCTTGAAAAGGTCATACACAAAGCCAGGTCTATAACTATCTGGAAGAGGACCATAGTTCACAAGTTTTAAAATACTGGATAGTATTTTAAAAAGGGAAGGAATAGTATATTTAAAAGTAACAATATTTGCTATAATGAAATTTGATCTATATGTTATTTTTACTTGTGTTATTTAAATTATGAAGTGTAACAATTTGAATTAGAATACATTTTACCAAATTCTCCTTTTAGCTCTACTGCAATAGGGAACTGCATATAAATCAGTCAAATGATCAACAAAATGCTAAAACAGAAGTTTCAACGGCATTTCCTTATACCACATTTTAACACTAGAGGACACTAGAGGATCATCTACCTTAAAAAAAAATTTTTTTTAGAGGGGAATTCATAGAATCTTATAGAATATCCTTTCCTCTGGTCCCCTTAGGAGGGACTTTAAAGATGATCTTATCCAACCTGAGTAATCTTCCATTGGGAGAAACTGAATCCTAGATTTTCCCAATGAGACAAAACCACCATAACAACAATGAATAAAATCTAGGTTGTTATATTCTCAAGATAGTAATCCAAAAAAAAATTATAAATAATTTACCTTATTTATTCAGTTCATATAGATGATTTTCAATTTTCTACCTAAGTGCCAGGTAGTACTTGATATTCCTTTTGGGATGCACTTAAAAAATGAAACCATAAATCTTTTTTAAGTATATAATAAATTCAATATCTAAATTTCTGGGCTGTCCTGTTTTACAAAGCATTTCCTTCCAGACTTCTATTCTTCCTATGAATTTTAAGTTGCTTCAAGGACACTTTTTAAATTTAATTTTTTCAATTAACAAAAATCTATTTTGTCTCTTTCATATTTCAAACTTCCTTTGGAAAAAACAAAAATAAAAACAAAATCTTGTGACAAATAAACAAATTCGCATGTCAGCTGTGTCCCCAAGATATATGTTGTATTCATTCTCTGATTTATTTTTTAAAATAACATTTTATTAATATTTCATTATTTTTATAACACCAGAATATTCTCCCTTTCCCTCCCCGAGAACTATTTCATTTAACAAATAACATTTTTTTTAAAAAAGAAAGAGGTAGAAAAACAATTATAAAAACTGATGCACAGAACAAGTCAGAAAAATATATACAATTTACCACCTTCATGGACCTCCTACCAAGATAAAATAGTGGGAGTAGGAATATCCTCTCATTTATCTTCAATGGGCCATGTGTTATTTCTAATTTTGCAACATTTACTTTTCACTGTTTTATAATTGTTCTTTCCTCAATATTATTGTAGTTGTTATTTTCTTGGCTCTGCTTACCTCATTGTGTATCAGATTGTGTAAATTTTCCCATGGTTCTCTATATTCACATTTATAATTTCTTACAGCACATTAATATTTCATTATATTTTTGTATAATTTGTTTAGACATTCCTCAATCAATGGGTGTCTATTTTGTCTTCAATTCTCTACCACAAAAAGTACTGCTAAAAAAATCTTCATATATATGGGATCAATGATATACAAAGTTTTATAATTAGTCCAGATCAAAAGATATGGACTTTTTTTTTTTCACTTTATGTGTATATTGGTTTCCAAAATGATTATATTGAAATCACAACTCCACCAAACATGCACTAGTATATATATTTTCTTATAACTCTTCCAACATTGATTACTGCTGTTTTTTTATTATTGTTGCCTATTTGTTAGGTATAAAATAAAACCTCAGGGTTGCTTTGATTTGAATTGTCTTGTCATTCAGTTAGAACATTCTTTCATATAGTCAAAAGCTTATAATTCTTCTTTTGAAAAAACTTGTTTGTCCTTATAGTTTTGATCTAAATAAAGATAGAGGTGTTTTTTAGCTTTTCAGTAAGCCAAGACTCTGAATGAGATAATTTTTACAGAAAAAAGGAAGAGCATCCAAAAACTAAACAGCAGCATCAAAGATGGGGAAAACCATACTATTGGTTACAAAGCTTGAAGCATCACAGACACATGGAACAATCTGATTAACTGGAAATTAAGAGTCAGGGATTAGTAATGACCCTTTCTTTCATCCCATAGCTAAGAAATGTTAATTTTTTGAATTCACCAGCAAGGACTGCTTAGTGATAGTGGATCAGAGTTATTTGCATAACAGACCAGACTCCCAGGCTTTCAACTGAATCCTTCAAGAATAATAGATTTCCTTGAGACAAGAAAAAAAAAAAAAAACAGTAATTAGCAGATCTGAACTTCTGAACTTAGCTCAGGGACTTACACAGGAAAGCTGAATTTTCAAACTTTGAGAAAATTCAAACATGACTTTGACAGTTACAAAAATGTCAGTGATGAAACAGAATAAAATCAATAACAAAATTAAATCAATTTATTTTTCTCAATTTTCAATATCCTTTGCCTTTATATCCTTTCTATTTCTTTAAGAAGTGTTTTATAATTGAATGCATATAAGTATTTCATGTATTTGGATAGACTGATCCCAATATTTGGTGAATTTTATTTTTATTATTTTATTTATTTATTTATTTATTATTTTATTTATATTATTACTTTTTGAATTAGTTATTACTATATAGAAATGCTGGTCATTTTTGTAGGTTTATTTTTGAAGCTTCACTTTGCTGAAGCTATTTTTTCTCATTGTGGGTTTCATAGGATTTTTTAAGCAAATGAGGATGGCATCATGGTTTTTATCTCCTCTACGCCTACAGAACAAGAAGTTTTAAATTGCACCAAGACATTTGGGACCTGAATTTATGCCATTATTTTCTTCCTCTTATTTCACTGCTATTGATAGCATTTCTAGAACTACATCAAATCATACTAGATAAAGAGAAATCATTTTTGCTTTATTCTTGTACTGATTGGGAAAGCTTCTAGTGTATACTCAGTGCCATGATATATACTTTTGGTTTTAAATATATACCTTTTGTAATACCACAAAATAATTTATCTGTGTATATTTTTGGCATACATGAATACTGCATTTTGTCAAAGGTTTTTTCTGCAACTACTGAGATAAATATATGGTTTGGAATATTTTTGAACACAAACTACTAGGGAAAAACTGTCTAATAAGAACTACAAAGAAAACTGTAAAGCACTTTGTCAGACTAATGCCATATGCCACACTCAGAGACAAAAAATTATATTATAAAATAATCAGAGGAGAATGGATTAGATACCTTTTTATAATTTTAGTTATGGGGAGAACTCAACCCAAAAAGAGATGAGAAAATAATGAAAAATAAAATAAATAATTTTAATTACAAAATGAACAATGCTTTATGAAGCACACTATCCTCATAGCAACAATGAAGAAGTCAGTGACTTAGCATTTATTGCTAATTATGTGCGAAGTATTGGGGATATAAAGAGAAAAGCAGAGATAGCTCCTACTCTCAAAAATCTCAAAAAAAAAAAAAAAAAAGATTATTTTACCCTAATAGAATTGGTGCACTTAAGATAAAAGAAATTGTTAAGAAGGGAAATCTTTGCATAAATTATATTAGATAAAAGCCTGGTTTCAAGAATATACAGGAAACTGATGCAAATATATATACTCTCAAGTGCTAGTTCAAAACAAATTGATTAAAGTCTATCACTAATTTCCCCAAAAAAATATTCAAACTATCAACAAGCACAAGAAAAAAATGCTACAAATCACAAGTAAGAAGAAAAATATGAATCAAAATAACTCTGATTTTATCCTGCAAAACAAAAGGGTTTATCTATCAAAATAGCAAAGATGTATGATAAAAGATAGGAATTTTCAGTCAATTACTGGAGCAGCTCTAGGAAGACAGAAAGACTAATAAATGGCCAATCTGTTCTGTAGAAGAAATAAGGAAAGGTACTGGCCTCTTCTTAGTGAAAATGAGGACAGGGAAAGGAGGAAAGCAGAATGGCTTATCTAGGAGTCTAGAATGTTGCATGTTTTCTCAGATGAGCTCCCCATAATGATTGTGCTTAACTGTATTTGTTATGGGGAAGGCTAATTGTGGAAGAACATATTGAGAAATGACTTCAGCATTGAGAAGACCTCAAAACTTTTTTAAAAAATCTCATATGAATGATAACTTTTTGACTCATGAAAATTCCTTTTCTACTATTCCACTACTGAAAGTCTCAGATCAAAACAGTTCTGATTCTGTTTTATCAGGGATGTCCATTTTTCATACTTACCTGAGAAGTGGCACACTTTCTCAAGATTTCTTTTGTTGCTCCAGGTGGTGGGACAATCTTATTAAATAATCCCGTTCTCAGTCGTGGTGTAGGAACTAACAAAGTTTTTCTGCCCTTTTAGAGGAAAAATTATAAGAGATTACAAATGAAAAAGTATTCTTTATTTTTTCAAATTACATCAGATAGAGTACCTAGCTTCCATATGTTATTTCTGAGCATGACCAGAATACCACCACTTTAAAGTAAGCAATATACAAAGTTAAGTACAGTAATTGCTTTGAGTTTGTGGTACATCTCGATTAAGTGAAACATTTACAGGATGGTCCATTTTACACTATCTCATATCAAACCAATGGCATGGATTTAATGCTTTATATGATGAATATTAATTTCTTCAAACAGTTCTATCATATTCAGTGACTCATAAGGATTTTGGACAACTATAAGTGTAAAGATTTTATCTAAAATCACTTTAATAATTCAAACTGATCAAATTGTATGAGAATTTCAATTATAATATTTTTGTGCTTCCCATGTTCTCATAGCATGAACTCCTGCTGTGTCAGCAGCACAGTCCTTGGTACTTCATGCCTTTAGTGTTATTTTCATTACAAAGTTATATGTCCTACTTATTAATTTATTCACAAAAGTATAATGACCTACCAATACAACTAACTGGTCTAATGATTAATACATTTCAGTATCTGTGGGTCATTACTTGTTATTTTTATTAACAACTCATAAACTCCAAATTTAGCACCCTGGCAGGTATATTACCCCTGTTATCAGAAAAGTGAATAGCCTGCTAAGGGTCAAAGAGCCAGTACCCATCTGGGGCAGGATTCACACTTGGGTTTTCTGGACTCACAGAACATAACCAGAGGGAACCAAAGAGAGGCTGACAGGACCAGCAGGCTTGTTCTATTCAGCCCAGAGGGAAGGAAAGACATCTTGGCCTTGAGAGCTATCCAAGAACACTTGCTGATCCAGGAGGCAGCCACTGACTCCCAAATCAGGACTCCCTCCTGCTGTGGCTGCCATGGAAGGTAACCCTTGGTAAGGGACAGATCAGATTAAATGGCTTCAGCTCTAAGAATGTGTAATTCTGCTATTCTATAAATTCTAAAGTAGTGCTGTGTAGAAAAGAGCACCCTCTTCCTAATCAAGGAGAAGCCACCAACTACACAGAAAGTAGACTGCCTTTATCTGAGTAAAGTATCCAGTTTAGGGAAGACATGATTACCTGTAGTACTATTAGTCGAACTCCTTCCAAAGGTTTATCAGGATCCACTTTAACTTCTTGCATTCTGGAGTAGGCTTCTAGCTCTTTGATATTTTGGCAGGCCTCATAAGACCCCTACATAGGTAAAAAAGATAGACCATCATCTTACTTACATCGAGTGCAAGGAAGCGGGCATTCTTCTGGGGAGCATCAGGATTTACTTTAACAGTGCTAGACCTTTTAAATTCCTGTAAATGCAGCAGCCTTTCAGCAGCATGAGAAGAACCCTAGTTTTAAAGAGAACAGCACATTACTCAAGGGCCTCCTAGATTTAAAGCTGAATAAAGAAAAGCTTCTAACAACCCTCTAGTATGACATAGACTGAGCCAACTTCTCTTTCCTCAAACCTGTGACTACAACTTATGGGAACATATGTGCACAGGTTTGTGCCTTCCATAGGTAGCTAGTAGACCTCTTGTCTATAGCAGTCTCTATTCTACCATTCTTATGTTCTTATGGCTTAAAATTGGCTTTTAAACCATTGACTTAAAATATGGACTTTTGATTAAAAATTCCTTGCAAAGAATTATGCATTCATTAAGTACAGTTACTGAGTGTGGTATTGTCTTATAGGAGGGTTCCAAGGTTTATGTTGAGTGCTGTACAACCACCCTTGCTCATCCCCACTCCTCCCTCCCCTCCTCTCCCCCCTTCCCCCCACACACAGTGTCTTGTCATAGCACCTGTTGCATTCCCTTTGTTCCTCAGTTCTCTGATTCAGCACTGGAAGTTCTGAGCTCTGTAGTGTGGTACTACAGGCCTGGCAGATTTTTGCTCCTAGATTGTGGCCACTTTGCAGGTTGAAGTGGCCAGGGCAAACTTCCACTGCCTAGAGCTTTCCCTGGAATGTATGGAGGATATTGGTAGCTGGGCCTGATTAAAGTTGATTAAAGTTCACACATCACCCCCCAGAATCTGTTATTTCAGCCTTGCTATAGGTAGCATGCGAGGTCAGGTCACACAGGCTGTTAAATATGAAAGATATAATTGAACCCAAGTCCTCTGACTCCAGAATCAGGGTTCTTTCTACTGTCCAATACTATCTGTCATTGTTCTCCCCAAATGCTAGCACTGTTCCTTGGGAAGAGAATTACAACTCCAGGGAAACAAATGTCACCAGCCACTGCACAGTCTAGAGCAGTTCCACTTCTATGTGCTGCCTTAAGCTTTACTTTCCTCACACTCTAAATCACATTCATTCTGGGGGCCAACTTGCTCCTCTGACAATTTACAGCCAGACTATGCCACAATTGCAGGGCATCAACACTGGGACATGCCCTCAATCTGCCAATTATCAATACCTAGATACCAACTTTTTCCTTCACCTCCCTCTTCCTGCAATCAACAAAATGAAATTCTCTCTTACCCGTGGACCAGTACACGCACAACCGCTAACTTGATCACTCCAACAACATCCCTGTTAACTCGGTATCTACACCCTTCTCTTTACCCGTTCTGTAACACTCTGGACCCAACCTGTCACAAATAGTGAGGCAAGCTGGCTCTCTGATGACCATCAAATCACAATGACCTGTATCAAAACACTACTAGCTTGGGGATTAGTAAATGGTAAGTAATCACTAGCAAAGGTTTTATGTCCAGGCTGCCCTCCTTACAGTAGCTGTTACCATTTTTACTTGAGCATCCCCAGAGCTCATAACTATCAATTAAGCTGTAGAGAGGTTACAAATTGTACAAGGAGAGGGAATGTTTACACAGTCCAAGATCTCTGAATCACTGAAGTATGGGTCTGCCATGAGTAAGTATGAATGACTCTACTATCATTGCATAGTATACATGGGTACACATGACAATTATTTGCTTTTCAGAGATTTTTTTTTTTCTCTTGGGTTCACAGATATGTTATAGATGATGACTAACATAAGAATTCTGGCTTCAGATAAGTAGGATATTATTATAATGCAATTTTCTTATATGGCCTCTAAAAAATGATGCTATATTAAATTTAATGGAACATCTTATACCTTAATTGTTTTCTTAAAGAGGCACCAAGTAGAGTGGTCTACTCTAATAGGGAAAAGACAGAAAAAAAATTTAGGGGGGAAAACAGCATAGGCAAGCATGGGGGCACAGATTTGTAATTCATTCTCTAGAGACTGAAGCTATCAGGTTTTTTGGAAATTCTAAGTTGATCGGATGTCAGCACCAGGCTGCCTAGGAAGTAGTGAACCAAGCCAGAATTGGTAATGGAACAAGAGCCTGTGCAATCAGCAGTGGGATAGGACTCATGAGTAACTGTACATTTCTAGTCTGGATGAGATGGGGAAACATAAATTTTCATTTGAAAAGTGTGGGGAGGTGGAAAATCACCTTGATAATTTAGCAATCTTTTCCTTTAATTTATTTTAATGACTTAAGTAAGCTTTCAAAAACCCACTTTGGGTATTCCACTTTTTTTTCATAGGAATTACAGTAGTAGTAAAATAAATCAGCAATCTTTTGCAACTGGCCCAGAAAGTTACTTAGTCCAGAGAGTCCGTGGTTTTATCCAAGAGTGCTTGTTTTAGTCTAACTTGTACAAAACAAACTCTTCAGATCTGAGCTTTTAGCAAAAACAACAAAACAAAAACCTCACTCTAATATGCAAAACCACATTCATCCCTCTCTTGGCTCATGATACATAAAAAAGGCATCAGTCTGGTTGAAGAGAATGATGACTCTTTCCCTCTGAAAACAAGCAAACTGAAGGATTTGAGTTAGGACTCTTTCCTTCTTCCTTGAAAAAAACTTTGCTACTCTTCTATTAAGCACAAACAAATTACCAGATTGGATCAGGTTAAAAACTTTGTTTTCCCACAGCACCACAATAACAACAATAAATATTTATGATTCAAATACTCCCTCATGAGGACAGTGTGGCATTGTGGAAAAAGAACTGGGCTTTGAGTTAGGAGAGCTGGATTCAAATCCTACCTCAGCAAAACCCTTCCTAATGGGAATGTGTGAGATCAAGAACTTTGTTGTTGTGTTGGTTTTCCCTAATACAGTCTTATTTCTAAAAATACTCTGAAGTTAAACCGAGACCTAGAATGGTAAATCAGTAATCATGTTAATTCTATAAATAGTTACTGAGCTCCTACTGTGTTCTAGTTACTTTGTTCAGGACACGGAAGAGTAGTAAGTGACTCCCTGTCCTCAAGGAGCTTACAGTTAAGGTAAGACAAATCCCTCTGGCTTTTCAAAGGAGCTCCTGATTGGGCTTTATCTTAACAGGATATTATTTTCATGGATTTCCCGAGTAAAGCCAACTCTGTGAAAACAGCATCATAAACAATAACATACTCCTAGCCAGGATCAACATTTTATTTGTTATCAAAAAGTGAGCAGTAGTTTTAAGCAGCATCTTATATATTCAGGGCCTGTGCAAATGTGCTCTTAAATCTACAATGATTAGTCACTGCAAATGAAAGTAAAATACATGATGAGAGATGTCAGTAAACATAAATGCTCTAGACACATGGTTTTAATTTTACACTGCTACCAAGTGTTCACAGAATTCTAATCCACCATGAAGAGATACAGTAACAGTATTACTAATGTTATTCATTTAGGAATGTGTTATGTTTATTTTCAATACTCTAGGAAAGCTTAACTACCTTGAAATTAGGAATCCTATGATGGACAGGCCTTGGAAAGTCAGCTATATTTTGTGCTTCCATGTAATCCCAAATCTTTTCACGAATTTCCTGTTTGGAGATACCTAAAACATTAATGAAAGAGGTTTGAATTAACCATCAAATAAACCACTAGGAATCTTACATATGGTCAAAGACTACCATATAAACCTTTAATACATTATAGCCAACAAATCAAAAACCATATATTAAATGCATACGCTGTATCAGGCATTGTCCTAAATGCTGGGGAAACAAAAAAAACAAAAAAAACAAAAAAAAAAAGCAAAAGACATTGCCCTTAAAAAGCTTATAATCTAACAGGGAAGACAATGTGGAAACAAATATGTACAAAGTATAAACAGGATAAATAGAAGGAAAAAGGCACTAGAATTAGTGGTAGCAGAAAGGTTCCTGTAGAAAATGTGACTTTAGTTGGGGCTTAAAGGAAGTAAGGGAAGTCAATAGTCAGAATGGAGGAGAGCGCTCCTGATATGGTACAACATGGTGCCCATATGCTGGGCAGATACTTGGCTTGTAGCTTCTTGCAATAAAATATTAGTCTACCAAATCTAATCCAAAACTAAGGCAAAGTTTTGTTTCTTAAAATGCTAGTTTAATTCACAATGATATGGACAGTGCATCATCTGGGATTAAATTATTCAAGGATGAACAAATGAATATTTAGAGCTTAATAGATCTTCCTACCTAATATGGCTTCAAGTTGAAATAATTTGAAGGGCGTCCCTTTACCTGAAGTAACCCACATTATTTTCAAATATATCTGGGCAATGAGAATGCATTTCCCTATTCTCTTTAACAAAAAACACATGACTGCTTTATTTCCTTTTGAGCACTATTCTGAAACTTACCTTCTCAGGAAATCTTTCCAAGTGAACTCTAGCTGACAATGATCACTACATTAATTGGACTATTACTTCAAATCTTCCTTTGAGATATATTCATTCATATTTTGGAATATTACTATATAATAACAGTCATATTTACTGTTACAACTACATTTATCTTCCTAATTATTTGATCAGACTATACATTTCAATAATAAAGTTTGCAAAACATTTTACAAATATTATTCTAACCAATGGCAGAGCATTGGCTCTGGATTAAGCAAAACTGAATTGAAATCTAATCTCAGACACTAACAATTCCACAGAGTCACTTAATCTCTTTTTGCCTCAAAAAGTAAGACTAATAACAGGTCCTACTTCTCAGGAAAAGTACTCGGTACAATATGTGGCACACAATAGGTACTATATAAATGTTTATTCCTCTTCCCCTCACAACCACCCTATCAGGTAGGTGATATTTTAATCTCCATTTTGTAGATGAAGAAATTGAGGGTCTCAAGGGATCACACTGATAGTTAGTGCCTCAGGCTGCATTTAAATTCAGGTCTTTTTGACTCCCAGTCCAGTTCCCTATACCTTATACCACCCTGTTGCTTCTAGAGATACATGATTTCCCAGAAGAGCTCCTCTGCCAGATGCAGACTGCACTTCATCCATTAAAGTCCTCCCAATGTGATGAAGGCTTTCTGTTACCCCACATTCTAACTGGCTGGTCCACTTCCTCTTCCAATCATACATCTTCTGGATTATATTTTAGAACATTTCTTGCAAGTCATTGCTGGTAATATTTATGACCATTATTATGTTAGTAACATTCATAATCATCATGTGCATTACTAAATGGCCTTTGGGCTACTTTCAATTTTGATTTTCTAGAGATTGGGCTGTCCTGTCATTTACAGTATACTTGGATTAAAAAGATGTGGGGGGTTTTGTGACGGTAGTAGTTGTTTCTAGGAGGAATATGGGAATGCCCTAAGAGCTATATACTTTCCAAGATGCTCTCCTACTAATCAAACTTTGAACCCAACTCATTATGTTGTCTTGCCAATTGACCAATTCAATGAACTGTTCACATTCAATTGCATATACCAGATAGATTAAAGAGGTCCATGAATTTGAATAGGAAAATACATCACATTGCTATTTGGGATAACAACTAAACTAAAATGTAGTTTTACATTCAATTATAATTTTAAAAAATTATTTTTGAGTAGGGGTTTATAGGTTTTACCCAACCACCTAAATACCTTAAAGGATCATGATCTATTTTATATAATGGGCATTATCCTTTTTTTTTGTCATGTGGATCATTATGCTGAAATCTTTTGGGAGACTGTCAAATTCATTTAGGATAATGTACAGTATTTGAGAGATGGATCAAATAAAATACAGAAAAAAGAATATGGTATGGAGGATTGTGTCTTGTATAATGAACTCCTCTAACTAGACTCTAACATCTCAAGTCCCAATGAACTTATGTGGAGAAGTGTAAATAACAGTAAAGAAGAGGGAGATAGAAAGACTGACTGGACCAGAACAAATATACACAATGGAAATCCATGTTGGCAGTAGTGTAACTTAAAATATTATGAGATTACTTGAAAAGTTACTTGAAAAAAAGAGAAAATACTGAACACCTGGGAAAATATCATAGGTGGTATAACAGAACAGTAGTAACCATCAACCACTGCCTGCTTTATCTCTATAAAATCAATGTTAGAATGATTTTATTCAAATATTATAGGTAATATTTTTAGTGAGCACACTTATTCCTGTTTTATGCCTCACAGAAGACTAAAATTTAGAAATTGTCTAATCCCCACATTCTTAAATAGTGGTCTGTAACCCTATATGGGGTCCTGTAACTGAATGTGGAGATCACAAACTTATGATTTATTATTAGTGTATGTTTGACTTGTATACCTATTTTATATACTTATATACTTGGGATCACAAAAATTTCTTGGATGAAAGAGTCTCAAGTGGAAAAAATTTAAGAAGCTCCAATCTAGTTCAATTCTGATTTTATAGGCATGAAGACTGAAGTCCAGAAAAAGGAAGTGATTGATCAGAGGTCACACAGGTTGTAACTAGTATAGTCAATGGAACTTTGATTCCAAGTTCAGGGTTCTCCTTCTGTTCCATGAAACTTTGTGTTGGCAAGGAAGTACTACCAACATCGTATCTTTTGTATGAAAGAATAACAGACATTCAACAGGTGTTCAAAAGCCTTCTGCATCAAAGAAACATAATGGCATCTATTTTTGCACCTTTCAGTTGGATATTTAATTATGAAGACATGGCTTGCTATAGAATATCTTTTGCAAAAGCCTCCTTGTTCCTCTTCCTTTCTCAGATTTGCATCAAGGAAAACATCAATATGGGGACAGATCATTTTCCAGAGAGATAAAATAGTTATCTTTTCAATTTTCCCTTGACTGCTATTTTGGGGCAGTCATGATTTTTACATGACTAGAGTTCCATATTTTTCCCTCTTTAGACACCCTGAAAAATCAAACACATACTGCCTTCAAATGTATCACTTGAAACACAAAGGTTTCCTATATATTTTTTGTCTTGTCAAACCACTTATTTCATTCTCCTCTTCTTTAGGATAATGTCTACTGGGACCAGAGATGCTGAGTCCAAAAGCAGTGATTCTACAGTTTGTTAGTGAAACCCTGAGAAATATGTTCCATTTTTCATTTGTTTGTTGCTCCTCTTTCAATTTCATTTTAACAACTGATAAAATCTGACTGAATCAGTTCTCAGCTCAAGTTTTCAGTAAACTCATTTTTCCAGGTCCTCTAAGACTTTTCATTGTTTAATAAAGTAATAATGCTTAATTTTTCATATTCACCTGTGGTAAAATTTAGGAAAGGAGGTTAAATTCCAAACTGTTACTCTTATCTGTCACATCTTTCTACTTCTAAGAAGGTCAAATGCTTGATGGCAGAGGTGATTTCTAGGCTCTTTTGGCTTCTTTGTTTTGACAATTTCTTTCTTTACCAAATGATGATAATCTGTTTCATATCTGTTCATTTTCTTCAGCATCAGCAGCTTATTTTGTTAACTCTGGTTGAGGTTGTTACCAGATTATATTAATGATTATAAAAATTATACAATGATATAAAGCTTACAAAGTACTACACATAATATTCCCTCACGTGATATTCAAAACAACCCTTTGAGATGGGTAATCCAGGCAAAATCACTATTTTATAAAACAGAAAAGTAAAATTTTAAGAGGTTCAGTGACTTGCCTGAAGATTAGAGGGGAGATTTATAGCCAGAATTCTAGTCTTACATTCTTTCTGCTAACCTATGATATTTGTAAAGCTGGAAAGTTTAAAAAAAAATAAATCTATCAAAGCTACATACTTATAGAGTAACACATAAATCAAAGTCTTTTTTAGATGAAACACAAAAATTATATCCCTTTCACTAATTCATCAGCAAAATTTAGGTACTAGGCAGAACAATCCTAGGCAGTAAGAAAAATTCTAAGTTTAAAGAAAATATAAGTGTTCTTCTGGAGTTTATAGAATAGCAAAGGAATAAAGAGAGAAACAGATAAATATCTTCAATAGTGAATACAAAGGTTGTAAAACAAAGAGATCTGTTAGGTTGAGAGGCAATCATCTATGAGCAGGCAGGAGGTTCAGAAAGAGTAGGAACAAAGAGAAAGTTTAACCAGGAACTGACAGAGTCCATTTTTGGACAGAAATTATTTTCTTGAAAATAATTTAACTCTGAAGGGAATGTGTATCTTTGTAGGATGAATAAGATACTGGGCCTGGAGACAAGAAGGCCTGACTTCAAATCTGACTTCAGACTCTCATTAATTTAGCCATTTAACTGTTCCTCAGTTTTCTCAAATGTAAAATGAGATAATAATAGCATCAACTGAACAGCTTTGAAGATAGAACAATCTTTTCAGATAGGTTGAAAGTATCATCAAAGTATATTTATCACAGGATATGGGTTCAAATTCTAATTGTTACTTTACTGTTTGTGTGACTTTGGACAAGTTACTTAGCTCTCCTAGGCTTCAGTTATTTCTTCTATCTGGAAAATCAGAGAGTAGAACTAGATCAGAGATGTCCAGAATGCACCACAACAAATGACACTTAATTGTCCCTATTTCTATATGACTCTAATATTACAGGACTAGGTGTCTGTGAAGATCAATTCAAAATCTAAATTTATTAGCTAAGGTCACTAATGAATGACCTCATTATTATTCATTGCTTAAATAGTTAATTTTGAGTATCTCCTATAAGTTTGGCACAGAGCATCACTACATTATCAAAAGTTTATCCACGAAGATGGCGGAGAGGAGGCTCACAGTTGCATAAGCTCCGCGCTTTCTCTCACTATCCACTTCATTACAAGCCTCTGAATCAATGCTTGACTGAAAAAAACCCACAAATAGTTACCAAGAGAAGCCATCCTTGAGATCCGCCAAGAAAGGTCTGTCTTTACTGGAGGGCTGGGGCGGTTTTAGATCGGGCGCAGGCTGAGGGCAGCGGCAGTGAGAGCACGGGAGCAGACTGGAGAGGGGGTGGGGAGTGATCGCAGCTGTCTCTGCGGGGAGAGCTTCGCTACAGGTTTGGAACCTGCAGCAAGTCAACAGCCCAGCAGAGAAGCTAAAAACACCGGGGCTGAAGAACACAACCGCAAACAGCTGGAGTCTCTCAGGACCTGGCCGCCCCCCCCTTCCCCCCCCTCAGTGACTCAGCACGCTTTGGGATCTCAGAGCGCAGGCGCAGCACAGTCCTGCTAGTGCCTCACTGCAGCCACCTGCAGTCTGTAGAGGAAGCTCGATAACACACCCAGCCCCCCCCCAAAGAAAGACTCCAGTTTTTTCTGTTTTTCTTTGGTAGTTTGTCTCTGATTAATAGACAGAATGAGCAAGAAGCTGAAGAGGACTTTAACCCTAGACAGCTTCTACACAGATAGAGAGCAGACTCTAAATCCTGAGGAGACTAAAAACAGGCAGTCCCCAGGTGATTCCCCAAAGGAGGAGATCGTCTGTTCCTCAGCACAGATGAACCTCATAGAAGTGATTAAAAAGGCTCTCACAAGGGAGCTAGAAGAAAAATGGGGAAAGCAGAGTGAGGCTTGGCAAAAGGAGAAGGAAGCTTGGGAAAAGGAGAGGAGGCTTGGCAAAAGAGCCTGGAGAAGTCAGTTAAAGAGAGAGTGGATAAAGAAGTAAAATCCTTGAAAAATAGGATTAGTGAACTGGAAAACAAAATTGGCGAAATGGAAAAAAATTCCACAGAACAAAAGAACTCAATTGGACAATTAGAGAAGATTTTAAAAAAGTGAGTGAAGAGAATACTTCACTGAAAATCAGAATTGAACAAGTGGAATTGAATGACTCGAGGAGACAAGAAGAATCAGTCAAGCAAATCCAAAAAAATCAAACAATGGAGAAAAATGTGAAATACCTTCTGGGAAGACAACAGACCTGGAAAACAGATCCAGGAGAGACAATCTGAGAATCATTGGACTCCCAGAAAAACATGATGAAAAAAAGAGCCTGGACACTGTCTTCCAGGAAATTATCAAAGAGAACTGCCCAGAAGTCATAGGAACAGAGGAAAAAATAAACATTGAAAGGATTCATCGATCACCCACTGAAAGGGATCCTAAAATCAAACACCAAGGAATATAGTGGCCAAATGCCAGAACCCTCAGATGAAGAAAAAATATTGCAAGCGGCTAGAAAAACCCAATTCAAGTATCAAGGAGCCACAATAAGGATCACCCAGGATCTGGCAGCATCCACATTAAAAGATCGAAGGGCCTGGAATATGATATTCCGAAAGGCTAAGGAACTTGGTATGCAACCAAAAATAACTTACCCAGCGAGAATGAGCATCTTTTTCCAGGGAAGAAGATGGACATTCAACGAAGTAAGCGAATTTCATCTATTTCTGATGAAAAAACCAGAACTTAACAAAAAGTTTGATCTACAAATATAGAACTCAAGAGAAATCTAAAAAGGTAAAGATTAATCTTGGGAACTATATTTTGACTATATAGATGTATAAAGAATACATGTATACCTTGTTCTAGAAATTGATGTGGAAAGGACATTGTACCAGAAAAAGGGTAAAGTGGGGGTAGTACATCTCATGAAGAGGCATAGGAAACCTATTATATCTGAGAGAAAGAATGGAGGGGGATGAATATAGTGGGTATCTTACTGCCTTCAGAATTGGCTTTAAGTGAAAAATCTTAAGACATATTCAATCTATGGTGAAACTTCTCCCATCTCATTGAAAAGTGAGAAGGGAAAAGTGGAAAGGGAAGGAATAAGCTAAGCGGAAGGGAATACGGGAACTGGGAGGGAAAGGGGTAAGATAGGGGGAGGAACTCTAAGGCGGGGGGAGGGACACTAAAAAGGGAGGGCTGTGAGAAGCAAGGGGTGCTCACAAGCTTAATACTTGGAAGGGGGGGAAAGGGGAAAGAAGGGAGGAAAGCATAAACCGGGGTTAACAAGATGGCAAGTAATACAGAATTGGTCATTCTAACCATAAATGTGAACGGGGTAAACTCCCCCATAAAGAGGAAGCGGTTAGCAGAATGGATTAAAAGCCAGAATCCTACAATATGTTGTTTACAGGAAACACACCTGAAGCGGGGAGATACATGCAGGTTAAAGGTAAAAGGTTGGAGCAAAATCTACTATGCTTCAGGTGAAGTCAAAAAAGCAGGGGTAGCCATCCTGATCTCAGATCAAGCTAAAGCAAAAATTGACCTAATTAAAAGAGATAAGGAAGGACACTATATCTTGCTAAAGGGTAGCATGGATAATGAAGCACTATCTATATTAAACATATATGCACCAAGTGGGGTAGCATCTAAATTCTTAAAAGAGAAACTAAGAGAGCTGCAAGAAGAAATAGACAGTAAAACTATAATAGTGGGAGATCTTAACCTTGCACTCTCAGAATTAGATAAATCAAACCAGAAAATAAATAAGAAAGAAGTCAAAGAGGTAAACAGAATACTAGAAAAGCTAGATATGATAGATCTCTGGAGAAAATGTAATGGAGACAGAAAGGAATACACTTTCTTTTCAGCAGTTCATGGAACCTATACAAAAATTGACCATATATTAGGACATAAAAACCTCAAACTCAAATGTAGTAAGGCAGAAATAGTAAATGCATCCTTTTCAGACCACGATGCAATGAAAATTACATTCAACAAAAAAGCAGGGGGAAGTAGACCAAAAAATAATTGGAAACTAAATAATCTCATACTAAAGAATGATTGGGTAAAACAGCAAATCATAGACATAATTAATAACTTCACCCAAGAAAACGATAATAATGAGACATCATACCAAAATGTATGGGATGCAGCCAAAGCGGTAATAAGGGGGAATTTCATATCTCTAGAGGCCTATTTGTATAAAATAGAGAAAGAGAAGGTCAATGAATTGGGTTTGCAATTAAAAATGCTAGAAAAGGAACAAATTAAAAACCCCCAGTCAAACACTAAACTTGAAATTCTAAAAGTAAAAGGTGAGATCAATAAAATTGAAAGTAAAAAAACTATTGAATTGATTAATAAAACTAAGAGTTGGTTCTATGAAAAAACCAACAAAATAGACAAACCCTTAGTAAATCTGATTAAAAAAAGGAAAGAGGAAAATCAAATTGTTAGTCTTAAAAATGAAAAGGGAGAACTCACCACTAACGAAGAGGAAATTAGAGCAATAATTAGGAGTTACTTTGCCCAACTTTATGCCAATAAATTCGACAACTTAAATGAAATAGAAAAATACCTCCAAAAATACAGCTTGCCCAAACTAACAGAGGAAGAAGTAAATATCCTAAACAGTCCCATCTCAGAAAAAGAAATAGAACAAACTATCAATCAACTCCCTAAGAAAAAATCCCCAGGACCAGATGGATTTACATGTGAATTCTACCAAACATTTAAAGAACAATTAACTCCAATGTTATATAAACTATTTGAAAAAATAGGGATTGAAGGAGTCCTACCAAACTCCTTTTATGACACAGATATGGTACTGATACCTAAACCAGGTAGGCTGAAAACAGAGAAAGAAAATTATAGACCAATCTCCCTAATGAATATTGATGCTAAAATCTTAAATAAAATATTAGCAAAAAGATTACAGAAAATTGTCACCAGGATAATACACTATGACCAAGTAGGATTTATACCAGGAATGCAGGGCTGGTTCAATATTAGGAAAACTATTAGCATAATTGACTATATCAATAACCAAACAAACAAAAACCACATGATCATCTCAATAGATGCAGAAAAAGCATTTGATAAAATCCAACATCCATTCCTAATAAAAACACTTGAGAGCATAGGAATAAATGGACTTTTCCTTAAAATAGTCAGGAGCATATATTTAAAACCATCAGTAAGCATCATATGCAATGGGGAAAAACTGGAACCTTTCCCAGTAAGATCTGGAGTGAAGCAAGGTTGCCCACTATCACCATTATTATTTAATATCGTATTAGAAACACTAGCCTCGGCAATAAGAGTCGAGAAAGATATAAAAGGAATTAGAGTAGGCAATGAGGAAACCAAACTATCACTCTTTGCAGATGATATGATGGTATACCTAGAGAACCCCAGAGATTCTACCAAAAAGCTATTGGAAATAATTCATAATTTTAGCAAAGTAGCTGGCTACAAAATAAATCCCCATAAATCCTCAGCATTTTTATACATCACCAACAAAACCCAACAGCAAGAGATACAAAGAGAAATTCCATTCAGAATAACTGTTGATACCATAAAATATTTGGGAATCTATCTACCAAAGGAAAGTCAGGAATTATATGAGCAAAATTATAAAAAAGTCTCCACACAAATAAAGTCAGACTTAAATAATTGGAAAAATATTAAGTGCTCTTGGATTGGCCGAGCGAACATAATAAAGATGACAATACTCCCTAAACTAATCTATTTATTTAGTGCTATACCAATCAGACTTCCAAGAAAATATTTTATTGATCTAGAAAAAATAACAACAAAATTCATATGGAACAATAAAAAGTCGAGAATCTCAAGGGAATTAATGAAAAAAAAAATCAAATGAAGGTGGCCTAGCTGTACCTGATCTAAAATTATATTATAAAGCAGCAGTCACCAAAACCATTTGGTATTGGCTAAGAAATAGATTAGTGGATCAGTGGAAAAGGCTAGGCTCACAAGACAGAATAGTCAATTATAGCAATCTAGTGTTTGACAAACCCAAAGCCCCTAACTTCTGGGAAAAGAATTCATTATTTGATAAAAACTGCTGGGATAATTGGAAATTAGTATGGCAGAAATTAGGCATGGACCCACACTTAACACCATATACCAAGATAAGATCAAAATGGGTCTATGACCTAGGCATAAAGAACGAGACTATAAATAAATTAGAGGAACATAGAATAGTTTATCTCTCAGACTTGTGGAGGAGAAAGAAATTTGTGACCAAAGATGAACTAGAGACCATTACTGATCACAGAATAGAAAATTTCGATTACATCAAATTAAAAAGCCTTTGTACAAATAAAACTAATGCAAACAAGATTAGAAGGGAAGCAACAAACTGGGAAAACATTTTCACAGTTAAAGGTTCTGATAAAGGCCTCATTTCCAAAATATATAGAGAACTGACTCAAATTTATAAGAAATCAAGCCATTCTCCAATTGATAAATGGTCAAAGGATATGAACAGACAATTTTCAGAGGATGAGATTGAAACTATTACCACTCATATGAAAGAGTGTTCCAAATCATTATTGATCAGAGAAATGCAAATTAAGACAACTCTGAGATACCACTACACACCTGTCAGATTGGCTAAGATGACAGGAAAAAATAATGATGAATGTTGGAGGGGATGCGGGAAAACTGGGACACTAATGCATTGTTGGTGGAGTTGTGAACGAATCCAACCATTCTGGAGAGCAATCTGGAATTATGCCCAAAAAATTATCAAAATGTGCATATCCTTTGATCCAGCAGTGTTTCTATTGGGCTTATATCCCAAAGAAATACTAAAGAAGGGAAAGGGACCTGTATGTGCCAAAATGTTTGTAGCAGCCCTGTTTGTAGTGGCTAGAAACTGGAAAATGAATGGATGCCCATCAATTGGAGAATGGCTGGGTAAATTGTGGTATATGAATGTTATGGAATATTATTGTTCTGTAAGAAATGACCAGCAGGATGAATACAGAGAGGCTTGGAGAGACCTTCATGAACTGATGCTAAGTGAAATGAGCAGAACCAGGAGATCATTATACACTTCGACAACGATATTGTATGAGGACATATTTTGATGGAAGTGGATTTCTTTGACAAAGAGACCTGAGTTTCAATTGATAAATGACGGACAAAAGCAGCTACACCCAAAGAAAGAACACTGGGAAACGAATGTGAACTATCTGCATTTTGTTTTTCTTCCGGATTATTTATACCTTCTGAATCCAATTCTCCCTACGCAACAAGAGAACTGTTCGGTTCTGCAAACATATATTGTATCTAGGATATACTGCAACATATCCAACATATAAGGACTGCTTGCCATCTAGGGGAGGGGGTGGAGGGAGGGGGAAAAAAAATCGGAACAGAAAGAAATGGTGTCAATATAATGTAATTATTAAATAAAAAATTTAAAAAAAAATAAAAAAAAAAAAAAAAAAAAAAGTTTATCCACTTGATCATTTAACATGGTAGGGAGTGATATGGGGGGCTGTGAAGAGGGAATCACCAATAAATATTTATTAAATGCCTATTTGTGCCAAGTGGGCAGCTAGGTATTGCCAAGTCTGGAGTCAGGAAGACTCATTTTTCAGAGTTCAAGTCCAACCTAGACACTTATTAGTTGTGTGACTCTGGACAAGTCATTTAAACCTTTTTGCCTCAGTTTCTTCAGTCCTCAAGTGATCTGGAGAAGGACATGATAAACTACTTCAGTATCATTGACCAGAAAACCCCAAAGGACATCACAAAAAGTGAAGTGACTGAAAAATGACTCAATAGCAACTGAAATGTACGTTTTAGTTATAAAGAGGCAAAAAGTGCCCTTCCCTTAAGGAATTTGCAATCTAATGGGATTTAATTTAGGACTTCTTAAACTTTTTCTGCTTCAAACCCCTTTTCACTCTAGAAATTTTTATATGACCTTGGCATAGAGATATATAAAATGGGTACACAAATCAAATCTTTACTGATAATAAATTGTAATTTCACAAACACCACAACCCCACATGGGCTTGTAAACCACAGTTAAAGAAGCTGGAATTTAATCGATGTAAAGGATTTCACCAATGCTGACCCATTATACTTGTAATTTAATCTTAGGTGCCTCGGACATTGAGTGGTGAAGGGATTTATGTGTGGTCACCCAAAAGGTAGTAGAAAGCACAGCTGGCCCTCCTATAAAACACTGCTTCACTTCAGTTACTTCAAACCTTAAAAAACAACAAAAACCTGCATTTTGTTTTCACTTGCATTATAGTATTATGTGACTTCAGGCCTCAACTACTTGGGGCCTGTTTCCTCATTTGCAAAATGAAGGGGTTTGGGGGAGGGAGTGACAGGAGTAGATGGAATGCCTCACAAGGTCCTATGTAAGTTCTAAATTTATGGCAGTTGGAAGGGAGCTCAAAAACCAAGACACCTACCCCATACTTGAACAAGAATCCTATCTCCAATATTCCCAGCAATCAATCAACCAGTTCTGCCTCCTAACCTAAAACAGCCCAGCTTATTTTTAGATAGTTCTAATTGTGAGGAAATTTTCCTTCTATCAGGGAATGACAGTGGACAGAACACTGGCATTAGTCAGGAGACTTGGGTTCAAATTCCTCCTCAGATATTTATGTATAAACTGGACATTTATAAGTATGTCCTTGTCCTTGTTGATGAAATGTGCACATTAAATGGGCATGTACTCTCTTCTCACCAGGTCCAGGTAACCTGGAGCAGAGTGAAGATGTAAAAATGCCAGAATGGGGGGCAGGGCAGCAAGGTGGTGACATCATGCAGTAAGGAGGATCTGAATTCAAATCTAAGCCAGATATGTGATCCTGGGCACTGCCTCAAAAAAATAAAGCATCCCACACTGGGATTCACAAGGCCCTTATTTGGACTCTAGGCCTGTGAATGGCTAGTTCAGGGATGTCAAGTAAGATCTCTGGTTCCCTGTCCAATTCTAAATTCTACAACTGTCAGCTGTCCTAAATTTAAAAAAAAATATATATTTCTGTGGGCAGATCATATGTGTATATCCAGGCTCTTGCCTTGGTGACCAAAGTCCTAATGATTTTGCTAAAATGCAAGTTTGCTCCTGTTCCTCCCTTACTCAGTAAAGTAAGTGGCTCCCTACTTGGACTGTGTGACATTCAAAGTCTTCTATAACCACTGCAGCTTTCTTACACCTTCCTCCCATCCACACTCCGAATTAGGGTCACTGGCCTCCTGACTCCCAGCATTCTCTCTGGCTGTTCCCCATATACACACATATGTGTGTATATAGCTATATAAGCATGACGTTATATGCATGTGTGTGTATATATGTTTATATGTGTACATATACACACATACGTACAAAGATCTTACATGTCTGTATGCATATATACATATAGGTTTACATATAGATATATACACACGTGTGTCTATACATGCATAGTGTGCATAGATATAAGATAACCAAGAACACACATGTATATATATATAAACATGTATATGTAGAGAGAGAAGATAAGCAGGAAGTTTATATATGTGCATACATATATGTGTGTATATAGATATATATGTATGTATAGATAGACGTAAATATAACTAGAAAACTATACATAAATAACTTATATATGTGTGTATATATATCTATATAAATGTACAAACACACATATATACACAAGTATATGTACATATATAGATATAACCAGGAAATATATAAATATATACATATATCTTACATACATATGTACACACATGTGTGCATATAGATTAACCAGTTACTTGCAAATAACATCTATGTATGTCTATGTGTACATATGTGTATACATATATGTATAAGATAACCACGATAAGAAAGCCTTATATATGCTTGTGTACATATAAAATTTACATATATGCATATAGAGAGATATAAATATAAGATAAAAAGTTATATATATGTACATAGAGACATACATCTATAAACATGTAGTACACATACACGTGTATGTATAGATATAACCAAAAGTTATAGAATTCACATACATATGTGTTTCCAAAAGTTATAGAATTCACATACATACGTGTTTCCAAAAGTTATAGAATTCACATACATGTGCTTCCAAAAGTTATAGAATTCACATACATACGTGTTTCCAAAAGTTATAGAATTCACATACATGTGCTTCCAAAAGTTATAGAATTCACATACATACGTGCTTCCAAAAGTTATAGAATTCACATACATACGTGTTTCCAAAAGTTATAGAATTCACATACATGTGCTTCCAAAAGTTATAGAATTCACATACATGTGCTTCCAAAAGTTATAGAATTCACATACATATGTGCTTCCAAAAGTTATAGAATTCACATACATACGTGTTTCCAAAAGTTATAGAATTCACATACATATGTGCTTCCAAAAGTTATAGAATTCACATACATGTGCTTCCACAAGTTATAGAATTCACATACATGCGTGTTTAGACATGTGCATGTATACAGAGATGTTGATAGAACTAGAAAGCTATATGTTATATGAGTATATAGAAATATGTAATACGCGCATATGTACACACACATATATGTCCGTGTATCTATACATGTAAGGAGTTCCTATGAGTGCATACATGCACACACTTAAGCTTGCATATGAATCTCCCATATTAATCTGTAAGCTCCCTGAGGGCAGGGATTTCTTGCCTCTTTTGGCAAAGCTAGGTACAAAGCAGACCCTTTATCAATGTTTGTTGAGACTGGACCCCAGTTTTACGCCAGGCACTGGATTCCGAGTCAGAGGACCTGGGTTCAAAAGTTGCCCTCTCTACTTATTACCTCCAGGAGGCCGAATCCTAGAAGGGGGTGGGGCGAGGAAAGATTCCACCCTCTCTCCTTTAACTTGAAAGGCCCGCTTAAGCCCTGCCTCCGTTCCGTTACACATAAAAGAGGTTTAAAAAATTCGATTGTGAGGCGCGAAGGGGTCTGGAAAGCGCTTTGCAAACCTTAAAGCGCGATTTACGCGTTCTTATTGTTAGTCATTATTAGATTGAGGATATCCCCCACCTCACCCTTCCGGGAAGAGACGATGGCTCAGGTAAGCTGGCCTAAGTCAGGCCCGGCCTCCAGAACCACGCCGTGGTCCCGGGCCCCCGCCACCTACTCGGCCCCAGCCCGCAGGTGTCATACCCGCTCCCAGCCGCAAGGCCGGCTCCATGGCGGCTCAGTCATCGGCGGCGCGACGCCCGCGGAAGGGCGGGGCTCTAGGTTGGCGCGCTAGATGACGTCACGACCCCGGCGCTTTCTAATACACAGCCTGTCTCAAGGAAGGGCGGAGAAAAAAGGACAGACAGCTCGCGCTCTGTACAGAAAGCCACAGCGGACAAAAATACTCTAAATGCACTCTGTCCTGCCCGTGAGCGCCTCCTTTCGGTCTGGTCTTAGTCCAAGGGAATAAGAAGCGGAGTTCTCCAGCAGAGGGCGATGAAAGAATGCTTACATAGACGCTTAGGAAAGTATATAGATAGGTATAGATGGAGAAAAGGAGGGAGGGAGGGAGATATAGATTAATATATAGGTACACACCTAGACACATAGATCCAAAGATTCGTAGACACGTGGACAATCGGGTAGATAGATAATAAATGGAATTATGGGAGATGACGATAAAATAGAGGATAGACGGCTAAGATAAGTGAATCGATGGTCGATCCATAAGATAGATCAATAAACTGATTGATAGATAATAGCATTGAAAGCCACGGAGATACGATGAATGGATAAGAGACATGGTAGAGATTCAATAGATACGATTAAGATTAAATGGTTGAGATGGAAGGCTAGAGAGATGACAGAGCGGGTGAATGGATCGATAGGTACCTAGAGGGGCGGGTATCCTCCGTTCTTGAAGGACCAAAATGACGTGTTGGGTTCAAGGTACAAGTGAAGTTGATCAGACCGACAGGACTTGGGAGACTTTTTTCGTAAGTCAGGCACAAGAGATGTGATCATTTTATTTAAATGAGCATATCTCACATTTCCTTTGAGCTCCTGCGACTCTGCTTTGTCCATAAAGTACAACACTTTTTTTGATGTGGGCTGCCGTGCTGGAACGTCCTGTGCCTATATCTCACAAAGGATTCCAAAGTTTTTCAAGCTATATGATCAATATTAAATAGATAAGTTAGAGGTTAGAGGAATAATATAGATGTATCTACAGATAGATGGGTTAGAGATATAGCTGGTCAGATGGATACATGACATTATATAGAGAGAAGAAAATAAAGATTAAATTGATGAAAGAGAAGCTAGATGTATAAGATCAGTAGATGGATTACCTATATAGATAGATTAATAGATAATAGGACAGATATATACACATATGAATGCATAAAATAACCTCACCAAAACTAGAGACAAAATGAAAATTTGAAATCAGCCATTTAAAATATCTTATTTTTACAAATGAAGAAATACAGGCTTTAAGAGAGGAAGAAGCTTCCCAGGATCACCCAATAATTCACGATGGGGTCAAGAGCTAAACAAAAGATGGTTGACTTTAAAAACCAGATGTCTTTCCATACTGTCTGAAATACTTTCAAGATCTAAAAAATGTTTATGATGATGATCCCACTTGTGTTAAAGATTGAGGTGAGGAGGGATGGAGACACTTAAATGACACTTTGCATTACTAGTCTAAGAAAATTCTCTTCCCAGAAGTGAACAATTCTTGACTGAGAAAAGTAATAACCTATTTAGCAGCTCTTCCACATCTTTCCTGTTATATTGCCTTGTGCAAAAACTGGGAATCTTGCTTCAAGATCAAATCCAGAAATATGACCAGCATTTCCTCCTTAGCTCTGCCTCAATGACTAAAGAGGAGGCAGGAACTAAAACTGAGAGAGAGAGGAGGAGGAAGTGCTAGATACATCAGTGCTGGAAAAGAGTAGCTCTGTTCCTTGGGGTAACTGTGTGAAAAAGGGGCAGAGGTAAGTGCAGAAGGAGGAACTACTTGGAAATCTCTTTAGAAACCAGATACCATTTGTACTGATTATACTCACATTTACAATGGTCTCAGCTAAAGCAAAAGTTCTCATGAATTTGCCTTACACTGATATGCAAGAATCAAAGAAAAAGACAATTTAGACCTTATCTGATGTAAAGATTTCATTTTTACTAAGAAACTTGTAGTTCAGAGAGGTCATTCATTGCCCTGCCACAAGTTAATACATAGTAAAACAGAGATTCAAATATAGGTCCTCTAACTTCAAACTATTGTTTTTCATTTTATTACACTGTTCAGATTGGCCCATTAATTTTAGATGGATATGAATATAATTAGACTTTTTTCTTCTCTTCACTGAATGATTCAAACTGTGTGGTGAGGCTGGGAAGTCGTGGGAAGTCTTTTAACAGTACCACAAATCCCCAGAACCTGTAAGCTAGAAAGAACCTTACAAATCATCACTAATTCCCTCACTTTTAAAGGGGAGGGTATGGTTTTCTTTTCAATATGCCATACCATCCTCACTATCATGAACAGTTTGGGATTGCTCACCTGAACCTTTGCAAACATATCCTAACTGATCTTGTTGCTTCTAGTTTCTCACCCCCTTTGAATTACTGGCACTGATTCTGACTTGAATGGTTCAAATCATCCCAGGGCTATCCCTCCCACTCTGTTAGACTTTACTTTGAGCAGTCTCTCTCTCTCTCTCTCTCTCTCTCTCTCTCTCTCTCTCTCTCTCTCTCTCTCTCTCTCTCTCTCTCTCTGTCTCTGTATGTGCCAGCCATAAAGAAGCTCTGCTTTTCCTGAAAGCCAACATTGTCGATTCTTAACAAGGCAAAATAAAGAGGCTTTGGAAAGATTTTTTTTTCCTGCAAGAAAGCTCAGTTTCCTAATATCAATAATGTATTAATGTTGGGTACAATATCACCCAGGGCCAAACTCATGCTGAGGCAACTGTTTGTCTTAGCAGGTAACACAGTTCTAAACAATAGCTCAAATACCATATATTCAATCTGTCATAGCTGTTCAAGCTGGAAATGAGATACCATGGAAAAGTTGCCAGTGTCAATATCAAAAAGCAGGTGGTGTTAGAAAGAAAGAGATTACTTTTAACTCTTTCAAAAAGTATTCTTAAGTGAAAATATTTCAGAATCTCTTTGTATTTAAAAGGGAATATAAAAGGACATTTTGGAGAAACTTTCACTTTGTATTTGATGAATCAATGGAAAGAATGATAGAGAGACAGATATAGACAAATTTACTTTTATTTCTTAAAGTTTAAAACATTCTTTCAATTCTAAACCCTATATGACCTCACATTATAAAATCTTCATCAAAGCTCACATCATAAACTCACCATCTTTGCAGATTATAATTACTTTTCACAATTTTTCTAGAGTGCCTATCTGCATATTATTGAAGAAATCTGGGACAATGAGAGGTGAGGTGTGATGGTCATAAAAATCATTAAGTTTTCATTGGGAATATTTATTTTATGGATACAGATAGAAAAAGAGAGCAGTCAGTCACACTTCCCCCCCCCCCCCAAGTTTTTATTAAGTCCTTACTGGATGCCTGGTACTGCCAAGCATTGGAGATAAAAAAAAAAAAAGGCAAAATCATGTAAACTTAAAAAACAGATTTTTGAGTAGAAAAGAGGAATCTCATCTTCAGTACTTGTTTTGTTTCAATTGTTTTGTTTTAAGGATTAGCTCATAGATACTTTAAGTTTTACTCTAAGCTTCTAAATTTTATCATGGTAACAATCTTCATATATATTAGTGAAAAGAACAATGGATTGAGAGTTAAAAGTTTTAGGTTGGAGACCCAATTTTCTGCCTTGTGACCTTGCAGAAGTCCCTCAATTTCTCCCAGTCTCAGTTACTTCATTTATAAAATGGGGATGATACTGCCTGCCTTGAAAAGTTGTTATGAGCTAATAAGATTCTATTTGTTAAAGCACTTTATAAATTAAAGTTTTATGAACATGTTATTAAAAATAATTATTCATGGTGATCCAAGTAAGCTTTTCTTTAGCACTTGACTTTTTGTATGTGAAAATCTTTTTCAAGAAAAGCAAAGCTCAAAGAAGTGTCACTAATTATGTGGCCGTAAGTAATTTCTCTATCTGGATCTTAATGTTTTGTTTTTTGTTTTTCCTAATATGAGAAGACTGGATTAAAGGATTTCTAAAATCCTTCCCCTCTTCTGTACTTCTGAAATTGCATTCTTTATGTGCTTGTAATCTAATCATTAAATAGTAGTTACACACCGATTTCCATTGTGGGGAACTCCTCCCCTATTGGAGGGGAAGTTATTGGGTATCACTGTAGGTGCTTCTTTACTAAATGACCTGAAGTTCATGTGTGTTCCTTGCTAAGGATCCAATTAACATTCTCTTTGGTTGCTTGAAGAATCGGATACATAATTCTCATGCTCTCCAAAACTGTTCAATTAGGATTCTGGTTCAGGTTGCAGAACACTAGTTGGGAGAAGGCTCTCTTACCTCCAGACGCCAAAGATGGGCTCTTCTGAATCAGAAAAACAAACACTCTTTTCAGCTCAGTTTCCCTCCATCCTCCTTCCCAAACTCAGGGAATTGTAGCGTGGCAGTGAAGGGGGCGGGAAGTAGTGAGGGAAGAGGGGGAGTGGAGTGGAGGTCTAATGTATCTTTCTGACCGTTGTCACCCAAGAAGTTACTACCTCGAGGCCAGGAAAGTTAGTACCTCGAGGCTAGGAGGAGTAAATTTAAGCCCTGAGGTTAATTACAGGATTTCAAGCAGTGAAATTTAAAAGATGGCCTTTTATGAGCTTTGAGTCTCTATATATTTCAAACGGCATTCCTGCTTTCTAATTATAAAGCATGCACACCTATGATGTATGACTTAAGTGTTTGTGTCTGTACGCATAGTTGCAATCCTTTATATAATATCTTCAATTTTAACAATTTAAAGAATCTCTAATTTCCAGGAAGTTAAACATATTCGTAGAATGTACAGGAGAAGTTTAAATATTACTTTTCTTCTCCCCTGAATCTTACTAACTTTGGTTTAACCACCCAGCCTGGACCGAAAGAAATCTATTACTTTCAAAACCAATTATTGTGTACTCGGACACAGTAAATTAACTCCCTTTTGATCGAATAAACACTATGTTTATTTTTCCAATTTGGAGAGAAAAGGGGGAGAGCGGTGGGCTGCTGCAACTGAAAAGAACCCCAAAACCAATAGAGGGACTTCCAGTTTATCACTAATGTTCAGATGACCTCCTCAGGAGGAAGTAGAGCAATGCGGGTATTTTCTAAAAGATCCCCCATCCCCTTTTTCCCCCTTCATAAACAGAGGCAAGACTATTTGCAGAAGGTGCAGTGAGTAGAATCGTCCCAGAAATGCCGAGCAACTTCGCAGAGTCAACAGTAAGTTTGAAGTTTCAGCCTCAGCGCATGCAAAAGCGACTTTTGTAGGGAATCGGAAGACAAACGTTGAGTGTTTCCTACACCTGATAACAATCCACAGTTTTATAGAGATTTATCATTTACACTTCGCTTTCCTCACAACTTCGCTCGGAGGCGGTAGTTACAAGTGTAACTAAGCCCTATTAGAGTAGGTTCAGTAGTTAAGATTCTTTTGCGAATGTATCGCAACCGAGCTCGGTCACGATTCTTGCGACTACAAGACTACTTTTTTTCACTATCACATTAAAACAATTGGATGTTTAAACTTAAATGTAGGATTCAATGAAAAGGTTGAGAGATAAAAAACTCCGCCCTCCCTTCCTCCCCTCCTCCGCGGTAATTCCTCTTCGGGCCGACTTGTCTCACAAGCCGAAGATCCACGTTTTGCGATTCAAATCCCTGTCAGAACCTCTTCTGCTTAGATAAATAAAAACTGTATAATAAACGCAAAAATCTCTTCATCCATTTCTCCCGCAAATCGATTCCGTGCAAAAAAGAGCAGAGCTGAGAGGACAATGGATAGGATTCCCTCAGCCCTCGGGACATCCAATGCGCCTCGACAGTGTACCCCCTTCAAGGCTTGGGTCCCCGACGTCAGCTCCAACAGGAGAAAATTGACAAGGGGATCTCGGTTTAGCTCCGCTGCAAAGGTTTTTTTCCGAGAACCCGTTGGCTCAAAGCCCAGTCCCCGAAGTAGCTACCAATTAAAGACTTTAGATATGCTTGGAGTCAAACACCCAGAATCCCTCCCCTGTCCCTTTCCTGTGATTCTTAGAGTTGTCTTGGTTCCACAAACATTTGCAACGATACAATGTGATTTTCCTTTAGAGAAAAAAAAAAGGACGAAGAAAGATTGATCCATTTTACACGATCACTGAGCTCAAAAGAAGGTCTGACAGATAGAGAGGTCTTTCTTGCAGGCTCGAAGGGTGTTGTGCATTACCAGTTAAATCCATAAGGTGCCAGCACCTTCATTTTGACCGAAGAAACCTTTAGTATTCTCCACCCCTTCTCTCCCCCACCTCCCCAACTGCAGCATAACTCAGGTTACCCTCCGGGGGGCGCCAATACCCAGACATTCAGCCACTGAAGCAATTTCAGGTGAACAGCTACCAGGCTTAGAGACGGAGAGACAGTGTCCGAGAACCAGAAAGAAATGTTGCTAATGTTTGAAAGTCATTTGTTATTTCAGATACGGATGATTCTTTCAGGGTCGGATTCCCCTTTTAGTACATGCAGGAAACTTTCAAAGAAAGGGGTGGAAAAAGTGGCTTTTGAAAGCATTTCGTGGGCGAGATGTAGTGAAAAGAAGAGACACGGCCTCCGAGCCAGGAGACATAGTTTTCAGAACCAACTCTACGGCTAAGGAGCTGTGTGACCTTAGGGAGGTCATTCACCTTTGCAGAGGAGGCAGATGTTTGTTTCCTGTTTGTTTGTTGGATTTTTAGTTAAAAATAAGAAAATGGACTAAGTAACTCCAATATCTCTAACAGTCCTGAAATTCTCTAACTTGCCATGCAGGTTAAATAAAAAGGTCGAAAGCATAGCTTTTGTGAGCTCCAGGTGTGGGGAAGGTGTTGTTTTAATAACCTGAACAAACATCTTTCTGGGAGTCCTACTGAGACTTGGAGAGAACTAATTCCAGGGGAAAAGGACTATGTCTCTCTCACCTTTTCGGTCTTTTGGTTGTTGGGATCCCCCTCCCCCACCCCAACTCCTATGGCAACTAGGCCTTCTACTTTTAAGATTATATTAGTTTAAAACTAGATAAACTTACAAATGCAAACTTGCCATGTACTTTCCATCCACAGCCGTTACATTTTTTTTTTTTTTAACATGTGCTGGGGATAGGAGGTATGATGTGATAAAGCTATTTGTTAGAAAACACCTCGTAAAATCAGAGAAAATAATATTCCAGGAAGTCTCCAAACCAGGAGTGTTTATCGATCAATATTTTTGCGTTTCCAGAGAAAATTCCCGAAAAATTCAGGGTGCCTGTCACGGACTTCACGAGAAAGGCACTATTATTTGTTAGAATTGGCTTTTTATTGAGAATCGACTTTAAAATTCCATCACCAAATGTGGTGATGTTGACTATGGGAGGGGGAATGTTGGTGGGGAGGGGGATCTCTCTTATCCTCTTTGCTTATGAACTGGGAGCTCAGTAACTCTAAAGAAATTTTAATTTCCTTCAGTTTTTTTAAAGAGTGTCAAGTCAAATAAAGTATTCATACTTTTCATTAAAAAAAAATCTGAAGGATGTTAATCAACATCTCAAGAACTCACTGTAAATTTGCTCCCCATTATTTTGCTTTTATCAGTAGGAACATTTCCTAAAAATGAAAACAAAATTCCTCCTCATCTTTCTTTATAGAGCCCTCTATTCTAAAAGGAAGAAAGAAATTAACATCTCCCAATATCTGTTACCCACCTTTTTGAATCTTGGGAATGAAAGGTCGGTGCTATTAATATCTTTTGGGGTGGAAAATGCAATTGAAGAAGAGCTGACAGTACAAACTTCAGCAATAAGTAGGAGCGCTTTATCTGCACACATCCCTAAGTAGATAACCTTCCTCAATAAGAGTCTGACATTTCGCCCTTTCAGCCATAGAATCCTAGGAGAAAGGAGGAAAGAAGCTCACATTAACAAAGGTGTGATGGGACTAATGCTAATAAAATAAACACACGCGTAAACAAATTGCCAAAGGGTGATGGGGAGGGGGGTCGAGGAAAGGAGGCAGCTGGATATTTATTTTTATGTTAAGATAAAGAACAAAATATAACCCAATTATCTCTATTTAAAATAGAGGAGTGTAAAGAATTTATAACCCTGCTATTTTCATCAATTCAACTTTGAATTCCACCCTCCATTCATTCTCAATATTCGGATCCCAAAGAGATTTCGGAAGGAAAGAAGGTTCGGGACTTTCTCCTGAAAAACATTTGTTTGCTTTAGAGATCAGTTGTTTGCACAACCAGCCTGGCTTAGTTCTTAGCAGTCCTGCAAAACTTCCAATTTGCACTCCGCTCAGTTGCTTCGCTAATTAACCCGATCTTAATTGTCTCTAATGGAACCATTACAGAAACAAGGAAGTCGGATTTCTTTCTACTGAGGAAAAGTTATCCAGATCTCAGCTCCCAGCCTCGTTCTCCAGGGTTTGCACCAGACAGAAGCTGTGGACAATTTGGTTGTAAAATTAACATCTATAGAAAACGCAGAAGTTATTTGTCAAAAGTTGTTTTGTTTCTTTATAAAAGGTTGAAAAATTTTAAACCGACCCTGACAGGCTTTGTGTGCATAGGAGAGAAGTAAAAAATAGAGGCAATGGTATAGATAGATACATATTGAATACTCTTCTGAACTCCTGAAAAAAAATTTTTTTCGCCTTTGGAGAAAGAGAAATAGCTTGAAATATTCAAATGATTTCTCAATATTGATCGAATTTTCCGGATTATTACTACATTTTCCATTTCATTTATGCGTAGACACGGCATTATACACTTCATATGGAGAAAAGTAAAATCCAATAAGATCTTAATTAAAAAAAAAAAAAACCCTCCCACAGTTAATTCTTGTCGGGCATTTTTGGAAGCCGGACAAATGACTGCGGATGATTAATTATCATTTAATTAACATCGTGAGACCAAAACTGGGAGGCCCTTTGGATATTTGCACAGAATGAGAGAAATGTGAACTTTAGTTGAAACCGGAGTTAGGAGAGCGAATTCTTCTTAGGATTATTCACTAATAAACTGATTCTCTATATCTGTGCTCTAGGTCAGTTCTTAAATTAATAATCAAATAAATCCAAGAATTATGAGAATTTTTTTTATTGGTAGTTTTTTAATTGTTATTTTGAACATGTTTTAGGGAGAACAGTAGTTTGGTAAAAGATGACTTTAAAATATTTTAGTCTTGATTCTTTAGGTATCTAGTAACAGCCAAAAAATAAGAGAATAAAAATAAAAATTTAAATATAAAAACGGCAATAATAATGTAAAACCTTTTCGCATTAAGATGCGAAGCTACAGATCCCAGTTCAGTGTGGAAGAGTCGGGTCTTAGCGCCGTCGTGTTCTTAGCGCTCCTGGACTTGATTGGTTACAACTCCCCGAGGCTGATTTGTGATTGGTCTAAAGTTGAGAAGAGGGGGTGTGGCCAAAGGAAAGTAAAAACTCGCTTTCAGCAAGAAGAGTTTTGAAAACTTTCCCAAACCCTAAAAAGGGAGTTTGACTTTTTCGGACTTGCTGGCTCCTCGCGGACAGACGCACTGGACACAGACGGACAGACGGTCTCCGTTCGCGAACTGCCTTGATTTCTCGAGAACCGGGGTTTTTTTTCGGCGAGGGTTTTAAAATTCTTCTCCCATTCCTCACCCCATCCCCCCTCGTCCTGCCTTTTGGCTTTTTTTTTTTTTTTTTTTTTCCCTTCTCTCCTCCCCTTCTTCCTCCAAGCAAGCGGGCTCCAGGCTGAGACCCTCCCGGCAAGTCGTCCCAGACCTCTCGATTTCTGTGAACCAAAAGCAGATCTAAATCTATTTCGATTTAGCCGGCGCTCCTCTTTGGGTCACTCCAAAGGATGCTGATTCCTCGCTGCTGGGGCCGCTGAAAGAGCTCCGCTTGGATTTTGGCGGCGTGTGCCCGAGGCTCGCTCACCCCCACTCCCTCCGGTGATCTCCGTAGACCATCTCAGCTGCTCTCGCACCGACGCTTTGGGCTCCCCCGCCTCCTCTGGGGCTCTCTCGCCCCCTCCCTCGCCCCTTTCCCCCCTACCCCTGCCCGCAGTCTCTGTGCCGCCCGCGGAGGAGCCGTCTTCCAGGATGCAGGCTCGCTACTCGGTGTCAGCGGATCCCAATGCCTTGGGAGTAGTGCCGTACTTGAGCGAGCAGAATTACTATAGGGCGGCGGGTACCTACGGCAGCATGGCTAGTCCCATGAGCGTCTATTCGGGCCACCCAGACCAGTACGGGGCGGGCATGGGCCGCTCCTACGGGCCTTACCACCACCACCAGCCCACGGCGCCCAAGGACTTGGTGAAACCGCCCTATAGCTACATCGCGCTCATTACCATGGCCATCCAGAACGCTCCTGAGAAGAAGATCACCCTGAATGGCATCTATCAGTTCATTATGGACCGCTTCCCTTTCTACCGGGAGAACAAACAGGGTTGGCAGAACAGCATCCGGCACAACCTCTCGCTCAACGAATGCTTCGTCAAGGTGCCCCGGGACGACAAGAAGCCGGGCAAGGGCAGCTACTGGACTCTGGACCCGGATTCCTACAACATGTTCGAGAACGGCAGCTTCTTACGGCGGCGGCGGCGCTTCAAAAAGAAGGATGTGCCCAAAGAGAAGGAGGAGCGGGGGCACCTCAAGGAACCGCCCCCCCAAGCGCCCAAAGGCGCCGCTGCCCATGCCGGAGCCCCTCTCTCCAGCTCCGACACCCCAAAGGAAGTTGAAAAGAAAGTGGTCATCAAAAGCGAGGCCTCGTCACCAGACCTGCCAGTCATTACCAAGGTGGAGACGCTGAGCCCGGAGAGCGGCAGCGCACTTCGGGACAGCCCCCGCAGCGTGGCCTCCACGCCGTCCGGCTCCACGGAGGGCTCGCTGCCTGACCATCACCCGTCGGGCAACGGTCTGTCGGGCTTCAGCGTAGAAAACATCATGACTCTGAGAACTTCGCCCCCGGGCGGGGACCTGAGCCCGGTGTCCGGCAGGACGGGACTGGTGGTGTCCTCGTTAGCGCTGCCCTATGGTCAGGCGCCCCCGGCAGCCTACAGCCAGTCCTGTCCCCAGGGCGTGGACACAGGCGGGAGCTACCAGTGCAGCATGCGGGCCATGAGCCTCTACACCGGAGGGGAGAGGCCGTCGCCCATGTGCGGCCCCGCAGTCCTAGAGGAGGCCATGTCTGATCACCCCAACGGCACCACATCGCCCCTAAGCACACTCGGCCTCGCGGCTAGCCAGGAGGGCGCGCTAGCCGGCTCCGGCCACCACCACCCCCAACACCACCCTCACCATGGGCACCCGCAGCCGCCGCCGCCACCGCCGCCTCCACCCCCACAGCAACCCCCGCCCCAGAGCGGCGGGGCCGCGGGCCAGGCGGCCTCTTGGTATCTGAACCACAGCGGGGAACTGAACCACCTCCCCGGTCACACTTTTGCAGCCCAGCAGCAGACTTTCCCCAACGTCCGGGAGATGTTCAACTCCCATCGGCTGGGAATCGAGACTTCGGCCCTCGGCGAGCATCAGGTGAGCAGCAACACGAGCTGTCAGCTCCCATATAGATCTACGCCCTCCATATATCGCCACACCAATCCCTATTCCTATGACTGCACTAAATACTGACTCCCCAAACCCTCTCCCCCTGCTCCAGCCCGCCTCTATGGCTTCCCCCACCCCAATTCCCAGCCGGTGACTTTTA
Organism: Antechinus flavipes; assembly: GCF_016432865.1. Classification (NCBI taxonomy): domain Eukaryota; kingdom Metazoa; phylum Chordata; class Mammalia; order Dasyuromorphia; family Dasyuridae; genus Antechinus; species Antechinus flavipes. Next base: position 55,047,790 of record NC_067399.1, on the reverse strand, counting down.
CAAACACTTAAGGCTGCAGAGACGAACAATATTTGGACAAACTTACCAGCGGACCCGAGAGCAGAGAGCCCTGAGACTTGTGCAGGTAACTTTAAATTGCTGTCCCAGTTTGGGGATTCCAGACCAGCCAATCCGCCTTGCCAAAGACAAACAACTAACCCAAATGAACCAATCTGTATATTTAAAAAGAAAGAAAGAAAATCTGTATATTAAAAAAAAATCAGCAGCCCCTTACCTTTGAAGCAGAATAGCTTCATTATGCTCAATTCTGGGGTCTCAGAAAGTAAGTTACGGACCAATATCATAGCGATCATTATACGACTTTCTCTATAGCCGCACATCGCTCTGTGTGCGAGGATATAGAGTATACGCGTATGTATATGCTGTGTCCTTTTACGTTCTCTTACTGTGCTGTAAAGTGTGTGGAATTCTAATCAGGCTAACTCAGAGCCATTAATATAATATTTAAAGTTGAGTTCACTGGATTTTTAAATGTCCCCCAACAATCTCTAACTGCCCAGCTGAATACAAGTGATTTATACCTTTTGTTGTTGTTGTTATTGTTGTTGTTCAATTATGCAATAGACTTTTTCCCCCCCACTTAGCGTTCTTCTTACAGAACAAGGAAATAATTTATTTTGTTGGTGGAGAAAGAAGTCAAGTATCTGGTCATTTTTATTTACAAAGTGTGATGTTTTGTATAGTAGACTCGACCCTGAGCATTCCTTTAAAAAAAAAAAAACTAATTTAAAAAAAAATGTGCTTCACTTTTGTTTGTCTGACGTGGTCTTGACTGTTGTACTTACTTTAAAATAAATCCATGTTGTTTTTCTGCTCAAAGTTTGGCCAGTGTGTTTGTGTCTTTGCATCTCCCAAAGGTTGCTCTAAAACCACACCAGCTTTTATTATTTTTAAAAATATGGGTGTATGCATATATATAACGCACATTTTCTATATAAATATTATGTGTGTGCCCATTTATCTTTATCTATTTTTACTGGTCACACAACAGACGAGGAGGAACAGCCTGAATTTTATTGGTTGGTTTCTTGATTTATTAAAAAAGGAATGAGTTTGATATTCATATAAATCTTGCTAGAAATAAATTAGATCAAAGACCAAAAAATGGACTAAAAATCAGTTTGAAGACAGCATATTAGTCAATTGCTGATTTTGCAAATGCGCAGTTGAATACAGAAATGTCATTAGATCTGGATAATTTTAACTGTTTCAGTTTATGAGAATCAGGCATAACAATGATAAATACCATGGAACCTGTCAGGTTGCTTTAATTCTCTCCTGTTCTAAATGGAATTGAGCTTACAGTTCTAGGAAACTTTTATGATAGAGACTGAAATGCACCAGAGTAGGCCTAGATGCTCTATCATTAGAATTTAAATCTTTCATTTCAGTGGCAAAATCAGTGCTGGCTCCATTTCTGAAGCCAGACATCTTATAGGAAGTATTTGATACTTTCTAATTTGTTTTTACAAATCACTTACCTTCCCTACCCTCATCCCCACCCCACAGAAACACTTCTTTTTTTTTATTAGAAAAGTAATTTTCTAGATTTTAAAATCAGAGAAGTCCATTTCCACCCTCTGGGCTTACTTTAATACTCAGAGACTATGGGTTCTCTTCATTCTCTCTCCCTTTCATCTCCTTTGTTCTATCGATCCCTCCAAATATGTGTAAAACACTTTGAAAATAGATTATTTTATATTCTGTTTCATTCTCTGGAAAAAATTTGCCCCCACTTTCCTTTACTCTAGTGAATGCCTCTGTCCCTTCTCTACTCAGAATTTTGACCTATTCCCACGAAAACAGGTGAAATCCATCTCTCCAATATTAAGGTGTTTATGAAAACACTATTTCGATGGCAAAATTATTAATATTTTAATGGATTTCCCCAAGATTGAGATAGAATTGTTTTCTGGAAGCAAATGGGGAATTATCTGAATCGGGATGGTCTTTAAATGCATACATGCCTAATAGATGCTGTAACGGCTAAAATAGCATTGGAAAATACCACTGGAACAGGGCTCCTATCCTAAATGTTATTTAAGGGAGTAGGAGAGAGATCTCATCAGTAGGTTTCAGGTGCATCGGAGTGGGATGGAGAGAAAATGTCACTGGCAATTGATGGTCCAGTTTCGGTTTGATACTCTATTTCTTCAAGTTAGTGAAACATTCAGTAAAAGGAAATAACATAACTAAGACTCTTAGTGTCGGAAATTTTATGTTTCTGGGGATGCTCAAGATTAGTCTCCTGGAAAGTTTTCCTTTGCATTAGATGCCGGGAAAACTTTCTGAGTTTAATTATCTGGAAATTCGATGGAGAGATTTAAGTGAGATGGGAGGGGGTGAAGAAAGAAGAAAGAGTGGGATGACAGAGAAAAAGACTCACAGCTACAACAAAAATATTCAAGATTCTTAAATTCTGCTGAAAATTGATTCCAAAGAGTCCTTTTCTCTCCTAAGTCCCAGTAATTCCTGCTGTCGGATTAATGTATATTGCTCTGGGTAAATGGGTGGCTCAGATAGGGCAGGGGGCATGGCAGCTGCTTAGGGTTAGCCTGTCCAAGCTGATAGCTCCCTATAGAAGGCCCAGCAGATATGTTAAAAACAGTATAGCCTGCAACATCTTGGACCCTTAAAAGACCAAGACTAGGGCTCTGGGGAAGGTGAGAAGCTGCAGGAGATCTTCTGGGGCTTCACAAACTGCATCATTCTCTCAGTCATTTTGCGACATTCCTTACAAGCAGGGCCTTCTCTCTCTACCCCCCACCCCCCAATAAGCAGTAGGTAGCGCAGACGCGAAGGCTAGAAGAATCTTCATTTCTGAGGAGCCTCAAGTCCTCTGCCCTCCCCTTTGGACCTTGGAAACATTTAAAGCTACACTGGGCCAATCTGGAGGCCCAACTCTGTTCTGGGAATGCCGGGAACCTACCAGGAACCGTAGGCCCTCTGGTTCTCAGGCCACATAGTCTAGGGTTCCACCTAGGGAATTGTCTGTCTAGAAATCCCAGATAACTGCAGCCCTCTGAATGAGAAGTGCTTTCTTCTGCTGGACAGTTCCGACAGACCCCCTCCCCTATTTTCCCCTTCCTCCCCAATTCTGCCATTTCTTTTCTCCTTAGCCATCGCACTGGACCGAAGAAGCAGGAGAGCCTTGGAAAACTAAGAAAGAAGCTTGTGATTGCAGGTGGGGTGAGGGGTAAAAGTGCAGAACTCAGTGGAAAATGACTTCTCCACACTTAGAGCAGTATTGAGACTTGAGCCATTCTCTAATCAGTCACCCTTGGGCAATATTCAAACGTAAAAGAAACTAAAAGGACTCGAAGGCAATTGAAATAATTCTACTGGCTAGGACAGTTAACCCTTAGGCTTATAAATTCTGGATCTTTGGGCCAGTTTTAAATAAAAAAAAATAGTTCCAAGACGGCTTAAAAATACGGATGGGCACAAAGTATCGGAACTAACTCGGGAGCATTGTTAAGAATGGGTCCTTTTCCAGGTCAGTATTCTGGACAATTACAGTTTTAGGAATTTGCAACTACTTCTGGATTTTTCTAACATATCCTAAAAGATAAAACGGGGTAAATTTTCCAAACTCCGGGGTCCTAGATAATACAGTGAGCTGGTAGGAGCCTTCTCTCAGGCCTAGAGGGCAATTAGTCTGCATGGAGGCTCCCTTCACCCAGACCTAATTTAGGGTGTGGAAGGGAACGTCATAGGCTTTTAACAGTTGGGTTGATGTATGCTTGAAGTGAGGCGAGGAGGGGGAGGGGAAGAGAGAAAAGGAGCGTTATAGAGAAGACACGTTTACCATTAGCTCAGTGGCTGAGCCTCTGGTTTGGCTCTTCCAGTTTGTTTTCATGGTTTCAGGGAAAGGCCTCGAGCGCTCCGCTTCTTCTGCTCAGCTTCCCAGGAGACAAAGAAAAATGATAAAAATAGGAAGAAAGAGGAGAAGTTTGGGTCATTTCCCTCCGCAGTTTATACAATCTCTTACAGGGCCTGCCCCCTGAATAGGTTCTTCTATTAGAAGGCGAGTTGCAGATCCTGAGAATTTTATTAAAAGATGGGGGAGATGGAGGATGCAGAAAAAGTAGCACCCATCTTCCCTTTGAACTGAGCTCTCTTAGCTAGTCGATTTGCTCTTTCACCTCTTTCCCCTACGAAGATTCAAAGGGATTTGGTTTCAGGAATTGGATAGATAACCTTAACCGAAGTCACAGAAATAGATATGACGCAGGACGTGAAGAAAGACTTTTCTTTCCCCTCCCTTCCCCCACCCCCCACCCCGCTTCCCTTGCGGAGGTTTGGAGCCATGAATCTAGTACAGCGCAAGTCCCGGATCATTCGTTTCTTTTGTGTGACCGATACAAACACACGCACACGCACACGCACACGCACCGAAGGATGGCCTGTTAGACGGCCTGACAGAACAGAGCAGGCGTGTGTCACTGTGAGTAATGGATTCAGGTTCGAGGAGGTTTTCTACTGGCTCGGCGCAGGCCATTCGTGTACCTGGAGCCTGTTTTGGACTTCAGACCGCCATCACCCACGCAAGAGAGCCTAACGTCCTCTCCCCTCCCAGTGGAGATGATGGCTGCTTCAGCTCCCTAGGTACTCCTTGGACAGCGAGCGTCATATTTCCCCTTTCGCGGCATACTTATCCGATGTCAGTCAGCGAATTCTTCGTCTCGGCCCCACACATACTTGACATGCTTTCAACGCCGTGACTCGATTAACTGCTCTGGTCTTTATTGTGCTGGGCGCCCAGAATGACCTCTCTGAGGTGTTTGAAATGTTTTGTTTTTAGAAAAGAGTTCGCCTCGGAGGGAACGTTTCTCACCGTGTGCAAAGACAGGTGATTCCACCGCCCTGGAAAGCTACTGGAGGGTGATAAAAATAACACATCTTAAACCTTTAAACCTTTCCCCTCACATTTCCCGAATTCTTGTTGTGCAGCGAGAAGAGAAGGCGACCGACTTTCCCAAGAGCAAGGCTCCCAATCTAATTCAGAAAGCATTTATTAAGTACTTACTGTGTGTAAGACTCTGAGGTTAGATCAACGCTGAGAAATGGACAGCGAATGAGAGCTGCCTGTGTTCCCACAATCCTGGACAGTAGACTGGGGCTAATCTCCGTATCATTTCTTGAGGTTAGATGTGATCAAAGATGAAAGAGAAAAGAGAATAAGAGAAGGGAAGAGTGAGGGGGAATTTCTTGCGTTCAGATACTGTTTTTAGGGCCGAGATTCTTAGCTTCCTGGATCCCTTTGCCAGACTGGGAAGCCTATGGATACTTTTTCAGAATGTGTTTACGTCCATAAAACAAAATGCATACAGTTTGATGCATTGTTGAAGAAAATAAAATTTACATATGTATATATGTATATATATATATATATATATATACACACACATATATAATAAATATATAATTACATAAACATCGCTGTTTATATACATATATGTGTATGTGTATATTTATGTGTTTGTATGTATAGATGTTTATACAAACATATATCTTCAACATTGCCAGTGAGAGAGTGTGTACTTAATGTATGCAAGCGTGTGAAATTACTTCAGTCAGGAAAATTGGTGCGTTCGTGTCCTGGGTGGGGTTCAACTGCTTCCAAGGTAATTTTGAGAGAAGTAGGACTGAAGCCTTTCCTGTTTGGAAAAAAAAATGCTAGAGAGGTGAAAGCAAAAACTTCATTCTTAGTCTCCCTCCTTCTTATCCCTCTCCTTCACTGCACCGTGAATTCTTTTCATTTCCTCCCTTTTGGGGTTGGTAAAGATCATCTTTTCCCCTGTACTTTTTTTCTGATGAGCAAGCTGGCCCAAACACTCTTATATAACTCTTCCAGTGTTACCTCCATCAGTTGGACATTCACATTTTTTTTTTAACCCTTCAGCTGGTTTCTACACAAAGTCAAGTGAAATAGGGTTGTTTTTATTCAGCTGGCAACACAAAATACTTTCTGCCTCTATTTTCTTGGATATTTTCTGGATATTTTAGACAAAAACAAATGTGTGAGAGAAAGGGAATGACAGAGGGAAAAGAGAGGATAATGTCAATAACTCACATTGAGTGTATAGGTAGAGCTAAGGTAGAGGTCAGAGGTGGCACCTTTGGTTTTTAAAAAGTCCCAAACACCCAAAAAAAGATTTAATCTCAAACTCATAAAATACAAGGCCCAAATGTTTTCTTTCCTTTTTTTTCCTTTCCTTCCTAAAGTTTTATATCTTCCTTGAGAATCAGAGCTAGCCTCGGAGCCAAGATGATTTGGATTCAAGGCCCTCCTTTGACACATACTGGCTGTGTGACTCTGGGCAAGTCATTTAATCTAAGGTTATATAACTCCAAGATTATATATCACAGAGCCAATGCCAGTATGATTTGGAAGAGGAAGTTTTGTCATGCATGAATTTTCTATACCCAAGAAATCATTGGACTAATAAAAATTAACCCAGCAAAAGAGATCTTGCCCCACCCCACCCCTTATTTTAAATGGGATAAAACTGAGTTTCAGGCAAGGAAAGTGACTAATCTAAGGCCATAGGATTATTCATGGGACAACAAGGATTTTAACCTAGGTGTCCTGATTCCCAGTCCAGTACCTTTTCCAGCCCATCTCAATTGAGCTTTCTTAGTCTTCCTGGGGAAAAGGTCAGTATAAGGATATTATCAGACCATATTGGTCCTTCAGATTATGCCTTTTCCCTCAGCTTTTCATAATTCCTTTTATTATAAATTCAATTGATATACAATAATGCTATAAGTGATAGATAAGCTGTGACTTTGTCTCCACTTGTTTATAATATAGGAAATGGAGAAAAAGCACTGGCAACTATAAAAGAAAACCCTTCCCCTCCCCCTTTTCTACTACAGGCCAGGCCTATGCCCAATCTCCAAATTATGTTTGAATGTTTTAAGATTCAAATTTTCCCAATATCGATATACTAGAACAATTGGAGATGGAAGATCAGGATTATTTTTTAGCCTTCTCCCAAAGGATTGGCAACTTGAAGAGACTGTCTCTCTAGGGTCCATTATTTTCCCATACATCTTTCATTATCACTTCTAAGAATGATACAGAATGCATACAGTGTGGATCTTAGTAGTCTTGTACTACTGGAGATGATGGTTTATTTTTTCACTTAAAACCAAAGTTTTCTTTCTAGAATTACTGAAATTAGAAAAGGAGATTAACAGAGCTTTGGTAACTCAAAGTTGTCTTCATAAAGTATTTGAGTAGATTTTTCTAGTGTTGTTGGACTAGAAGATTTCTGAGGTTCCTTCCAATTATGAGAACCTAGAAAATTCTACCAAAAATGCAGTTGTTGTCCCCTGTCACAATCCCCCTCCTATAAGTGATTGTTGTGGAATCAGGGCTGATATCCTAGGTAAGTCACTTCTGCTTTCTGAGTCTAAGCATCCTTTGTAAATGAGGCAGTGTTGATTGATCTCTAAAGGCCTTTCCATCTCTAATAATCTATGAGTTCTCATGGGAGCTATATGATGTTGGTTAGCCTTTCAGATTTCAGCAGGGAAGCATTTCAATGATTATTCTTAACACAGTCTTTTATCTTGCAAAGAATTGGGCCCACTGTCCAGACCCTTCTCCCTTTCCCTCTCATTTAGGATTTTAAAGCAAAATTGGAAATTGCCTCAATGACTTTTTTTTTTTTTTTAATCTGCTTAGTTTCACTGGAACATTGGAGATGAGGAAGGGGAAAGTATGCATTCTCTCTGACACCTCTGTCTGGGCTCAGAAAGAAAGTGTTCATGACCATTTTGTACCCCTGTTTTCAATTATGATTTGATCCTGGCTATCACCAATCACTCTAAGACAGTAACTTTAACCTCAGTGACCACAGAGTCCAGGGGACAGGACTTTTTGCTTCCTGGAGATATCAAGCAGAAGGGGAAGGATGATCTTCATATCACCCCTACCCCCAAACTGGATAAGCAGGTATTTTTTTCTGGCATCTTTAGGAGGATTGTCATACTGACTCCTATCTCATCTGATATATTCTGTGATAAGCCCTCTCTTCTTTATATCTCCTTCCCCTCCCCATGCACATCCCTCGCCAAATAGAGTTCTGATCTCCATCTAGGTAGAAAATAAAAGATTACCTCTGTGTTTGGGCTTCAGAACTAGGGGCAGATACAGATGGTCACTCAGACAAAGGAAATGAAAATGGGGAGGGGTAGGGGGGAGACTAACTTTTGCTTAAGATCACACAACTAGTAAGTAGTAGAGTCAGAATTCAAAATCAGAGACTCCGATTCCACATCTTTGAGCTACAGATCACACATAAAAAAAGTGGCTATCACTCCTCTTCCAGAGTGGTCTTTACAGACTTTACAAGCAGCTTGAGTTAGAGACTGTGGCAGCTTCCTCCCCCCCACCCCCAACCCGGAACTTCCGCATTGCAATTAATGCAAAATTGAAGATTGGGCAGGAGTGAGGGGAAGACACTTTTCTTTTGGTCTCAGCTGTAACGTGGAGCAAGGTTTGAGAGGTAGCTAGCTGCATCTGCGCTGCTAACTCTGAAGCCTTTGGGAAATCCTCAGTGTCTTCCCAAAGATTAACTGTTAGGTTTTCTCTCTCTGTGTCTCTGTCTGTGTCTGTGTCTGTCTGTCTGTCTGTCTGGCTCTCTCTCTCTCCCTCCTCTCTTCCTTTCTCTTTCACCCAATACCTCCCGTAACTCCTAGTGTGTCTCCGCCTGTATCCGGGCCTGTGACCATATAGGGCAGTATTTATTATTACAATAATCCCTGCTCAGTTTCTCTCCAGGAGACGCCCAAAGTCAGCTAGCTCCGAAGGCAAGACAAGAAAGTTGCGCCGTTGATTTTTCCTTCAGCGTGACTGAACTCTGTAGAAGGGACTTAGCAGAGGCGATGGAGTTATGTTGAAATACCCTGGAAGCTACCTGCATCTTTCCCCTTCTGCACAGGACGGTGCAATTTGAGCTCGAAGGAAGGCGGAGCCGTTGATAAATGTCTCAGTCACCTTCGGAGATGGACGCTGAATTGTTTGTTGAGGATTAAGTTAAATGGCCACTGCTGCTGGGGGCTCCTAGCAAAGAAACAGGGCTTACTGTGGCTTCTTGGGCAAGTGATCTCACCTTTCTGAGGCTCAGTTTCCCCAACTGTTACACGCGAATAATACTTGCACTACTTACCTCATAGGGTTGTTGTGAGGAAAACTATACAAATGTGAGTTATTACTGTTGTTTTTTTTCCTCTCTTATATTTGTCTCCCAATTAAAATGCGTTTTAACTACGAAAGGATTAATGGAGAAGGTGATGGGGTAGGTTTTTTTTCCCAATAGTCTCTCTGTCATTTCTCTTTGTGATGCCATAATATAATAGATAACATCCAAGCATATACTTTATGTGACCATGTTATTATATAATTATATATTATAAATATCATAATATAATAGTTAATATTATGATGCTATTATTTGTTCAAAACTGTGATTTTTCACTGTGTGCTTCCCTTGAGTGAACGAACTCCTGTCACTAGAGATGTGGCAACTTCTCTACAATTTATAGTATTAGGAAGTTGTCAGGGTATCATTGAGAAGTTAAGTGATTTCTCTAGCAAATCACAGCCATCACATCTCAGAGACCAGACTTGAATCCCGATTCAGGTCAGCTCTCTATCCACTAAGCCATACTCTTTTTTTCCCCCTAATGCTTATATAATAATAATGATGTTGGTTGTGGCAACATCTCATATTTCTATAATAAAAGGACCCAAGTATGAATTTCCTCATTTCTTAGAGGAGAAAACCGAGGATCATAGAATTGAAATGATTCTACTTTGAGCCCTGATTTTAATTTAAATTAAAATTGGGCTCCACCTAGGCTGTGGACATCCAAGAACACTTTCACAGGAATAAAGTCAAGTCAGCAAGACTGAGGAGGAAATTGCTGGATGGTGAAACTGGGTCTGGGACGTTCTGAAAAGACCCTCCCACATAAAGCAGATTTTCAGAGCTGAAGACAAACAGGCTTGGACTGCTTCAGAGTTCTGAGAAGGGGTACTGCATTTTAAGACACCCAATAGAACTGCTGCAGTGCTTACCTCAACGTCCTATGGGCTGTTTCTGGTCTACAGGGCTCCTTGATTCAGAGTAAAAGCCCTTGCTGGTCCTTACCTCTTGAGCAAAACCACCAAGCAACTGGTGAAAAGATCTCTGTCTGGATAACTTGGCTGGAATCTTGATTTGCTTCCGAGTGACCTCAGCAAGATTTTTCTCTGAAGCTTAGTTTCCCTATTTATGAAACATAGGAGTTGTACTAGAATCTGTCCCATAGATTAGTCCTAATTTCCTTTCTATCTTTAAATGCCCTGTTCTGAGGATCAGACAGTCCACGATCATCCTCTACCAAGCTGCACTCAGCTTCTTCCCTGCCTTGACTCTATTCCTCCCCTTCACCCTGGGATCCCCTCTCGTTTTACTGAGCATAGCAGTAATTAAATTTTCCTATGATGTTTAAACTGACCTGAGTCGCTGGAATAGCGGATCATAAATAGCTAGGTGTTGCTCTTTGCATCTACCCCTTTTGCCTCCAGGGAGTGGAGGAGTGCTGGCGAGGGAGGGGGCGGACGCCTCTTGAATTGCAGCCATTCCGGACCTTTGATTCAAACCGTGACACCGGCAAATTAAAAAATAAAGAGGGAACATTTATACCCCCCAAAAGGGGGAAAAAAACTCACGCAAGCATCCCCAAATGTTTAATGTAATCACCGGCCAGCTGTGTGCACTTGTAAAGTTGTTATAATCCCCCTCCTTGTTATAAACAGGAAAGGACAGAATATAAAGCAACAGGCCTGCATTCACAAATACCAGCTTTCCTCCTGAAGCCTGCCAAGTCCCCCTTTTATGGTACTCCTCGCTTGCAATCTCAGCCTTGCCAAAGACCCCATTTTTGCTCTCCCACTTCCAATAGAGGATCGATCAAACTTTTCTCTGCTCGCGATTCCCTGATCACCGCAGACCACTTCCACCTTTGCAGAGCCCCAGAGATCAACATTATTTTAACTCAACTTCTAAACTGGCCATTGAGGCTTCGCCAATTTCTCCAACCCGGCTTCAGCCGTAGGTTCACGCGATCTGATTGCCCCCGGACTTAGTTATCCGGGATTGAATTTATTTACACTGAGATTCGACAAATGTCTAAAAAAGTGTGGAAAGACTGGGAATTCTATCGCACCCACATTCCAATATCACCTCCTCTGTCAATTACCCGGCACCTCAAAAATCAAACTCCATTTCCTTTCCATTTCCCAAAATTCGTGATTTTTTTTTCTTTCCTTCTCTCCCTTTCCCGCCCCTCCGGGTCCGATTAAAAAACATCTTCTAAAGTTTTTGAAAGCTTTTATAAGGATCATTCATCTTCCCATAAAATAGAGAGAAAAAGGAGATTCTCTGTCCTTGGAGTGGGGATGGGCCACGAGAGCTCCCTCCCAGCCTGCACTGGTCGTGGTCCGCTTCTCTCTTGATTAATCTTTTCGCCCCCACTTTCTTTCTCTCTGTATCTGGCCTGCTCGGACCCTGCGCCGAGCTGTAGCAGTTAACATCCTGCTTTGCTGAGTTGTGTGTGCTTACAGCGTCAAGGGGTGGACGTGATATTTCAAACATCAGATCAGTGCGTTTATATATTGGGTGCCCGGAAATTTTTCCAAATAAACACAGCTTGATTCAACTTGGGTGGGCAGACTTATCAACAGACTAATTCTATAAACAAATGAAGAAATAACCCAGAAAACGATTGGCTGGTATCAAAAAGACACGTGGAGAAAAGCTTGGAGTTTTTCAGCAATGAAATTTTAATTAATGTGGGTGGGCTGAGAACACAACGATTGTTTATCATAGACAATTTATTTTCCAGTGCTAAGTCAACATATAATAGCAAACTTACAACAATTATTTAACATTTTTAAAGGCATGAAGAAGGGACACAGCGAGAGCTGGCTGGGGAAAGAGGCAGAGCCGGAGGGAGCTAGAGCTGCAGGCTCGCGGCTGGGTCTCCCGGGCTTGGGGAACCTCTCCCTGGCTCACCCTCGCCTTCTCTTTGCGGGACAGCCCGGAGCTCTCTTAGCCTCGCCATGACCCATCTCTACAATCACCACCTACCTCCTCTGGTCAGCCCCTCGGTGTTGTACGTATACGGCCCGGAGCGTCCCGGCCTGCCCCTGGGTTTCTCTCCTCCCGCTACCTTGGTTGGAGCGGGTCGGGCCGAGCCCCCCCAGAAGCCTCCCTACAGCTACATCGCCCTCATCGCCATGGCCATCAAGGACGCCCCAGAGCAGAGGGTTACGCTTAACGGCATCTACCAGTTCATCATGGACCGCTTCCCGTTCTATCACGACAACAAGCAGGGCTGGCAGAACAGCATCCGCCACAACTTGTCTCTGAATGACTGTTTTGTCAAGGTGCCCCGGGAGAAGGGCCGTCCGGGCAAAGGCAGCTACTGGACCCTGGACCCCCGCTGCCTGGACATGTTTGAGCACGGCAACTATAGACGCCGGAAGAGGAAGCCCAAGCCCGGCTCAGGGGTCCAGGAGGCCAAGAGAGGCAAAGGGGACACGGAGGAGGCTGGAGTCCAGGTGGGCCGGAGAGTCAGGCTGGAGGAAAGGGAAGACAGTTCTGAAGGCAGCCGGGGAGGAGGAGGGAAAGGAAGAGGAGGGGAGGGAAGGGGAGAAGGAACAGGCATTGAAGGAGATAGAAGAGGGGGAGGAAGGAATCAAGAAAGAGGAGAATATGGAAGGAGTGAAGCAGGAGGAGGGGGAGGAAGGAGAGAAGGAGGTGAAGAAAGCGAAGGAAGTAGTGAGGGAGCTTCCCAGGGGCACGCTGCCTCGGCCCCCACTCACCCCTCCACCAGATGCTCTTCCCCCCTCTACTGGTCCAGCCCTGGCCTCCTTTCCTTGGCGTCGGAAGACGCCGCCCAGGACAGTCTTCAGAGAGATGCTGCTATCTCAGACCAGGCAACCGGACAGCCAGCTGAGAGCACAGCTACTTTGGGGTCTTCTCTGCCCCCTGGCCCTCCAGACACGGACCCGGAGGACCCAGCCCTTCCCCAAATCACCGAGAAGCCCAAGAGCTTCAGCATAGACAGTATCCTGGCCCGGGCACAGAGCCAGAAGCCAGTCAGAAGGGAAGAGTCGGCCGGGGAAACCAAATATCCCGGGGAGTTGCTACCCGGGGGATGCTTCAGCTCTACCCTTTTTACTAGCTCTCCTGGTCTTTGCCCTACTTTCAGTGGCTCTCTGATGCTGGATTCTCACGTTCAAGGGCGACTTTACCAGTTGGGGATCCCTCTTCTGTCATATTTCCCCCTCCAGCTCTCTGATACGGTATTTAATTTTCAGTAATAGGAACAGGCGGGATTTTTTTTTTTCCTCCTTCTGTTTCTCCAAAGCTTGGAACCTGTCCCTTGCAAGGGACGCCAGCGACTGACCACGACCAAAGAGGGTGAAAAGCATATTATTTTAACTTTGCTTGTTTATTTGTTTGAAAGACATTTGCCAACCTGTCTGTTCAGGAAATTTTCAGCGAACCTCAAGTGGAGATGTGAACAGCTCAAAAAATTCTCCTATTCTGGGCTGGCTGGTTTATCTTTTGTAATCCGAATCTCTGTTCTTTGCACCCTTCCTCCCCTTTTTAATGTTCACGTTTTGAATGTTCTTAAACCCGATTCCAAGAGGCTGATGTTTGTTCTCCCCTCCTCTCTCCCCCGCCCCCCACCCCATCCCTGAAAGTTTTATTATAGGCTACCGAGAGACAGCATACACACCCAAGACCAAATAAGTCTATCTCAAAGCTACAGCAAATAAGTCTATCTCAAAGCTACAGTTTAGATCCCGAATAATCCCACTCCCTGGCCTCTCCCCATTACCACTGCCATCCCTTTGCCCTGGATTCCCGACCACTTCGGTATGATAGAGTATAAAACAGACAGCAGTTGTAATACACATGGATTAGGGAGGCAAGGCAACTTCAAGTTCAACTGTAGCTTCCCTCTGGCCTAGGGGATTTAGAGATGTTTGTAGAACAGGTCAGTTGGGCTGACTTTCGCCGAGAGTGTATCAGACTGAAGGTGCCATTCACTGAATCAGGTCCCGGGGAAAACTCCGATTGTTCGCAGCCGTTTTACGAGAGAGACGTGAAGGTGGAAGTTGTCTTACCAATTGGACAACAACCAAGATCAGTCACAATTTTTATAGGGCTGTTTCTTTTTTTTTTTTTCCTTTCTTTTTTTCCTCCAGATATACGGTTCAAGCAACATGTTTTATTTCTGCTATAAATAGTGGACTTTAAAAAAAATAATCATAACCGACCTTTGAAAACATCTATATTAGCAATCTTCACTATGAATGTACACTCTAGCCAATAAAATGTTTTGTCCATTTATGCAATTCATTGTTGAATACCCATTTTGTTATTTTTGCAACTGGAAGTAGCCGTTTAATGCACTGCTATTTTTGTTTAGCTTTTAAAGAAACAAAACATTGCAAGGGGCTCCCAAAGAGGAGAGGGGGGAGAAGGTGACTCATATTATACCAGACTCACTTAAAAAAGATCTAGGATATATATATATACACACACAGCTTTCTGAATCTGGTAATAAAGAAGGCTTACATTTTTGTGGAGCAAGTTGACATATAGAAAGAATGAAAAAGACAAGAAAAGAGATGGAGAAACATAAAGCAATACTAAGGAATGGCAGAGTTGGGGAAGGGAGGGAGGAAGAGAGAGACAGAGAGACAGAGACAGAGACAGGGAGACAGAGAGAGAGACAGAGACAGAGACAGAGACAGAGACAGACAGAGAAAAACAAAGAGAAAGACACACACAGAGAGAGGAAAGAGAGAGAAAGATTGGAGAGAGAAGAGGAAACACTTTGTTATGTTGCAAAATCTTTGGGATTTGTTTTTTTTGCAAGTTTTGAATTTCTCTTATTCCACAGGGAAAAACTTTTAAGGTTCTCTGAAAAGATTATTTCCTAACTTTTGTCCGACAGTTGTCTACTCCATGCCCTCCCCACAGTACTTAATTATCTTGATAATAATAATAAGTAAACATTTATATGGTGTTTTATGGTTTTCACATTGCCTTAACAAGATCATTTCACTATATCTAGAGAGGCAGATAGTGCAAGTATTATTGTCTCCAATTTACAGATAAAGGAATTGAGTCTCAGAGAGATTAAATGATGTCTTCAGTGACTCAGTTACTGTGACAAAGCAGGAACAAGAATCCAAGGCTTCTGACTGGAAGCCCAGCAGTACCTTTCCCCTCTGTCATTGGTAGTTAAATAAATACTTTGACAAGGTGATTGGAGATCTCATTGAGGAAAGACCCTTGTTTGCAACAAAGATCTAATTCAGAAATTCAAGTTTCCCAGGCCTCAGCACAGCCCAGACTGCCTTTGAAATGTCTCAACTTTTTATATTGGATATATTTGGGTTTCACTGGAATTCAGAAGCTTGACTTCCTAAACCTTCAAATAACTTTTATCTGATGTGGGAAAGTACAGAAAGTCATTGAATTTTTAGAGGTAGAAATGGCCTTCAGGAAGTTTGAAAGGGATTTCTAAAATAACTTCTTAAATGGTTACTAAAACATTATTAAAAATAAATTCAAAAGTTAAATGAAGTAGAAGTCTGATGCTGGCTATAATGAAAAAAGGCTTTTCAAGGAAACATCATTATTGGATAATTAAAAAGTTCTGAGAAGATGATCTTTGATTTATCAATCAATAGGACATAGTTAAGCAGGATCTAAAGACTGGGCTCCGACAGTTGTTCATGAAGTCTGCCTCAGATTTTGACAATAGTTTTAAAAAATGAACTTGATGCTTTTCAGGAGAATCCTTGCTTTTAATATCTTATACAAATCACCACCTATCAATCAACCAACATTTATTAAGTACTAACTGTATGTCAGTCACTGTGCTCAGTGCTAAATTCAGCTTGGTTCTTCCTGCATCTACAATATCTTACTTATCTACAACATCGTGGAATACTTTTGTCATCCATTTTTTTTTTTTTTTAACTTCCAAATGAGTAATGTCTGGTGAATAAAATTGTTTTTCCATTAACCTTTATCTGTTTGGTTCAATGGGATTACTGTATGAAATAAACAACCACTGTAACAGGAATGAAGTTTCAGTTACAGCTGTGATTCCTGATGCCATCTGTGTCAGGAGGTTTCCCGTCATCACAAAGACTGCATTTTCAATTAAATACAGAAGAAGGGAGGAGCTCAACACAGAACTCTGAACAGTTACCTGAACTGTGAAAAATGAATACAGTTATCCTATTCAGCAGCAGGTACAGTACATGTTTTATTTGAAGTATATTGGAAATAGTAATACTTACATTTTCACATTTGATTTCCCATCACATAGTTTTAGAGGGGGAGAGTGGTATTTTAGATGAGCATAGAACTTGGAGGGAAGAAGACCTGTAGGTTAAATATTAACTTTATATATTTATTACTTGTATGACCCTCTGCATTTTTCTTAACCTCTCTGTGCCTCAATTTACCTCATTTGCAGCAGGGGAGGCATTTGATTCTGTGACTTTCAAGGCTTCTTTCAGCTCTAAATCTGAAGTCTGATGCTCTGAAATCCCACAGAGGGTTCAGATACTGTTTCTGCCATGGTATGCTGCCAGCAACATTGCTGAGTACAGTCTTTAACCCATTTAAGAAGTAATTATAGATATTTAACAAAAAAAATAGAACTTTAGCTAATGTTGCTATGTGGTTTTCTCAGTGAATATGTTGTCTTTAGGGATTTTTACATATGTTTTAGAGATCCCATTTCTATTTGATTTTGACCCCACTGACTTAGATGATTCCAAATGCAGTAAACTTTTCAGTACTGCCTTTTAAATTGCATGCTTAAAGGCCAGCTAGGTGGCACAATGGGTAGAATACTGGCTCTGGAGTTAGAAGAACCTGAATTCAAATATGACCTCTGATACTTGATACTTACTAGCTCTGTGACACTGAGCAAGTCACTTGCTTGCCTCACCAATACATATACACTTCCTTCTGTAGCTCAACTCATTAAGGTAGAGGTTCTAATATTGTCAGTAAATAGGTGGCCTTTGGCCCCTCAGCTCTAAGAATCTCTAGATATAAAATAGGGAATCAGAAAAAATAGTCAGTATGGCACATAGAATGTATATTTATTTAGACTTTCCAATTCCACTTTTTGCCTAAGTGACTTTATTAATGGAATTATATTCATGAATATATAGCATGGTTTTTTTTTTTTTTTAGCTAAAATTGAGAATTAGTTCATAGTAACAGATAAGTTCTCACATTAGGCAAAATAACCTCTAAAGTGATTAAAAAAAGAGAGAAAAATTTCAACCTAGACATTAGTCGAATAACATTAACACCTATTGAATGGTTAATCTTTATTTTGACTGGATAAAGACAGAAGTACTTATTTCTTGATATGTATATTCATGATTTCCATAGGTACATTTCCAATACACATATGCATTGAGGAGAATTATAAAATTATGGACCAAGCATTTGAAGGAAATAAAGGAGATAGAGAAATATCTTTTTACCTCTATTTTTCTTCAATAGGGAAGTCATTTAATTGGGATCCAATTTGACTATAAACTATTAAAAGGATAAGCTGCAATCTAATGGAATTTTTGAAATTCTGTTGCATTACATAACAGATGCTTTGTGTATGCTCTTTTCTCCAAGTATTCACAGATACCTCCCTCTTTCCTCTTCTTCCTCCCCTAGGCCTTAAGTTCAGTAATGACATCCTTGTAGACTCTTTGTTCATACCCTGGAAGGAGGGGAGATCCTGAACGGCTGGCATGTATGAGGCAGGGATTTAGCTTGTTTAAGTTACCCTTGATAAAGCAGAATCTCTGCCCTTGTTGCTGCTAAGTGACCAATGAAATATAATGGCAACAATGTTGAAAGGATCCCAAGAAAAAAATTAGCAGACTGGATTCTAGAAATGAATCTAATCTGTTAAGTCCTCAAACCTCAATTATTTGCATATGCTAGTATTTAGAAAGTGCTGCAAGCTATAATGTTTGTCATAAGTAATTTATATAAACTGAAATTAATCAGCCAGCAGTAAGGACATTTTCAGGCAGGAGGCTGCAAGAATTTGAGAATAACTGAGTCCTGAAGGAAAACCTTTCCTCTTCAAGAAGACAATGCTTAAGTAGGACGTTTTGGAATCAAAAGGGGACCACTTATGCTCCTATCCTATGTAATATTAACATAATATATTCACTAAAAATGATGATTATATTTTACAAATTGTTAACTTTTACAAAATCTATATTTTTAAAGATGGTATTGGCTTACTCATAGCATGCAACCCAAGATATTAAGTAATTCTCAGTTTTCTTAAGGAATCACAATTTTTCCTCTTTTTAAAGTTCTTCTTTGCCTATCTCACAATAGGGGTGGAAAGGGAGAGGAATAAGAGGTATTGTTCCTAGTTTGGAAAGATACTTATAAATGTAAAACATTATTTTAGTTGTTATATAGTCCTCACAAGCTGTATTCATCAGACTCATTCTCTATTTCTGTATTTATCTCTATATAACAAGTAGTCTGACAGCTTAACTCCTTCCCCACATACAAAAAGAAAGAAACCAGTTGAATACAGTCAAACAGTTGGTCAATCAGTTTTCATACAGGAGTCAGATAAACCTGTTCCGTTTGTCCTTAGTGGGTTGAATTAAGAACAATGACTGGAAGTCACAGACTCATGGACTGCTTTATGTAAGGGCAAATTTTCCTAGCACATATAGCTGTCCAAACATGGACAGGAAGAATAGTGATGTCCCTTTCACTTGAGGTCAAGTACAGGCTGAATGATCTAGAATGTTAGAGAATTCTTTTATAGAAATGGGCTAGATTAGAGAACCAGTAGGTTCTTTTCCAATTCTTATGGGCTGTTATTTTGTGTTTTTTTTTTTTTTTTTTTTGATACTTCATAATAAGGGAAGCAGCATGGTACAATAGGAAGAATATTGTCTCTCTGGAATTAAAAGATCTGGTTTCAAATAATGCTTCAGATAGATATCATCTCTCTGACTTTGGATAAATTTCTTAACTCCCTTTGCCCATCTGTAAAATAATGGATTTGAAACTAAATGTCTCTGAGGTCCCCTGTATATCTATACTCAGATGTTTCATTTAAACATACCTTCAAGTGGAGCAATAATTATCAAATAAATACCTTGTCAGGCATTGTGCTAAGTATTTTTATACATATTTCATTTGATGTCTTCACAACAGCCTTGGGAAGTAGATGCTATTATTATTCCCATTTTACTGTGGAAGAATTTGAGCCAGTTAAGTGATTTACTTGTCTGGGGTCATGCAGGTAGTGTTTGAGGCTGAGTTGCTCTATCCATGGTACCACCTATATGCCTAGTTATTGCAGTGAATTGGAAGCATTCTGAATTTGGAGTTGGAGATCCTAGATTAACATTTTGGGTTTGCCACTTAATTAACAGCTAACTATCAATGTCATTTATCTTTTCTGGATCTCATTTTCCCTATCTGTAAAAGAGGGCATTGAATCAAATGATCTGAATGGTCCCTACAAACTGTAACATTCTATAAAATTACATTTGTTGCCTAATTGTCTGAGACCCCATTAATATATATTTCCTAAAGATGAGCCTGGTGTACAGAGAAAGTATCTTAACTCTTTTGAAATCTATATAATGGAATCAATCTGAGTCTTGGGTTTGAGTTCCAGATCTGCCTGGGCTTTTACCCTTTGGGAATCCAAATTTCTTCTAAAATAATGAAGGTGTTGAACTAGATGACCCTGAAGACATTCCTGGTTTAAATCTAGGATAAAAATAAGAGTTAACATCATGTTCATTTTGAGTCAGCAGTTATGATTGAAGCATTATAGGATAGACCAGTAAAATCCTTCCAAACCTTTCACAACATTCACTTTCTTGGTAAGTCCATTAAATTCTCCTTTTGACTCTTTAGAATACCTGGTATCTTCTAGTCTAGTCCCTTGTCCCCACTCCAGATTATAAGGTTGTCAGGGAGGCAGAAATTACCTCTTTTTTATTTGTATTAGTATAGTACCTAGCACAAAGTAAGCACTTAATAAAATGTTTGTTGAATTGAATGAATATTTCAACAATAAGGCATCAACCAGTGCTTTTTAGGTTGAAATTAATTGCAACACATTCTCTCTTTAAAAAAAAACAATATATTCCCACTTATGGTTCTCAGCTTTATGGATATCAGGACAATATAGTAGTCTTAATATACAAAGAGAAAACAAATCAAGACTCTACCAACATGACACTTAATCTCCAGAAAAAAATGAGAGATGACTGGCTTGGCAGGCTGAAGAGTACAATTTGCATTGAGTCCAGCTGACAATTTACTTAGTCAGGAAGAGGTATACAGGGTCAAATCTTTGATTGTCTCAAACCCAGAGACATCAATTTTTGTTCATTTGTTTGTTTTTAAGTGATTGTGGAATATGAAGAAGAGGACAAGGGAAGAGAAAAGGAGATGAATGAATGAAATCTGAGTGTCTTCTTCCCCAGACTTGGCCATCAATCAAGTCACGTGACCGAAGCACCACTTCATGGTATAGAAACAGACATTTTCTTGAAGCTAGGTTTCAGGATCAGCTTTACACAGTGTAAAGTACATTTATTTAAAATTGTATTGCTAAATATAGTAGGAGCTCAGTCAGCTAGAACTCAGTTATATTTTTAGAAAGCACATTATGAATCAGGAATGTTCAGAGAAATAAATAAACTTTCCCACATTTTTGAACATCGAGTCGACTTTGAGACTTATATGTTGCATGCATGTTTTGGGGGTGAGTTGAAAGGAATCATGAATAATGCATTTGGTCTAAAACAAATGGATCTGTCTAATAGGATAGGCACAAATAATGCCAATAATAATAGACGTTATATTTACACAGTACTTCAAGTTTTACAAAGCCTTTTTCGTACAGTAACCTTGTAAGGTAGGCAACACAAGAAAGATTATTCCCATGTATAGATAAGGGAATGAAGAATTAGCATTGTGAAATGACTTGGTCAGAGATCCTTAACTGGTAGATATTAGTTGAACCTAGTTCTCTGGTTTATGAGGTAGTTAAGTGACACAGCAGATGTAGTAGTGAAGATGTGAAAACCTGAGGTCAAACTTTGCTTCAGAGGCTCACTAGTTGTGTGACCCTGTTAAACTCTATCTGCCTCAGTTTCCTCAATTGTAAAATGGGGATAATAAACACTTTTACCTCTCAGAGATGAGACTATCAAATGAGATAAAGTCCTTTGCAAACCTTAAATTTTTCAATATAAATACTTTTCTTTGTCCTCCTCCTCCTTTTTTCTCTTCTCCTCCTCCTGACTTTAAGTCCAATTTTTTTTCTATGTGATAACTCCTCAAAGGCTTGCTCCTTTTGGCTTCTCTCTGAATTAAGCAGCTTTCAAAGATGTTGACTTAGGAAGATAGGACTGGATAAGGAAGAGGAACAAGTGTAATAGAATAAAAGGGGCACAAGATGTGACAGTGGAATAATGATCCACAAATCTGTTTCATTTTCTATTTCTGTGATTTCCTAGGGGGTTTGCTTATGAGATGGCAGCCATCTGTAATGAAAGCAACAAAAAAAGGGGAATAATAAAGAATAGCCTTAGAGATAAAGAGTCCCAAGAAGATTATTTTGCTAGTACATGAAACAGTTCATTTATTTCCTTTTTGTGTATATAAAAAATCACCTATTGCTTTGACTATAAATTCAGTTTATAAAGTGCCTGTGGGGGAATCATCTTCCATGGAAGTCTTCTGATGCCTCACTTGGGCTTTCAAAGGCCATGACAGGTACTAACAAACTACAAAAGCTGTGAGCAAAAGCTATGTTTCACCTGGGGGCCAGCCTAGTTAAGTTTGGACAGATTCATCCCCAGCTTGGTGGTAAAACAATGATTTGAAAAAAAAAAAGGTCTAGCAACTCTTTTTTAAGGAAAAATGTAATTAATTTATATGCTGTTTCCAAATTATTTGTTATTTTTTCCAATTAACACACATTTATTTTTCTCTCCCTCTCATCACTCAAATATTAGAAAAAATAATGAAAAAGAAGACCCTCATAACAAATATGCAGAATCAGAGAAAACAAATTCCCATGTTGGCTATTTGCAAAAATATGTCTGCACCTTCAGTCCATAATTTCTCATATGTCTCTAATTTCTAGAATTGAATAAGTAGACTCCTTCACTAGTCCTCTGGAATCATGATTGATAATTTCATTGCTCCTAAAATTTTTCAAAGTTATTTTTCTTTTTATCATTGTTATCACTATATAAATTGTTTCTCTAACTTTGCATCAGGCCATAGAAGCCTTTCTATTTATCTTTGAAAGTGTCTGTTTCATCATTTTTGGCATAATAATTTTCCATTATATTCATATTTCATTGTGAAGACCCTGGATACCTTAGAATCAGCCAGAATCATGATAAGCAAAAGTCCTTGGTCCTTATTCTTGGTCTTTAAGGGTAGAAGTGAAGGGAATGGACACAAGCTTTCCACGACCTCCCTCTCGCTTCTCCTGGTCTACTGCTAAAGTGACTCTGGCTTGTCTTGCTCCACCCTCTAACCTCTCCTACAATTATCTGTATACACCAAAAGATCAAGCCAGCACAGAATAGTGGGAAGGGCCATTTTCCAAGCATATGCTAATAAGAATATTGTCCAATCGGTAATTAGCCTTAAGTGTTCAGTTGTCTGATTCCAATGCACATATTCAGAGTTTCAGCCCTTTACATTCCATAATTTCTTTAGACATTCCCCAATTAATAATTACCCCCTAATTTCCTTTTTTTCCTATTACACAACAATCTGCCATAAATGTTTTTATAAATTGATCTCTTCTCTCATTTAATCACTTTGAGTTATAGTCCTATGAATGGGTTCTCTAGGTCAAAGGGTATATAGTTTAGCAACTTTGGGAACATAATCTAAAATGCCTTCTAGAATAGTTATATCAATCTATAGCTCAATCAACAATGTCTATTTTCCTTAGTTCTTCCAATCCTTGTCATTCCCTGTCAGTGGGATGAATGTGAGTTGTAGTCTCAGAGTTCCTTTAATGTACATTTCTTAATTGAGAGATTTGAATTAATTATTTATATAAAACCTAGTAACTCTTAAAGTTACTACTACTTTACTACTACTTACTACTACTACTACTACTACTACTACTACTACTAAATCATTGAGGTTTGTTCTCTGTTTTGGGCTTCAATTTCTTCATCTTTACAATTAGGGCATCAGACAATAGTATAGAATTAGAAAATTCACAAAGTATTTTCTTCACAGCACCTGTATAAGATAGACAAGTATAATTATTGACATTCTACAGATAAGAAAGCTGAGATTCAAAGAGGGACAGTCATCATAAAGGTAGGAAGTGGTAGAGCTGGAATTTGAACTCAGATTTCTTGATCAAAACTCAATACTATTCCCACTAAATTGTTTTTAAGAAAGCCTTCCAATACTAACATTCTGTGATTCTAGATGATTTCATGATGGTCGAATAATCCTAATAATAGTTACCAGAGTTCATAGAATCTCAGTTCCCCAAACACAAAAGTACTAATGTTAAGGAACTCTTTTCTCCATATCCTGCTGTTACTTGAATATAAAATTCTACAATGTTATAGCTGGAAGGGACTTAGAAGGTCCTCTGTCTAATCATCTTATTTTTACTAATTATAAAGCTGAGACTCAGAGAAGTGAATTGACTTTTGTCAGGTCAAACATCATTGACCGGCAGAGGCAGCTCCTAATTCCCTTTCCAATCTTCCAGCATTTCAGGCTAGAGTCTGTGAGAAAGAAATTAGTTGCAATAAAATATCTCTGTCTTGGAAGAACTTCTGTAGGCCAGGTCATCCCTGTGGAATGAAAGAGAAAAGAGTTTAAGGCAGCTAAAGAGAGACCTAGCATTTAGTCTCTAATGCAGTTTTCTGCAGGACTGGCTGCATCCCCAAGGGATAGGGAGTCCTTCTCAGACCTCCAGTGTGAACTCACAATTTATAGGCTTTCAAATGAGCTATTCTTCCTCCTCTCTGGTGGGAGGAATGCTATTTGGGAGTTGAAGGATAAAAAGGAAAAAGGACATATTATCTGTGAGAACCTTGGCAAATCCTTTGTGCTCCATTAAGGAGATAAAGAGTCCCTTTTCCAGTAATAGAAAATTCTTCCAGTAATAGAAAAGTTCCCATAGAACTCCTGCTGTAAAGCCATCATAATAATTAGGAAAATGCATGGGGCAGTTGTCATAATTAGAACATTATACAGTTTGAGATGCCATGATTTTGTGAGCTCTAGCTATTATTGGTACATATGTGGTAGGCAGGAATCTGTGAAGAGATTGAATCTTAGGTGAGGTATGGTGGATCAAAAGAGCAGACAGACACTTCACATTGAAGAAGATATTAGAGCAGGGACTCTTAACCCGAGTCCATTGATTCCCAAAGATAGATTCCAGGAAGTCTATGAACCTGGAGGAGAAAAATGGCATCTGTCAGCTTCATTAATCTCAGGTAACTGAAATTTAAGATTTCCTTCAATTACGAATATGGGCAACAAACATTATTTTGGAAAGAAATATGGATGCTTCACTGGGTACCAAAGTGGACAAGACAGAGGTTAAAATCCTCTGCCCCACAGGGAATATAGCACAATTCCCTTATTTTGCAGACAGAGAAAGGGAATTCATGCTAGAAGTAATTTGCCCAAATCATGCAGATAATTAGTGGAAATACAAGAATTCAAAGTCAGATCTGATAACTTTAAATCCAATGCTTTGAGAGGTGCAGGAGTTACTGATT
Organism: Antechinus flavipes; assembly: GCF_016432865.1. NCBI lineage: Eukaryota > Metazoa > Chordata > Mammalia > Dasyuromorphia > Dasyuridae > Antechinus > Antechinus flavipes. The sequence continues at coordinate 55,022,856 of NC_067399.1, read as the reverse complement.
TCTTAGTAGTTTGGGAGGTTGGGTAGGGTACTGTTGGCCAGTGAAGATGAAGTGAGTCCGAAAGTTTAAAAGGAAGGAAATCCCACCATTGTTCCGAGTTTAACAGGGCTCTGCCTTGCCAGGGCTCCTAGCCCCTCCCAAAGGGTGGCAGAAAGAGGGATTTCATCCCTCCCCTTTTCTTCTTGTCTTTTAGAAACTACAACTTCATCTTAATCCAAACAGAACTGCAGTCATACTCTTGAAGGTATCCCAATGCCCTAATGTCTGGGTCCACAATGAGATGGATCTTTACATTCTTGAATTGGTGTCTGAAATAGCTTCACCCAGGTTTTGTTTTCACTAGAGAAGCAATATGTAATAATAGTTGTTAAAATAATTGTATTTCTGTTTTTACATCTGTAACGATTAAGTTAAACAGTATGAAGCCCATTAAACTATTTCATGACGTGCTGCCATAAATTTCCTTCCTTCCCACTGCTACTATTATTCCAGAGTAAACTTTTGAGATCAGGCTCCTGCCACAGAGAGTTATTTATAGCAGCTCATTCATCAATAAAAACTTCAAAAAGAAATCTGTTACTCTTCTATGGGGAAGCCAAAGAAAACTAACATAAAGACAACCCTGTTAAGAAACAAAGCTAAGGAGACCACAAGACACTGAGTTAAGTACAATCATGACTTCTAACAAATACCATGGAGCAGGAAGATTGTTGGCAATGTGAATCCATTTAAGGAGCTTGGCTCTCATTGGTAGATTAAAATAAACTGTTAAACAGTTGTATTTATGTTGGCTTCAAAACCACACAGCCCCCTCCTTGGGTTTTATACATGTAATAGATTTGTGATCTCGCCATATTTAAACAAGCCTTTTCATCTTGAGTAAATGCAAGTACAGTCGCATCCTATTACTTATTTACTTCATACTGGACTCACAGCTCTCTTGGTTGTCAGTTGAGGGGCAGTGAAGAGTACTGGATTGAGTGTCAGAAGACCTGGGTCTGAGATTTATTTCTGCCACCGGCTATCAACTTACATTGCTTTTCTCAGCTTGTTTATTCATCTGGAAAGTGAGAATCATAACACACATTGTCCACCTCACAGGATTGTTGTTAAGGAGTCAATGGGATAATGTATGTAAAGTGCTTTGGAACCAGAAGATGATACATAAATGAGAGCTATTATTTCAATAAATCAAGATTAGGGTACTTCACCCCATAGCTCCACCCAAAGCATCATTATTTTCAGAGAAAGGTAAACTGAAGCATGAAGATAGGGAGGTTGTATGACTAGCTGACAGCAATGTTAGGAACAGACTGTGTCATAGAACAGACTTTTCTATACAACTGGAGAGGGACAGCTACTGAGCTATGATTGTGGTAGGGATGGTTTATTTATTGACCCTTCACCCATTTTTGGAGCCTAATTTTTCAGAATCTCTCAATGCCTTTTAAAGTGAACATCTAACAAGAAGGTGGATAATAATTTCATCACTTATCAGCCATTGGCACCTTCTTCTATTCTTCAGAATTCATTTGTGGAACATCTTCTATATGGTAACCAAATCAAAGGAATTAATATTTGTAAAGTGTTTGGCTAGTCTAATAATATTCTATAACTACTAACTACTGCTGCTTCTACTACTTTTGCCTTAGTTGGGGTTTAAGAGATGAAATCACTGGATAATGACCCTTGAAAGAAGTCTTATGTTAGTGATACATACCAAAAAGCCATCCAATTCCCCAAAGTGACATAGATAGAAAATATGTAAAAGTTAGAAACCTTATAGGATATTTTATGGTGACTTATTATTATATGGGAGTGGCTCAATCTTCTTGGGAGGACAGGATATGCAGTACCATGAATTCTGAAGGCTGGGTACAAATACATGTCATCTAATCTATCTGTTAATCTCTGTGCATCTCTGTTTCTGTCTCTGCCTCTTTCCTTTGTCTGTCCAACCTTCTGATCTATCTAAACGATGTCTCAACTATCCATCTGTTCCTTTTCCTTTCTCTTTCTTTTCCTCTCCCTATCCTTTCTTCTTCCTTTTCCCCTCCTACTCCCATGGATCTTGGATCCCTTTTTGTCTGTACCTGGCATATTTAACAACTGATTCTCATTATTAGAGATCCATGCTTTTCTGGGGACACAAAATGGGGTACTTTTGAGAATGCCCCGGGTATTGGTCTGGAAGGAAACGAATACATTCATGATACAAAAGAACAATAGAATCAACTGGTGATCAACCGCAGGGAGAGAGTTTTTTGGTTTTGACCAGTCTAACACTTCTACTACTATGTTCAAAGGCATTGTTTTTCAAACAAGTGCCCAGTGATTTTATACCAGAGACATCATGGCTCTCTCTGGCTAGAAGGATCAGTTCCCCTTTGGGCATGATGGTAGATAGATGGTATTGCAAATCACAAACAGCACAATAAGATCTGATGGAAAAAGTAAATAGGTGCATGTCTAGGCCTGGCCCTTATTTGTTACATCTCTATGGATAAATTACAAAGCCTCATTGATTTTCACTTTATTCATCTGAAAGATAGAGGTAATAATACTTATTGTAATTTTCTCACAAGGTTGTTATCAAGAAAACACTCAGTAAAGTGCTATGTAAATGTAATTTATTATCATCATCATTGTTACTATTGCTATTGTGAAACACTTGGCTTGCTCACAGTGATAGCTCTGAATGCTATTATTTATCATGACATTGGGGATGAATGAACTCAGCTGCATTTTGGATTCCTTGAATGTCTCATGCTCTTTTTCAAATGTTTGGGGTTTTATCAAACCCCAAAGATATTTGCCAAGTCCCTTTCCCCTTAATTTTTAAACCCATGTGTATTTTAAGGGAAATTTAATCCATATGTTTTTCATTCATTTGCTCTCAACTCATCAAATTGTTATTTGGAAAGGGCTATTTGATGTTAAAGGAGCCTTTAGAGTCAAGTTATAGGTCTTTTAAAGTCCTCTTTGCCCAGCTCTGAAATTAAAAATAAAAGTTGTATTTTGCCAATCATCAAAGATCCCAAATCCAAAAGGGTTCATATATAGTTCAAAATTTCAAAGCTGTTAATTCTAAGTGGGTTGTGAAATTGGCAAAACACCACTCTAGCCCCTATCCTTCCATTCCATATCAATTTCTACTCAAAGAATATGGTACCATGACCACAGCTCCCCTTGTTGCCAGTAATCCAGACTTGCCAATAACCACTTGTGTATTCAACAAGGGCCAGTTACAAATCCATGCTGGAAGAGGTATAAGGAATATTTAAATCAATATATTTTTATTACCTTGGAGAAAAGGAAACTGAAAAAAAATTAAAGAATTAATTTTTGGGGGGGGGCAGAGGAGGTCTTTTTCATAATCCAGTTTGAATCCATTAAAACAATTTATCTTTGGAATTCATAAATTTCCCTTTTCATTATCCACATTTATATCCATATCAATGGAGGTACACATAGTGTGGGAGAAAAACATATTTGAGACCTAGCTTTGTCTTTTGTGAGTTTCAGTTTCCTTACATGTAAAATGGCAATAATAATTGTCATACTACCTGCCTTACAGAATTGCATAGGAAGTACTTTATAAAGTGCTATTTAAATGGGAATCATTATTATGCACAGTTATTACTACAGGGCTATGGTCTATGAAAGGAGAGGGCATCACTCTGTAGATTGGGGTTAAAACACTAAGCTGGAGAGAACTTCTCTGAAAAGCACTGCCTAGGAACTTAAAATCTTTATTTTCTTTATGACCACTCTTCTTTACATTTCCTTTTATATCTTCTTCCTTTCCTCTTTCCTCAGTTCTCCCTATCTTCTTCATCTATCCACTTATTCACCTTCTGGTATCTTCCCCTGTCCCCTTACATTTCAGCTCTTTTTTCTCCACTAAATTATTTCATTTCTTTCAGTTTCTCATTTGTATTTCTCTCTAGTGGTATTATCAATGGAACCATCAAATTGCTAGTTCAGCCATCTAAATCTTAAATGTTGCCTTCCTAATTGTTACCAACTGGCACTATGGTATGAAAAAACTAAATGATAATGATGTATTGCATTTGAATATCTCTTTGTACTTTTCAAATGTTATTTCATTTGGTTTTGGATTTAGGGGAATTGGGTTTAAACCCCCAATCTGTCACTTATTATCTGTGTAACCTTGAACAAATTATTCACAGCCAGGTCCCAATTACTATAAATAAGAAATTCCCTGAAATGGTCACACATATTTGAATTTGTGCTATTTGAAGTTATGATTAGATAAAATATAGTAGTTGGTTCCAGCCTAATGGAAACATGTAGTATACACTTGAGCAATGTGACCATTTTAGGAGATTCATTATTTGCACTAATTTGAGGGCAACTCAAATGAGAAATTGAAAGGAATACAATTACTCATTGGAAATGGGAGTTGACAAGTAAGAGAACAGGGAAAGCTAGTGGAAAGTAAGTGGATAGGTTAAGAAATAAACTCTTATTTGGCCTCATATTTTTAATCTGTCAAATGATGGAAATGGTCAGGATGACCTCTAATATCTCTTCTAATTGTAACTCTCTAATACTATGATGCTGAGATTCTCATATTATTTTCATGAGGTGGAGAGAAATTATGAAAGGTTTATTTAGGAGAGGAGGTAATCTAGTCACAGAGTCACAGAATGTTAGAGATGGAAAGGACTTTATTAGAGGTCTTCTGGTACAATTATTTTATTTTAAAATGGAGAAAATGAGTTCCTGATAATTGAAAAGATTTACTCAAGATCACACAGCTAGAGAATGATAGAACTGGGACTAGAGCCCTGATCCCCAGAATCCCAGCTCAGTGTTTTTTCTAACCACACTATATTCTCTCACTGGAGTAAGTATTATTATCTTTATTTGACAAATAAAGAAACTGACTTCTAGAAAGTGGTTAAATGGTTTACCTAAGGATACATACTAAATTAATAGTGGAAATGGGACTGAACACAGTCTTCTATAAATCAGGTTTTCTTTGACCACACCATGTGGCCTATCAGAAAGATACTGATACTCTGAAACTTTCCCCAATTTCAGTAACTAGCTTAGCGGTGTGGCTTTGAGTTGGTTATTTTTTGGGGGGGTCTCTGTTTCTTTCTCTATAAAATAAAGGGAATGAGGTAGAATGTATAACCTTCCAGCTTAAAAAAATTCAAATCCGAAGATACTCACAGAATTGTAACTAAGGGGTGTGAACTGGGGCTTTGTCCTGGAGTGCCAAAATTAGGGTACTGAAAGCACTTATATTATTTCAAAACTTAACTCAGCAACAAGTCAGCAGAAGTAATTAAAATAGGAGTTCTGTTTGAGCTCTTCCTTGTACCAGTCTCTTTCTACTCTCTTCCTTTTTAGAAGCTGTCCCTGTGTCCTGGGCTCTTTGTCTCTCCCCATTGTGTGGTAACTCAAGTTTCTCATCTCACATGGCATTGGGTGTTAAGGTCTAAAGTCTTTCCAATGAGATCTCCTAGAGGACAACTACCTGGATGATCTGTTAATTCCAACTCTAGTGGGTTTGTTTGCTGGCAGATTCTTGCGTTCATCCCTAGAACTTCCATTTGAGACAGCCATTGTCACGTCAAACTCCCCAGACTACTTTTTCTGACTTATGCTTGTACTTGTAGCATTCTTCCTATCCCTTAATTGTCCACAAACACTTATATGATATGTTTCCCTTTTACCCCCATCTCTGTTAAAATGTAAGCTTCTTGAGGGCAAAGTTTGTCTTTCTTGTTTGTATTTGTAAACCTAATACTTTGCAAAATACTTGGCACAAAGTAAGTGCTTAACAAATGATCTATTTATCTATCTGCCTGTCATCTATCTATCTATCTATCTATCTATCTATCTATCTTCTTTTATTTATCTGTCATCTACATCATATATCTACCCAGCTTATCATCTATACTTTATCATCTGGTTATCCATCTGTTGTGCTGCTAATTTTTTTTCTATCATTTGCTTATTTCATCTATCATCTTTTTACCTGTCATCTCTCTCTCTTTCTCTCTTTTTTTCTCCCTTTCTGTCTCTGTCTCTCTTTCTTTCTCTGTCTCTTTCTGTCTCTATCTCTCTGTCTCTGTCTCTCTGTCTCCTCTTTCTGTGTGTCTTTCTGTCTGTCTCTGTCTCTCCATCAGTCTCTGTCTCCTCTCTGTCTGTCTGTCTGTCTCTCTCTGTCTCTGTCTCTGTCTCTGTCTCTGTCTCTCTCTTTCTCTCCCTGTCCTTTCTCCCTCCCCAAACTACTTCCCTGTGGCATTCAATTAATTTGTCTTTAAAAGTTTTCAGATTAAATTTTGTGCTGTTCACCCCCAAAACCATCATGTAGGGCTTGCTTGAGGTTCTAGAAAGGCCCACTCCATCTTGAGTCTTGATTTTGTATAGTGCTGTTTCATTTCCCACAGAACCTGAGAAAAGTCTATTATATTTGTACATCACCAGAATTAAATAAGATAAACCTTTGAAAAATATGAGAAAGCTCCTCAAGACAATTGTTTGAAAAATTTATGATAGTTCCTCAAATCCCAATGTTCCTAACTTTAACTGGAGGGAGAACAACCCACTCATCCTATATCTCTTATCAGTTTGTCTGGGAAGCCACTGCAGGAGTAAAATTCTTTTTAGGCAATTCAAGACTTTTTAGACAGTTTAGTTTCCCCAAGGATGTCTCATAAGGCAACAGCCTGGATGTTTATAAATGGCCTCTGGGTCTTTCCAACCTCTGGCCTCTATTGACAAATAAATGACTGACTCACTGGATTAAAAATATGCTTCTGGTTATAAGTTGTGTGGAGGTATTAAAAGTTTGTTGTGTCTACTCAGATTGTACTGCTCCAGCCTCCTTATGGGGCAGCTGACTTAAATATAAATATAAATAGAGATAAATGTTTCCTTCTCTGTTTTAGTCACTGCTGTATATTCTGAGTTCACAGTGAGAGAGGGAAGTCACAGGGAGAAGAATTAGTTGGCTTCAAGAGGCATTTTTACATAAAGCCTGTATTTTTATAACTATATCCTTCTGTCTGTCTGTCTGTCTATCTATCTATCTGTTGATCTATCTACCTACCCACCTATCTATCTATCTATTGATCTATCTATCTATAGCTTATGAAACCCACCAATTGCCTTACATCTGGAACAATGGAAAAGGCTCCAAATGTCTGACGCACCCATCCTGGTGTCAATATTTTCATCTAGAGAGGGCCTGGTATATTATGCATCTCAGAGGCAGGTAGTATGTGCCATTTTATCTGAGGTCTCCTGGAAGTCTTGAACCTAGCAATAGATAATGGTTAATGATCAGGGTCAGAGACATTGGTCAGGTCCCATTGCTCTAGGAAAATTTTTTATCTTTCTGCTTCTCTTTGTTTTCTGTCTACATCATAGAATTCTAAAATTTAGAGCTAGAAAGAATTTCATTGTGCCAAATCTTTCATTTTACCAATAAGGAAACTGAGTACCAAAGAAGGTAAATTATCGGACTAAAACCAGATAGATAATATATAATTAACAAGGACCTCTGAGTCCTTTCCCTACCAAGCTTCTTATGCCCTTCTTTCTTCTTTCTCTTTTTCCCTCAATTATTTGTTGGAAGTTGGCCCCCATAAATTCATTCACATTGGAGTATTAATAAGCATTAAGACTGAAGGTGCTATCTCTCTCAATCAGTTTTGTACTTTAAATGGAGGGTGAGAGGGAGAAATCTTAATCCAAAGGAATAAAACTCTAATTATAGTGCAGCTTCCTATTTGGCACACTCCCAATAAGCCTTGCAGTTTAGGCTCTCCAATAGACAACTTCTCAAGAAGGTACTTTTTTGGTCTGCATTTCAAAAATTAGAGTTCACAAGCTCCCACTAATGCATGTATCTTCAATTTGCTCAATGTAAAGATATTTACTGAAATCATTTAGCATAAACAGTAGTAGCAAAATATTTCCTTTATAAATCTGGGGCATTCTCTGTGATAAAAAGCATCTGTGGGAAGAGTAAGCACATATCTGGATATATTAAGCATATATGAACAAATAAAGTGTTCATACATGACAAAGGCAATTCACACCCCTGACTCTACCAGGTCTTTATGTCTTTTCTCTTGATTTCCTGCCTTGTTCTGGATGCAGTTTCTCTTCTAGAAAGGACTCTCTGGTCATATTTTCTGATGTGAACATGCTCTGCTGTAAGTCATCATTGACAATATGGGGAGAAGGACAGAACAGGAATTTCTCCTTTTCTGCTCTTCTCTCTGGAATAAGCATAAAATGAAATGTGAAGAATAATTCCCTCTCAAAAGTAAACTTGTTCTTCCAAAGCCAGATCTCTTCCTGACTACCATTCTTTGACTCTCTTAGAGTACATTGGTAGAACTGGCTAAACTGCTTATAAAAGGTCACCAAGAGTATACAATAATAATTAATATTTATGAAATGTTTAAATAATATAATAATATGTATCACATATAATGTTTATATAATGTTTACTATATGCCAGTTTTATAAAACATTTACAAAACACCTCATTTGATTTTCACATCAATACTACAAGAAAGATGCTATTATTATCCCCATTTTGCTATATGTTTACTGAGGCAAACAGAAATCAGGTGATTTACCAAAAAAATCACATAACTAATAAAATATCTGAGGCTGGATTTGAACTCAGGTTACTCTGTTCTTAGGGCCATTGTTCTACCCACGGAGCATCCTATCTGCCCCTACAATTATTCTATCAAATCACCTGGGAAACTTCTTGATAATTCCTAAAGGAATAAATAAGTTTGAATACTTCTACCTCCTTTACAATACTCATTCAAGTTATGGTCTATATATGGAGTTTATGGAAATGTCCTTTGGGAATTTTCTAATACTTTTCCAAGCATACCATATAAGTAGTTGTATTATTTAGTCATTTCTTAGATCAGTCCTGGGTATATCTCTAAGCTATGAAAATACCTGGGGAGTATAGGCAACAAATACTTTCCCAGGAAACTTTCATAGTATAAAGACCCCATAAAGATTTTACTCTGAAATTAGCAAAATGTAATAATAAAACTTATTTGTGATTGGTGGGAAGGAATGCTAGTATTGCTAGGATTTAACTAAAACATTGTTATGACTTTTTATCAATAGTCTTGATAGTGTCAAGAAGGAAAAAATTAATCACTAGGCTTCTGTATTATAAGTGATTCCACATGCATTCTACTTGATGGGCATAAGGTCACAACATATTAAAGGTGGAAGAATCTTAACCGTTAAAATACTTGACTTGGCAGTGGCCTTGGAACACAGTATGGCAAAATATAAAATGTTGGAGCTTAGAGGATTCTAGATTTAGATCCAGAAAGGACATGACAGATCATCTAGTATAGATTCTCTGACCTCAAATCCAGAAGCCTTCTCATGACCATGATTTCTTATGAATGCTAAGACTCCTTGGAATTCAATTCTATTCAACAAGGATTTATTAAAGCAATTACCTAATTTTTCTCTCTCTACTATTCTGTCTCTCCTTTTTTTTTCTTTGTCCTCTTGCTCTTGACTCTGTCTCTCTCCCATTATCTCTCTGCCTTTCTTTTTTCTCTTTCTTTTTAGCTCTCTCTCTGTCTCTGTTTCTGTCTCTATCTGTCTCTCTGTCTGTCCCTGTTTCTGTCTCTGTCTCTTTCTCTCCCTCCCTCCTTCCCTTTCTTTCTTCTTCCTTTTCTCTCTTCCTCCTTCCTTGCCTTCCTTCTTCCCTCTCTCCCTCCATACTTTTCTCCTCCCCCCCCTCCCCGACCCTCCTGTCTTACACCATTTTTAATAACTAGAGATTTTAAAAGCATGAGTTGGGGACAAATAGAAATAGTGACCTGCTGTGCTGAGTGCGAATGCTAGATTTTACAGCTGTGGTGAGACAGTATTTAACATTTTTTAGAGACAGAAATGGCTGTCAGTAAAGCTAAAATTATATGGTTTGGCCCTGTCTCTAACCTTTGGAACGATGCCCAGCTCCTGACAGCTTCTGATGATGTCTCTGTGGAGGAAATCCTCTGTTGAAGGAAAGCACGTTTCTTTCTTTCAAAGTTATATTCAGCCTTTTGTAGCTTTCATTTTAGAAGCCACAAAACGTCCTTTCTCATGATGGCACAGTCCAAATATTCTGGTCTCTAAATGGTACCATTGCCTCTAAGAGGTTGGAGAAAAACAACTCCATTCAGTAAGCATTTATTAAGTGTTCACTATGTGAGAATTTCCATGATGAGTGTTTTTTTTTTTTGGGGGGGTTTGCAATTTCTCCTAAGTTTATAGTAAAGTAGGGAGCATACACATATATCACAGAACCTTATAGTTAAAAAAGACTTCAAAGAAGTCATTAAGTCAAGTCAAAAAGCATTTATTAAGTCCTTACTATGTGGCAGGTACTATGCTAAGCACAGTGGATACAAAAAGTGGCAACAACAGTCATTCCTTCAAAAAGCTTACATTCTAATGGAAGAAATATCTCACAGAATAAATTAATAAATCAATTAAATTAAATTCACAGAATAAACTAGAGAGGATTACAGAGGACAGACACTAGCATCAAGAGTGATTGGTATGGGCTTCTTGCAAATGGTGGGATTTTAATTAAAACTTGAAGGAAGCCAGAGAATCCGGAAGATAAAACCAAGAGGGCAAGAATTTCAGGCATAAAGAACAGTTAGTGAAGAATGTCAGGAGACAGGAAATGAGTTGGATGTGTCTTGGATGGCATATCATCCACCCCTGATTTGAAATCTAAGCAGATTATTTCTTTAATTAGGATCATAAGGATTTTGTCACCTCTGACAGTCAATGTCATGAGGAATCTCTCCTATACTCTCCCACTGAGTTGGTATTTCGTTGATTCAGAGTTTCACAATTGGGAAGTACCCAAGAGAAAAGTCAGACCAAATTGTTCTTGAGAAGGAATCTCCTCTAGAATATGCCAAAGAAAGATTCTAGAAGCTCTGCTCAAGCATCTCTCAAAGCAATCCATTCAATGGGCAGCTAGTTGGTGTAGTGGATAGACTACCAGCCCTGAAGTCAGGAGGACCTGAATTCAAATCTGACCTTAGGCACTTAACACTTTTTAGCTGTATGACCCTGGGCAAGTCGCTTAATCTCAGTTGCCTCAATCAAAAAAAAAAAAAAAAAAGCAATCCATTCTGAGAAGAGCGTGGGCTTTTGAGACTAAAAGCTTAAACACTTGGTCTGAAGAGAGGAGGAAGGAGATGGGTGGAGCAGCAGGATGCATGGATCTTCAGAGCATCTTTCTCTGTGAGAAGTTGGTCTATGTCTGAAGATAAAATGCGATATATACATAAGAGAAGCATAAAGTTCTGTAGATGATCTGAGAAGAGGTTTAAAGTTATTTTTTTAAGTTAAAAGTAAGCTAGAATAAAAAATTTTCTTATTATTAAAAAAATATATACTGATACCATGATCTGCTCCTCTAAAATCTTCCATCATCTGATGCCTCTGATGTTCTCCTGGATGGTGGAGGTAATCCTGGTTTCCCAAAGCCTAGGCCAGCAGATTTCAAACTGTGGCAAATGTTACAAAACTGGAAAGGCTTTCTTTCTGTAGGAGTCTGGAGATAGATTGTGTCTATCATCTGTAGTTCAGCCCAACTAAGAGATGAAGCTTATCAGCAAGTGGTTACTTACTAGCTGAAGGAATTTGTTTTGGCTATAACAACTCATGAGATACTCTTCTTCCCTACTATGTTAATTATAATAAGTATTTCTCTAACTCTTTAATGCCATCAGACTCTTCCTAGTTGTGTGGACCTGGGCAAGTCACTTAACTCTGTGTCAGTTTCCTCATCTGTCAAATGAATGGGAGAAGGAAATGGCAAACTGCTCTAGTATCTTTGTCAAGAAAATCCCAAATCCTCAGAGTTGGAAATGAATGAAAAATGACTGAACTATGACAATGACACTATTTAAGATTTACAAAATATCTTTCTTACAATAATGTTGTGAGTTTAAGTAATTAATTGCCATCTTTATTTTTACAAATGAGGAAACAATATAAAAAAGAAAAGTGACTTGTCTGTGGTCATATAGCTTATAAATGAGTGTCAGAATCAGGATTTAAAGTCAGATTTTCTGATTATAAGTATAATATTTTTTCTGCTTCACCAAATTGCCTTCCAAACTGCAAATTTCACCTTTTCTTTTCTTCCCCCAAATGCATTCTATATGTAGAAATATTTGCCATGAATTTGCCTCTCAACATAAGAATTTTGGAGTACTTCATAAAAGAGAGGGGAAGGGCAGTGTAGGACAGTGGATAGGAGCCTGCCTTCCTGTCAGCAAAATTTTAACTCACAAACTCTTTCTTTAATAGTGACAAAGACTTCTCACCAATATGGGAGTTTGTAAGGGAGTGGGTGCTACCAGTAGGAAGAATTAAAAGCAGTATCTTTGTCTCATGGTCACATTCATGGGGATATTTGTTCAAAAAGATTTGTTTACATCTTTTGGAAGTCAAAAGGGGTGTTATGTTGAGGTGGCTGAAATCAATCCTTTCTTTTCTGAACATTTACTGGGGAAGCACAAGCTTGCTTCTGAAATTGGTGAGTAAATCATTTCCTATCTCTAGGCTCTGTTTTTCTCACTTGTAACAAAAGATGGCTATATTGGTGATATTCAATATCTCTTCTAGCTGTAAGTCCTGAAATCCTGGGGAATTTGCATCAAATGATAACAAGACCTCGAACAAGTAATGTGACCTTAGGGTGTCAACTTACTCTTCTGCAAAATGATAGTTGATGTAGTAACTGGGGTTAGGCCTGGAATTTGAAGGAACTGGTTAAAATCTAGCCTCAGATAAGTTTGTAAGTTATATGACTTTGGATCATGTCTCAATTTCTTTCTGGAAAACAAGAGGGAAGTTCAGATTTGATGACTTCAAAGGTCTTTTCCGGGTCTTAATTTGTGAGTCTGTAATTAAAGAATCCTTCTAAGTCTAATAATTCTATGATTCTATTGCCAACTATATGTGATCTAGCCCATATTTCATTTGGGAAAAGTTTGTCTATTTTGAGGGAGTCTTGTTTTACTGCTTCAATACCACTCTGCACCCATTGGAATTCTTCTAATTAGTCCATCCTGAAACTGAATTAGTTATCACTAACAAAAATTAAGATAAAGTACCTTTATTTATCACTTCAAAGTAAATGAGGTATATTCATCACAACTATATGAGATCTAAATATTATCATTTCCATTTTATAAATTACAGAACAAAAGATCATTCATTGATTTCAAATAATATTCTCCCCAGTTACACATAAAAAACAACATTTTTGGGTACATTCTTTTTTTATATATATTTCTTTATGAATCATGTTGGTAGAGAAAAATCAGAACAAGAGGGAAAAATCACAAAGGGAAAAAAAGAAGAAAAAGAAAAAATGAAGATGGCATGTGTTGATTTATATTCAGTCTCCATAGTTTTCTCTCTTGATGTAGATTTCATTTTCCATCCAAAGTTTATTGGGATTGCCTTGGATCATTGAACCACTAAGAAGAACCAAATCTGTCATAATTGATCATCACACAATCTTGCTGTTAAAGTGTACAATGTATTCCTGGTTCTGCTTGTTTTGCTCAGAATCAGTTCATGTAAGTATTTCCAGGTCTTTCTAAAAACAGCTTGTTCATCAATTTTTATAGAACAGTAATATTCCATTACTTTAATATGCCATAACTTATCCAGTCCTTACTCAATTGATGGGCATCTACTCATTTTCCAATTCCTTGCCAGTATAAAAAGAGCTGCTGTAAACATTTCTGCACATGTGGGTCCTTTCCCCTCTTTTAAGATTTTTTGGGGATACAGACTCAGTAGTGGCACTACTAAATCAAAGGGCATGGTGCAGTTTTATAGTCCTTTTAAGCATAATTCCAAACTGCTCTCCAGAATGGTCAGATCATTTCACAACTCCCCCAACAATGAGTGTCCCAGTTTTCTCACATCCTCTCCAAAATTTATCAATAACTTTTCCTGTCATTTTAGCTAATCTGAGAGGTGTGAGAAGGTACCTCAGAGTTGTTTTAATTTGCATTTAGAGCATTTTTTCATATGAATATAGATTGCTTTATCTGAAAATTGTCTCTTCATATCATTTGACCATTTATCAATTGAGGAATCATTTGTGTTCTTATATATTTGATACAATTCTTTATATATTTTAGAAATGAGGCCTTTATCAGAAACACTGGCTATACAATTTTTCCTCATCTTTGTGCTTCTCTTCTAATATTGGCTTTGCTGCTTTTATTGATGCAAAAATCTTTTTAATTTAATGTAATCAAAGTTGTCCATTTTACATTTCATAATGTTCATCAGTTCTTCTTTGGTCATGAGTCCCAACCTTCTCCAAAGATCTGATAGGTAAATAATCCCTTGCTCTCCATTTTGCTTATAGTATCACCTTTTATGCCTAAATCATATACCCATTTTGACATTATTTTGGTATGGTATGTGAGTTGTAGATCAATGCTGACATATTGTTTTATAGTTTTTTCAGAAATTTTTGTTAAACAGTGAGTTCTTGTCACAGAAGCTGGAGTTTTGGGGTTTATCAAAATACAAGATTGCTATAATCATTGATTATTGTTTTATGTGTATTTAATTCATTCCATTGATTTACCTCTCTATTTTTAGCCAGTACTGCATGTTTTCAATGACTGCTGCTTTTTAATAGAGTTTTAGGTCTGGTACTGCTAGGCCTCAATCCTTTGTATTTTTTTTTCACCAATTCCATTGATATTCTTGATCTTTTGTCCTTCCAGATGAATTTAAAATTTTTTTCTAGCTCTATAAAATAATTTTTGGCAGCTTGATTGGTATGGAACTGAACAAATAGATTAATTTAGGTAGAATTGTCATTTTTATTATATTAGCTCAGCCTACCCATCAGCAATTGATAATAAACCAATTGTTTAGATCTGATTTTATTTTTATGAAGGTCATTCATTCAATAAGTCATTCATTCAAGTAGCATTTATTAAATGCCTACTATGATTTAACATGGGTCAACTAGGTAGAGCAATAGATAGAACACTGGACCTACAGTTCATAAGAATCATCTTCCTGAATTCAAATCTGGCCTCAGACATTTAGTAGCTGTGTGACTTTGGGAAAATCCCTAGAAGATCCTTATTTTTTTTTTATTATTCTTAAATTTAAAAAAAATAATGTTGTATTCTTTCCAATTAGATGTAAAGAAAAATTTATTTATTAAAAAATTGAGTTCCAAATTTTCTCCCTCCTTCTTTCCCTCACCTACCCCCTGCCTGAACAATTTTATTACCCCAAGTTTTATAAAAAAGAGCATGAGCTCAGAGACATTAAATTACTTAACCACAGGTCATATAGTTAGGAAGTGGCAGAACCTGTGCTCAAACCCAAATCTTCTAACTTTCTGTTCAAGGCTCAAAAACTTTATGACATTAAATGATAAATGCTGAACTTCTTTTTGGCTCAGTTTCCTCATCTGTAAAACGAAGACATTGTATTAGACAACCTCTAAGTTTCCTTCCATCTACAAATCCCATAATAAACTCAAAATTAAGCAAAGAAGGAGCTCTCTGAAGCTCCTTCAGAGAGGAAAAACAAGAAGTCTCTGTCTTCAAAAACTGAGGGAAAACCCTTTTTATTACCTTAGTAGACTTCACTATCTCTCTTTTTAAAGAGTTCCTAAATCAACATTATTGACAATGTTAAATAAGCTTCCTCTTCTCCTTTTTCTTTCTTTTTAAGGGGTCTAAAATACTCAGGAGGATAATAGAGCCTATGACTTATGTTTAATTGGCAACATGTTGAGAAGTCCAAGTAGCTAACTATAGTCCTGTGTTTATAATAACAACACCTGGTTTATTATTCTAGATCAAACCCATGGATAAGGAAAGCTGCATTATCTCATAGCTTGGTAGCCTTTTTTTTTTTTCTTCCCTGACTGACATGTAGTTCGAGAGACGGGTCAAGCAAAATATTTGGCAATCTGACACTCTGTTAAGACTTCTCATTTGTGGCGATGCTGAGAGACCAGCTCAGGGAAAAACTATCTTCTGACACACAAACAAATACAGCAAAAGCTGTTTTAATAAGGGCTGGCTACTTAAGAACTTGCTGTAACCCATTTTTACACTAAGCAGGCTCCTTAAATCTCTCTTTGTTTTATTTGACGTGTTCTTGATCTCACCATTAATCCTAATCTGCTAACAAGAGTTTCCAATACTTCTGGGGCTCAGCATGGAAAGGTCCCTTCACACATTAGCAATACAACTCCAGCCCTGCTGTGGGGAGTCTTAATAGCTCCCTTTGGTATGGTGATGCAAAAGAAGTTAAATCTATTTTCTTTTTAATACTCTCCTCCATCAAATGCTCATTTCTGAACTGGAGAGGAGAAAGATTTCAGGGAAGTATTTGGTTTCACAAAATGTAGAAAAATTTGCCAAAGATTTTATGAAACAAAATCAGATCTGTGATTTTGTTTATTCTAGGGAGTGAGGGGAATCCTTCTATAAGTCTCTAAATCTTTTAATTCTCCAATATGACTTGGCTGTGCTCATTCCCTTGCCTTCCTATCAATCTACACTCTAAACCTCATGTCCCAGACTTTTCTGTAAGGTTTTCCTGACAATTCTAGGCCAGCTTATTTTTTTCCTGCTTTGGTGGTATTTGATCTGCTGTGTTTCATATGTTGTAATAGGAAGTCCCTACGCCCTAAATAAGGCAACAAACATATATTAAACACCTACCATGAGCTAGGGACCATAATGTTAACCATTGGGCATCTAAAACCAAAAACACATCATTGCTCTCAATGAGTTTGTTAAAGTACAAAACATTGCTTTGATTTTGAAGAACTAGTCCCAATTTATTGCAGGCTGCCTCTGCTCTAGGCATGCCCTGGTATCAGTTTCCCTTCTATTATTTCCTGGAATCTTCCATGCTTGAAATGTCTATGCCCCTGCCTATAAAACCAGAGACTTATTGACCCATTCCTCTTCATCACATCAGAGATGGAGAATTGATTAGATGCACTTAAGTGAGATCCTGCCTCCCCTCCCCATAAAATTCCTGACTCTTGCCTTCATCATGTGGCTATAGACATCACTGAGCTGTCCTGGTTAGAGTTGTCTGACCGTAATCCCTTCTCTGCTCTGTTTTGAAGTGTCAGCCATCCACCAATTGATCATCAAACCCTGATTAAACACCTTTTAGCCTCCCTCTGAAGGTATAATTTGGCAACTCTCTCATTGCTAGCTTTAAGCTTTGAGGTTCTTTTTTTGTGTTAGTTAACATAACTGTAACAAAAACCTATTTCTTTATGCATATACTGGATAGCTCAGTTCTTTCATGACATACCAACCCTCAGAACTGCCTCAAGAGACTGATATCCAGAATCTTGGTTGCTTATTCTCTGTGCTTCAGTTTCTTATTTGTGAAATTAGAGAGTTGGGGTATATAATCTTGTCCCTTCTAGCTCTACTTATGATCATTTATCTCTCAAGTTTTAAATAATCTTTGCTTGTATCACACATTTTTAGCAATGTTATATAACACATGATATGATATGACTGTCTCAATACCTATTTTCATTGAGCTAGATCCTCAGAACTGGTTACCACTCCTCAGGGCTCTAGGGTAGGCTAAATGTGCCTTTTTTAATTCTATGGAGCTCATGAGCCCCCACTGGTGTGCATTCTATCATGATTTTGGTTTTGTTATCAGCCAGATTTTAATTAACTTTTGAAGAGGGAGTAGTTATAAAGCCATTATAGTAAGAACAATTATTATAAAACATCTCATCTGAGCATATTTTCCACAAGTACACAAAGAGTTCAGGGTAAAGTTGATTCAAAGTGTGTACATGTAGCAAATGGATGATGACTCACATCCAAGTTTCTGAAAGCTCGTTCACTTTTTAATGAGAAATTCAAGAAGTTTTCCTCAGTATAAAATAGTTTCTTTGCTTGTGCCTTCTTGTATTGTATCTGGACTATGCTTGGCTCCCACTGAGCTGTCCAACTTGTTCATGTGTACTATTTGTGTTTGACTGTGGTAGAACCTTATGAGCTAGTACTTGACCCTGACATAGTGATATCAGTTTGGTCCTTTTTGAACATGAAGGATAGAATAAAATATATCAATATAACTTATATCTAACCATTTATTATTTTCTCTCTCTCTCTCTCTCCCTCCCTCTCCTTTCCCCGTTTGTTTCAAGTCCCCATCACATCTCTTCTTCATCCAACAGTGATTTCTGCTTTCTCTGAAGTCCTTTTTGCTGCCACATAAACAAAATTGTTTCTAGGAAGTCTTATCAATCCTGAGGAGCTGTTCACATCTAAAGTTCATTCAGAAGATTTAGGAAAATAGTCCAGAAAGATAGGGCTCAAGAGGATTTAAATGGAGACACTAGTTGACTCCATTTGAAAGAGTCCAATGGGAAATAAATTCCTATTTCATTTTTAAGAGAAATATCTGCCATAGTGGATAAAGGAAGCAGAAAACAAGCTTTTCCTAAGTGCTTACTCCATGCTAGACTCTGTGCCATGTGCTTTGTAAGTATTAACCTATTTTATACTCACAACAAGCCTGGGAGATACATCTTATCATTATTCTCATTTTACAGTTGAGGAAACTTGGATTGTGATTAAGCTCACAGTCACACAGCTAGTGGGCTGGATTTGAACTCAGGTCTTTCTGACTCCAGATTTAGAGCTCTATTCACTGCTCCATTTAACTTCCTAAACAATTATCTACTGAACTTTTTTTTTCTTCTTTTTTTTCTCTTTTTTTATCTACTGAACTTTTACCACATGTCAGACACAGTACTAATCATTGTAGATACAAATTCAAGCAAAAAAAAAAAAAGGATAAAAAATGCTCTTTTCCCTCAAGAGATTTATATTTTAATGGGGGAAGTACATACAAATAAAGAAACTCAAAAGTGAGGAGAGAAGGTGTATGCAAAGAATTGGGAATGAGTTGTAACATCTTGAAAGTCAAGAAAAGGATTGGTAGGGAAATGGGAATAGATCTTCCTGGGCATCTCTACAAAATGGGGACTCAAAGAAGAACATGGCAATGGAAAAAGAAGAGAAAGAAGGTGGGGTTGAGAAGGGTGATTATCTCTCTGGTACTGAGAGAAGTTATAGGATGAGATAGCAGTAGAGACATAGTTTTGAAATTCAGGAAAAGAGTTAGGAGGGCAGAAATTTCTTTTTTTTTTAATTTAATTTTATTTAATAATAACTTTGTATTGACAGAATCCATGCCAGGATAATTTTTACACAACATTATCCCTTGCAATCACTTATGTTTCATTTTTTCCCTCCCTCCCTCCTCCCCCCCCAAGATGGCAAGCAGTCCTATATATGTTAAATATGTTGCAGTATATCCTAGATACAATACATATTTGCAGAACCGAACAGTTCTCCCGCTGCACAGGGAGAATTGGATTCAGAAGGTAAAAATAACTCGGGAAGAAAATCAAAAATGCAAATAGTTCACATTCATTTCCCAGTATTCCTTCTTTGGGTGTAGCTGTTTCTGTCCATCATTTATCCAATGAAACTCAGTTAAGTCTCTTTGTCAGAGAAATCCACTTCCATCAGAATACATCCTCATACAATATTGTTGTCGAAGTGTATAATGATCTCCTGGTTCTGCTCATCTCACTTAGCATCAGTCCATGTAGGTCTCTCCAAGCCTCTCTGTATTCATCCTGCTGGTCATTCCTTACAGAGCAATAATATTCCATAACATTCATATACCACAATTTACCCAGCCATTCTCCAATTGATGGGCATCCATTCATTTTCCAGTTTCTAGCCACTACAAACAGGGCTGCTACAAACATTTTGGCACATACAGGTCCCTTTCCCTTCTTTAGTATCTCTTTGGGGTATAAGCCCAATAGAAACACTGCTGGATCAAAGGGTATGCACAGTTTGATAACTTTTTGGGCATAATTCCAGATTGCTCTCCAGAATGGCTGGATTCGTTCACAACTCCACCAACAATGCATCAGTGTCCCCATTTTCCCGATCCCCTCCAACATTCATCATTATTTTTTCCTGTCATCTTAGCCAATCTGACAGGTGTGTAGTGATATCTCAGAGTTGTCTTAATTTGCATTTCTCTGATCAATAGTGATTTGGAACACTCTTTCATGTGAGTGGTAATAGTTTCAATTTCTTCATCTGAAAATTGTCTGTTCATATCCTTTGACCATTTATCAATTGGAGAATGGCTTGATTTTTTATAAATTTGAGTCAGTTCTCTATATATTTTGGAAATGAGGCCTTTATCAGAACCTTTAATTGTAAAGATGTTTTCCCAGTTTGTTGCTTCCCTACTAATCTTGTTTGCATTCGTTCTGTTTGTAAAAAGGCTTTTTAATTTGATATAATCAAAATTTTCTATTTTGTGATCGGTAATGGTCTCTAGTTCATCTTTGGTCACAAATTTCTTTCTCCTCCACAAGTCTGAGAGATAAACTATCCTATGTTCCTCTAATTTATTTATAATCTCGTTCTTTATGCCTAGGTCATGGACCCATTTTGATCTTATCTTGGTATGTGGTGTTAAGTGTGGGTCCTTGCCTAATTTCTGCCATACTAATTTCCAGTTATCCCAGCAGTTTTTATCAAATAATGAAATCTTATCCCAAAATTTAGAATCTTTGGGTTTGTCAAACACTAGATTGCTATAGTTGACTATTCTGTCTTGTGAACCTAACCTTTTCCACTGATCAACTAATCTATTTCTAAGCCAATACCAAATGGTTTTGGTGACTGCTGCTTTATAATATAATTTTAGATCAGGTACAGCTAGACCACCTTCATTTGATTTTTTTTTCATTAATTCCCTTGAGATTCTTGACTTTTTATTGTTCCATATGAATTTTGTTGTTATTTTTTCTAAATCATTAAAATATTTTCTTGGAAGTCTGATTGGTATAGCACTAAATAAATAGATTAGTTTAGGGAGTATTGTCATCTTTATTATATTCGCTCGGCCTATCCAAGAGCACTTAATATTTTTCCAATTATTTAAGTCTGACTTTATTTGTGTGAAAACTTTTTTGTAATTTTGCTCATATAATTCCTGACTTTCCTTTGGTAGGTAGATTCCCAAATATTTTATGCTATCAACAGTTATTTTGAATGGAATTTCTCTTTGTATCTCTTGCTCTTGGATTTTGTTGGTGGTGTATAAGAATGCTGAGGATTTATGGGAATTTATTTTATATCCTGCTACTTTGCTAAAATTATGAATTATTTCTAATAGCTTTTTAGTAGAATCTCTGGGGTTTTCTAGGTATACCATCATATCATCTGCAAAGAGTGATAGTTTGGTTTCAGGAGGGGCAGAAATTTCAGTGTCAGTGAGACCTGCGTTCAGGATTTGCCTCTGATCCACAACAGTAGTGTGACTCTGGGTAAGTAACTTAATCTCTCAAGACTATGATCAATTCCAAAAACATTTAAGTAATAAAGTAGTTGCTTCTCTCTGTAGGTAGGAGTTTTCTCCTTGAGAATAAACAATGCCATCGACATTAGAAGGAAAACAGAAAGCTGAGAAACAATCTTTACAGCAAGTATCTCTGATAAAGCATAGTATAATAATAGGTCTAGGTCAAAAACATTTACAAAGTGTTTTATTTATTCTTGATATATAATTGGTGCTTAGTAAAAATACTTATCCCTATCGAGCACATTCCATCTACTTTTTAATTCAATCTAATAAAATTATTTATTTTATATTTTATAATGCTCTCTATTTCTTGTTTGGTCATGAATTCTTTCCTTTCCCAAATATCTGACACATAGGCAATTCCTTGCTTTTCTAATTTGCTTATGTTATCTTCCTTTATGTCTGTCCAAATCACGCAACCATTTTGACCTTATCTTGTATCTTTGATTCCATACTTATACAGTATGAAATTTTGGTCCATAATTAGTTTTGCCTTATTGATTGCCAGTTTTTCCAGCTGTTTTTGTCAAATAGTGAGTTCTTATCCCCAATATTGGGATCTTTGGGTTTATCAAACAACAGGTTGCTATGGTCATTGATTGCTATATCTTATCCACTGCTCTATTTTTTAGTACCAGAGTTTTTTTGAGGATTATTACTTTATCATATAGTTTGAGATCTGGTATTGCCAGATTACCTTTCTTTGCATTTTACCCTATTAATTCCCTTAATGTTCTTGACTTTTGTTCTTCCAGATGAATTTGTTATTTGTTAAAGATATTTTTTTTTGATAGTTTAACTGGTAAGGCACTGAATAAGTAAATTTGTTAAGGTAAAATTGTCATTTTTATTATATTAGCTCAGTTTACCCATGAGCAATTGATTATTTTTCCAATTGTTTTGTTCTGTCTTTATTTGTGTGAAAAGTGTTTGTAATTGTGTTCATATTGTTCCAGGGTTTGTCTTGGTAAATAGATGCCTAAGTATATTATATTGTTTACAATTTTTTTCCCCAATGGATTTTATCTTTCTCTCTCTTGCTGATGGGCTTTGTTGGTCATGTGAAGAAATGTTGATATATATGGGGCTTATCTTGTATCCTGCAATTCTGCCAATTTTGTTGGTTCTTTCAAATAGTTTCTAAGTTGGTTCTTTAGGGTTTTCTCTAAGTATACCATTATATTATCCACAAAGAATGAAAGTTTTGTTTCCTCATTATCTAGATTTATTTCATTGATTTCTTTGCTCTTTCTCATTGCTATTGCTATGAATTTTTTAAAAAATAATATAATGATAATGGATATTCTTGCTTCATTCCTGATCTTATTAGGAAGGCATCTAGATTATACCCTATAATGGTTGCTGATGGTGTTAGATAGATACTATTTATCATTTAAAAGGAAACTCCATTTATTCCTGTGCTCTCTATTGTTTTTAATAGGAATGGGTGCAATATTTTGTTTAAAAAGATCTTTTCAGCATCTATTGAGATAATTATATGATTTTGGTTGGTTTTGTTACTGGTATGGTTAATCAATTAGGCTGATAGTTTCCCTAATATTGAACCAGCCCTGCATTCCTCATATAAATCCCATATATATATAACCCTTCTGATATATTTCTTAATCACCTTGCTAGTATTTTAGTCAAAATTTCGTATTGATATTCATTAGGGAAATTGGTTTATGCTTTTCTTTCTCTGCTTTAGCTCTTCCTGGTTTAGATATTTACACCATATTTGTGTCATAAAGGGGATTTGGTAGTATTCCTTCTTTGCCTATTTTCCCAAATAGTTTATATAATATTGGAATGAATTTTTTTTTGAAGTTTTGGTAGAATTCATTTAGGAACTTGACTCTGGGGACTTTTTTATGGGCATTAATGTCTTGTTTAATTTCTTTTTCTATGATTGCATTATTTAGAGACATTCTATTTCTTGATCTATTAACCTAAGTGATTTATATTTTTTGTAGTTATTCATTGATTTAATTCAGATTGCCAAATTTATTGGCATAAAATGGGTCAAAATATTTCCTAATAATGGTTTTAATTTCTTCTTTATTGGTGATGAATTCACTCTATTCATTTCTGATGCTAGATTTTTCTTTCTTTCTTTCAATCAAATTAACCAATGGATTATTTGTCTTTTTGGTTTTTCCTTCATAAAATCAGTTCCTAGATTTATTTATTATCTCAATAGTTTTATTGCTTGATTTTACTTTCAGTCTTATTAATTTCACCTTTGATTGTCAGAATTTTTAATATTATACTTAAATGGGGATTGTTAATTTGTTCTTTTCCCGGTTTTTAATTGCATGCCCAATTCACTAATGTGTTCCTTTTCTATTTTGTTGATACAAGCATTTAGAGATATAAAATTTCCTCTGATTACTGCTTTGGCTGCATCCAAATGTTAATATAATTATAATAATATATTATATTACATAATATATACAAGTTCCAGAAATAGGATTTGAATCCAAGACCTTTATCTTAAAGTCTATTACTTTTCTTATAATGCACATATGACTTAATCTTGGATTTCCCCATATTTTGTAAAATCCCAAACTCTTTCATTGACTAAAAATAGCTTATCTTCTATTAATTGTCAAGTGATGACAAACAGCACTATCTGAGAGAAGCCAAAAAGACTTTCAGCAAGAACATTTCAATTTTTTGATAGGTAGATATCCTCCCTACAGTCAACAGATTTGACAAACTTTAGGAAGCAACCCAGAACTCAATTTAATATGCTGATTCAACTGTTTTAGAAATTCAAGCTTTCAAATGAGTGATGCCAATGATGTGTCACTTACATTTTCCTGAAATGTATATTTTGCAGGAATCTTAATATCATATTTTATTCATTAATTGTTATCTCTTAAATCTTCAACATATAATTAAAAGCTGTCTGAATACAGGAAAAATGAGCTGTGAGCAAGTACAACAACTATAATCCTCTTGGTAAGATATAGTACTACTGGACTTTGCCATCTGCCCTGAAAGATTTCTGGACTTGTATCTGACTTTCTGATATACCATGGATCTTAACATCTTCTTTGGCAGTGAGCTCCAAGGAACATCATATCTTTCCTTCTTCCCTGAAACTGAACCTCCTATTATGTGTTGTCTCCCCCAATTAGAATATGAGCTATTTGAAAGCATGTTTTTGTTAATTTGTATTCTCAGGGTTTAGCAGAGTTCTTGACACATAGTAAGCACCTAATAAATGTGTTTTAAGTCATTCATTTATCAGTGAGAAAAGCCTGACTCTTATGAGTATAGCAAATTATCTGACTAGTGGAATACTAATTTTACTGGAAGAGGTAACTTACTGAATATCAGAGAGATTGGGATGCTATGTGGGAGATGTGTGTGCAGGGTGCTATTGTTCATGGTGGAAAGTTCCTTCCACTATTGCAGAATAATTGGGAACTAGGCAGATTTTCTACATCATGGTCAAAGATGGTTGGTGTGGACCTCAGCCAGGGTGTGTAAAGAGTGTAGTGGGAAAATGAGCAGTTGGGGTGAGCTATTCATTATATTCAGGAGAGGACTGAGGAAAACAGAGGGGCAAGTTCTAGGATGTAACAACAATGACCTTGTAGAATTTGCTTTGGTGTCATTCCTAGGTGGTGTTGTCATGGTGCTGTGTATTTCAAGGTGTTTGTCTTTGTAAGGGACTATGTGGTTTGGTTGCTAAAGTACTCCCACATATCATATACGATTGACATAGTGCTGATAGCTGTGAGATCAGATTTGTTCTTGGCACTGTTTATCCCAATTGTATCAGCTGAACTTTGTTTTTGAATCCCATCTCCAAAGGACATTGTTGTTATTAGCTATGAGGAATTAGGGGAGGAACTCTAGATAGCTTCATAGCTTATATGGCCTTCTAAAACAAATGTTCCTGGTATGTCTACAAAGTCTTTGGTTTTAAGTGAAGTCATTGACAAATATCATATCACACAGGACAACATTCCTTCTTAAAACTTTTTTGTGTCATATATAGACTTCTTTGGGGAATATAATGGAGCCTATAGACTGTGATATAGGGGGCATTCAGGAAAAACTAGTACCTTTGGTGTGAGTGCTTGTCAGACTCTTTTCAAGGATGCCCGTCTACTCTTGGTGTCCACCTGTCTCCTATGTCTCCAAGAAACTGCAACATGTGCAGCAGCCACACCCTGGTAAAAACTGTCTCAGCAGATGAACTAAACCAGAGGAAGGGTAACTAGTAGATCTCATGTCTACTCCAATCATGTGAAGAATTACCATCATGGAATGAGCAGATGAGAACAATTTGTAGCCACAAAGGAGGCTGAAGCAGTTCTGTGGAGTACTTAGAGCTTGGTCAGATATTGAAGACTCCAAGGTCATCCATTGCATCCTGGGACATTGTTAGTTCATTCCAACTTTTGTTTTGCCACTGAATTCTTATGACTCTGGAAAAGAGATTAAGGTTGACAATGATGAGCAATCTCTCCCTCACTTAAATCCAATTCATGTGCATGTTAAGACATTACTCCATGATGTCATTGGTCCTCTTCAAAAATGAAGGACTAACAACAACAATGGATTCCTACCATATACTACATAGCACCTATGTCTAGGATAGGCCTTATTCAATTTCCCCTGGGATCATTCTCAGGGATAGATAAAGTATTAGCTGAAGAAACGACAATTCGCTTTTGTTGTCAACAGGTTATATATACCATATATATATATATACACACACACACAGACACACATAGACACACACACACATATGATTAGTTTTCTGAATTGGCCAGAGATTTCAATGGTTATTCATTCATATATCTTATATAATTAGTTGGCAGAATTTTAAAGGTAGAGACATGATTGACCACCCATTCAACTCATATTTGAGAAAGAATATTCTTGAATACATCTGCCAGATGGTCATCCAATGAAAGGGAACCCATTATGTTCTGAAGCAGCTTATTCTACTTTTGGTTAGCTCTATTTGTCAGGAAGATTTTCCTTACGTCAAATATAAATCAGCTTCTTTGCAAATATAAATCAGCTTCTCTGCTTCACTATGTACTACTTCTACTTTCAGGTTTAGACAAAATAAGCTAATGCCTTGTTTCAAGGAAGAAATTAAGCTTGTTGAATGTTAATTTTATAAATGAAGAAACTAGAACAAGTACAGAGGTACAGATGGACAACTTTATTCAAATTTTTATTAAGATTCCAATGATTTTTTCTTACCAATGACCAATTGATGACATTGTTACCTCCAATCCAGTCTGCCAACTTTCTTTAAGGCAGAATTTTAGCCATGGTTTGCTGAGGGCAGAAACATTCAAATTCCCAAAGTTTTGAATACATTTACAGCACTAGAAATAAATATGAGATTCCAAAGTGAACAAAATAAGCTTCCTTACTCTAGAAGGAAAAGTCATTTTCAACACCCACTGTGTCATTTCAGCTGAAGATTCATTGCAGGGTAGTGAAGGGACATTTACCTTTTGGTTTTCTGTTATAGCCAACCAGGATCCAAACAGCTCAAATGATATGGTTTGGTCGTTACTCATTTGGAATTCAGACTCATCAACAGAAAATAGCTCAATTGAGGTGCAAGGTCGATCCAGTGGATATTAGGCTGGTGTAGGCAGGGTGGTCAAGGGCATTCAGTCATTAGTGGTGAACCATGATTGGGGCTGTGGGGTTGGGAGGGAGAGGCAATTAAAGAGCTATTTAGGGTTTAAAACTAGGAGAGGTAAATGCATATCATCACTAGTATACTTTGTATACCCAACCCAACAAAATGGGTGTCTGAGAGTGGAGCCTTGTGGCTGAGTCAATAGGAGAGCCAAATTGTGCATGAAGCTGGAATCCCAGAAGAATCTATGGAACTCATTAAGCTTCTGTTTCCTATATAGTATTTGGGTTTTAGTTCAAGACAGAGATCCCTTAGTCTCCCTTTATCCAAAAGACTTTGTTCTAAAATGGCTTCTTCTATGAGGTAGTCTCATGGAATGGATCCTAGGGGCAGTGTTATAGGGAAGCCTTAGTGGGTTGGAAACACCTAAATTTCTAAGCACCTCTTCCTACAAGATGAAAGCACCAGGGGAAAAATCTTCTTGTAGAGGAGAAGGTCAACTTTTTTATGTCAATAGTTCTGGCTTGTTTCTTTAACTTCCTATTTGAAAAGAAGCCTAGCTTTTTATCTGTAATAACTTTTTTTTTTGCTTATTATAAAATACATTTATATATTTACTCATTATATTGAAATAATAACTTATTCTGATCTAAATTCATGGACCACCTTAAGTCTGAACATGGACCTCCCAGGTTAAAAACTTCTTGTTTTAAACAAACTGATGAGGGATTTAAGTATTTCATGTGTTCTAGACATAGTTCTACAAAGACAAAGCCCAAACATTCTTTCTCCTCAATGAGCTTTCATTCTAAAGGGGAAACTGGAAAGAAGGGAGGATGAACATATATTGTGTCATCATGTGGAGATGGTTGAGGGTGGAATAAAGCTTAAGAATGAGTTGAAGCAAAAATTCCCTTTTAAGGGTCTGGCTTTCAGGGGCAGAGTCTAGGGTTTCAGTGGGATTGAGATGAGGATGATGGCTGGAGTTAAGTCAGCATATTATGGGAAGCACTGCTAACACTCTCAATTGTTCATCTAATTCCAGATTTCTAGTCAATTCAACAGGCATTCATTGTCTGCCAACCATGCATCGAGCTTCTACACTGGTACTGGGATACAAAGACAAAATCTAAATAGCCTGAAAAAGCTCACATTCTAATTCATTGGTAGTCTGGGTGCTTCATGAAAGAGCTGTGTCCTCCTTATGTATGTGGATGGGGAGTTGTTAAATCTCACAGAATCCAGTAAGAAAGTTCTTCCAGATTGGATTAATCCAACAAGGTTTAAGGTAAGACCAGCTCAGAGTAGCCACATCTAGTTGACTGGGTATTATCATGTCTAGAGTCCATGGGGTTATTATGCATAGTAGGAAGGAATGATTCCATAGAAGGGTTATTAATGTTTTCTGTGTTAATAAAGAGAGAGCAGAATGAGGAAGAGATCTTTTAGCTCAGAAATTCTTGACCTAGCATACCAAAACCCTTAAAGTGTCTATGGATACATTTTAGTGAAGTTGGGTAGGAAAAATATGTAAGTTTATTTTTTAATCAGATTGATAGATTTACATTAACCCCTGAAATTTCCCTAACTGATGGATAGGGCTCTAGTCACTATCTCAATATTCCATCCTGTTTATTTTTTCAGTTAAAAATTTAACATTGGACATCAATATAACCAACTTAAACTCTGAATAATTCTCTCTGTATGTATGCAGCATATGTAAACATATCTGCATGTGCATTTTCATTAGATATAAAATTTTATTAAAATAGGAAATGTTTCTGTGCCAGTAGAGATTGTCACCTTCTCTGTCATTTATGGTCTTAAGAGATGTTAGAGCTTTAAGAGTTTTTTTTTTTTTTTTTTTTTTTTAAGAGTCGCACAGTATATAATAGAACTTGACAGGGTTTGGATCCAGGTCTTGTGACCTCTATACCTATGCCCTCTGCTTCTCTCTACCTTACAGATTTCAGTGAATAAAAGATTGTAATGATTTTTTCCCAATGGTTTTCTCTAAATCTTCTTAGGATTATTTATTATGTTGAGTCTTGTTCCTTCCGTTTCTTACATGGATATAGTGTGAACTCTGTTGCTCCAATTCTTTGCAGTGTTGAATAAAAGTCTTTCCAAATTTCTCTACATTCATAGATCACAGGTTTATAACAGAAAGATAATTCAGGAGCCCTCTAGAGCAACCTCCTCATTTGACTGATCTGGAAACTGAAGCCTATGTGATATATCCCAGATCACAACAGAGTAAGTAGAATTTTTCAGAGTTGATACTCAAACCCCCACCTTTTAACCTTAAATCCAAGGCTATTTCCACTGTCCCATGCTGCATCCTTTATACTAACTCATTTTTACCAAATTAGATGGTTTAATTCTATTCCATATGTACCTCGATTTATATAACCAGTATTCCTGCCACTAGGTAGGTGTTTAATAAATGCTGAATAACAGTTATTGGATATTTAGATTTATGTTTTGTGATTTTACATGTTGATCAATCAGCTAGCATTTATTGAGCACTTACTATGTGCCAGGACACTGTACTAATTCTGAGTATACAAATTAAAGCAAAAAACAAATAAAAAAAAAAAAGCCATCAAGGAACTCACAATCTAATTACAAAGACAATATGCAAATTATATACAAACAAGATACATACACATGTATATATGTGTTGTATATGTATTCGTAGACACATATACATGTAAACATGTATACGTAGATGTATACATATATGAATATGTATAAACACATTCAAATGTATATATGCATATATTTGGAGAATAGTCTTAGAGGGAAGGCACTAAGATTAAGGAAGATTGGGAAAGACTTCTTGGGAAAGTGAGATTTAGTTGAAATTCAGAAAAAGCCAAGGAACATGGTAAGTAGAGATGAGGAAGAAGAGAGTTCCATGGGGGAGGGGGAGAGGACACCAAAGAAAATAACACTCACCATATGGAGACAGAATGTTATATTTAAGGAATTGGAAGGAGGCCAGTAGAAGTGGAAGATGTACTATGGAGAAGGATTAATATGTTAGAAAATTGGAAAAGTAAGAAAGGGTAAGGTTAGAAAGGGCTTTGACTGCCCAAAAGAGAACTTCATATTTGATCTGGGAGGTGATGGGAGATTACTGAATGGGGTGAGAATGGTATCTGACAGAATTAGATCCAAATTTTAAAGCAAGACCAATCTGACATTTAATGAAAATCTTTTAAAAAGATTGTGAGTGTGTTGTTGTTGTTATTGTTTTAGATCTATGATTTCATCCTAATAAGGACTTTTTCATGTGGAAATGCTGTCCACTATTATAGTATCATAATATAGATTCAGAGAATCACAAGGGAAGACTGGGAGGCAAGTAACCATAGTCAAACACCTTGGGTATGTCCAAAGTAACACTAGAACCTGTCTTTCTGACTTCAGTCTTTGTTTTTGCTTTTTATTCCCACATGTTATGTTTTTAACAATGGAATTATTGAGTCAAGGGGCATGATTTTTTTTGGGAAAAGATAAGGGTTTTCACTTCATTGTTGATTGCAACTCTCTCATTTTACCAAAAAGGGAAACTGAGACCCAAAGAGAGGAAAAACTGTTTTGCATAAGGTGACCTACACAGTTACTGGCAGAGCCAGAAGTGGAACCTTATCCAGGGTACTTTCCACTATCCAATACTGCCTCACCTCTCAGAGAGAGGACTTTTTTCCAGTTGAGCTGGCTTTCCCGGGGAACTCCACCCAGAGCCTCTCACCAGCAGGATGTGAAGTTGCAAAATAAGGAAGGACCAGTCCTGATTGGTGGCTCCTACCCTGGGGACACTCCTCCCAGAGCCATAGCCCTTCATAGGTGTCATGTACGCCATCCTATCTCTCTATCTGGTTTCTGAGGGTGCCCTTGTTGTTAAGAGAAATCAAATGCTGGCACCCACACAATCTGATAGAACCAGCTCTGTCTCATGCAGATTTCAGCACTTAATTATTCTCTCCTGTCCCTGGCGCCGATGGAGCTGGTTGCTGCTTTCTGCCAGATGGAGCTGTCAGACCTGGTAACTGAATTTCACATGCTGGAACATGGCTCATGCTGCACTGATGCAATCCTGAGCACCCAAGGAAAACAAACCGACTTCTGGACTGACTGGATTGGTTTTGACTTCTCAGGGGCTGGGACCAAGGAGGGGCCTGAGAGCACTGATGCACATTTATTATGCCTGAGAGGCAGTGGGCAGGTTCTGGGCTCCAAGGCAGGCGGTCTCCAGAGGCCCAAGTCATGGCTCCTGTCACTCAGTTACCTTCCACTAACACCATATATTCTGGACACTCACAGCTGTCTGTACATGTCTCTATTAGAAAGTGAGTTTTTTGAGAGCTGGGACTTCTAAAATCCCTTTTCTTTTTTTGCATCTCTAGATCCTGGTATATAGTGAGTACTTAATAAATACTTGTTGATCCCCAAGGGTAAGTTGCTTATTCTCAAAGGGCCTCAGTTTCCCCTCCTGCACAATGGAATGGTTGGTATAGATTATCTCTGAAAAAACTTTCCAGGTATCTTATTTTATGTATTAAAGTTCTAAAATCTGTCAGGAGTTTCTAGATCTGGGATTTATTGACCTATTTTAAAAATATTTTGATAATTTTATCTCGATATAATTAGTTTCCTTTTATAATCCCTATATATTTTTTGCATTTAAAACATTATTCTGAGAAGGGATCTGGTGATCTCACCAAATGAGAAAGGGTCCAAGACACAAAGAAATATTCAAGAAATTCTTTCCTAAAATAAGGTCTAATATCTAGAACTTTATTAGGCATAACTAGGCGCTAGAGGCAGAAAGACCTAAACTGTGGTCACATCACTCAACTTCTTAGCCTCAGTATCTATGAAAGAGGGAAAATAATTGCATTTCTCTCATGGGGTTGATGTGAGCATCAAATAAGGTGACATACTTCATTCAGAATAAATTCTTATAAGGTTGTTCTGCAAACTTAAAGTCTCCTCTCTTTCTGGTATTAAGCTTTTATTTCTCAAATTTTATTTATTTCCTCCTCCCTCTCTCCCTCTCTTCCCTCCTTTCCTTCCTTCCTTCCTTCCTTCCTTCCTTCCTTCCTTCCTTCCTTCCTTCCTTCCTTCCTTCCTTCCTTCCTTCCTTCCTTCCTTCCTTTCTCTCTCCTTTCCCTCCTTCCTTCCCTCCCTCTCTCCTTCCTTCCCTCCCCTCCCTCTCTCCTTTACTTTCTCCCTTCCCTCATTCCTCTCCATCTCCTTCCTTCCTTCCCCTATCTTTCCTTCCCTCCATCCCTCCCTCCCCCCATCCTTCTCGTCTTCATCCCCCCATCTATATATTTGTCTACCTAGACTTATTCCCTTGCCCCACCTCATATTCTATATTCTAAGAGTTGACTCTGGAGCTTTAGTTTCTGTCTTATTTATTTTTCTTTTCTTTCTTTCTTTCCTTTTTTTCTTTCATTTCTTTCTTTTTTTCTCTCTTTTTCTTTCTTTCACATTTGTCTGTTCTATATTTCTTTATATGATCAAGGGGCACTGCCCCCCTCTCCCCATGAAGACTTTTTAAGGAAACAAAACAAAATGGATGACCTTTTAAGATCTTTTAAAAAATAGGGGGAAGATGATTTAGTTTATTGATACCAATGTCTATTAATGAAATGAAACGCAAAATTCAAAGCTCCAGAGATACAAACCTTCAGGATCTACAGTGAACATTTAATAATGGACTCAGGAAGAAAAATGTTTCCTCTTAATGTTTTCAGTTGAGCTCAGCACAACAACATTAGATGAAGCTAAAGACTAGCAATTACCTGGGGCAGTGGGATGGTGTTGACAGACAAAGATAGAAAATAAATGGGGTGTCTGTCTAAATGATCTAGATTGACTGTCTTTATAGCCCCAATTTTAGAGATTAGCTAGTGGGACCCAGCATCATTTTCTCTTGTGAAGGCTTGATGTAAAAGAAAAAAAAAAAAAAAAAAAAAAAAAAACAGTATACAAGTTGTCTTTTCAATATTTCTTAATTTTTAAAAAAATGTATTGATATATTTTTTCATGGACTTTTACAGATTATCCCCACTCTGTGAGAGATCTCTCACAAACAAATCAAACAGTGATTTCATCAGAAATTGCATATAATTCCATATCTGCTAGAACCTCTCTAACTAATTTAATTTACAGAAATCTGTTTTACTTCCTTTTCAGCTTTACTTCATTGAAAAAAAGAAAAACAAATTGTTTTTAATAAATATGAGTATATATATCATTTCATATATACATAAATACATATATTCCAATGAGAATGTCTCATTCTCTGTATAACAAGAATCATTATTACTGGTCCTTTGGAATTATGAATGGCCATTATTGATGACCAAAAACTTTCAAAATTTTTTTTTTTTAAAACAGTATTGTTATGGTAGAAATTATTCTCATGTTCTTCCATTATTATATTTCAATAAAGTTTATAAAAACCCGCAAAATGTTTTTAATCATATTGATGCTAGTTTAATATTATAAATTATTCTTCTGGTTCTTCTCCCTTCCTTCTGCCTCAAATAAGTCTTCCAAGTCTTCCAATGGTTTTTTGAAATGAGCTTTCCTCATTTCTTACAGCACAACAGTATTCCATCACATATATACCACAACTTATTCAGTCATCCCCCAAATTATAGACGTTTCCTTAGTTTTTAGGTTTTTGGCCATTATGAAAAAAATAATATTTTTGCACATATAGGATTCACTCTTTCTTTATTCCCTTTTTATATTTAAAATTTATATTTAAATAATAAAAAAATGTTGATGCTAAGTTGCTTCCTGGGTTTGGATACAGCTTCCCTCCTCCATTTTATTTTCTTCTTATAGAGAGAAAGGTGTTTCATAAAATCTATGTGTGAAGTAATAGAAATGTGAATAATAATGTTAATTGAGTGAGGTGGATCATTATATAAGGCTACATGAGACCCTCAAAGGCAATCATTTCATATCTCTGTCAGGACACTAAGGACCCAAGGATTTTGACTTTACAAGGTTACCTCAGAGATAGCACTCAAATCCATCTCTTCTAATGTGTTATATACAGAGTATTTGGTTGATTATTTCTAGAATCTGACATGAAAATTATGACCAAATTTCCTCTTAAAAGTAAAATAGGAATAGGGGACTAGATCTGTGGTTCCTTATTAATATATAGGTAGCTCTTATATGAGAAATACTTTTTATTTATTAATGTAGATCAGCATTAGCAGTAAGTCAATTTAGTAGTCTTATAAAAGGATGACTAGATTATTAACTGATTGTCAATAGAGATTAAGGAGACAGCCAGTATGATTCAGAGGCAAGCATTCAACAGAAGTTCTTTCTGCCACTGAAGATGTGATGTTTAAAAAGTTCAAGGAACATAGTTTCTGAGTAACTGATCATCTTATTAATAATGCTAGCATGTTTTTAATAAAACAATTCAGAAAGGGACTCTCAAATGCCAAAGACCCCTCATGGAATCCATACTCAACTTTTATAATCTTTTGAAAGAGTAGGTGTTCCTGAAGGTGGCAACTCTGATTAAATTAAGAAGAAAATAAATATTATGATATGTGGGCTTATTCTACTGAGAGCCTTCAGGATATGTGATTTGGATCACCTAAGTTTTGGTCAAAGAGATTTACACGAATTTTCATATCACTTATCTGACAAAGGGGAGATTCCATATTTTCCCAGACATGTCTGAATAAACATAATGAGCAAAAATCCACCCATTGGCCTATATTTAGAATTTCTTTTATTGTCTTTGGTTAGATCTTAACTTGGGTAAGTCTTTGCCTAATATTTTCCTCCTTTCCTGATTTCTGGTTGAGGAGGTAGAATAGAGGGGAAAGCCATGATCTTAATTCAATAATTAAACACAAGAAAAAATAATACTGTCTCTCACAGTCTGTTTGAAAATAAAATAAGAAATCAAATCCTTTCCTTACTATTTAATGTGACATCCCAAAACTTTTTCTGGACTCCTCAATATTGAGGGACCTTTTATAAGTGTCTGTCTCTCTGCATCACAAATTCTTATATTATGGAGATAGTTAATTCCCCTACCTTTATCTAGCCAGATTTTGAGGATTCCTGACAGTTGTTATATGGAAAATAAATTAAAGCATTCTGGATTTAGCATAGGAACAGATGGATTTGAGTCTTTACTGGAACAATTTATCCTTTGGAAGGTCACCTTAATTTTTCTTTACCTCCATTTTCTCATCTAGAAAATGGATATTTGAAAGAATTTACTTAATGGCATTCTGAGGATGAAATTATAACTCAATAATAACATATGTATATCATATATGTATGTATTTATGTGTGTGTGTGTGTGTGTGCGTGTGTAAGGCAACCTTTATTTTTTTGCAGAGACTCTATTGGGTCTATATATCACAAAGAGATCACATAAAAGAAGGTAAAAGTCCCAACAAGTATAAAAATGTAAACTCTTCTTGTGTTGACAAAGAATTGGAAAATGAGCAGATATCCATCAACTGAGGAATAAGTAAATAAGTTATGATATATGAATGTAATGGGATATTGTTGTTTTATAAGAAATGACCAACAGGCTGATTTCAGGAAAGCCTAGAAAGACTACATGAACGGATGCTGCTAAGTGAGCCAAGAGAACATTGTACACAATAACAACAATACTTTGTGATGAGGGACTTAGCTCTTTTCAACAGTGAAGTGACTCAAGGTAATTCCAATAGGCTTAGGATAGAAAATGCCAACCCCCCGACCAGAGAGGAATTGTGGAGATTGATTGTGGATCAAAGCAGTTTCATAATATTTTCATTTTTTTGTTATTTGTTGTTGCATTGTTTTCTTTCTTGTGATTTTTACCCTTTGACCTGATTTTTCTTGTGTCACATGACAAATGTGGAACTATGTTTAGAAAAATTGCATGTTTAACCCTATATTGGATTGCTTGTTGTCTTGGGAAGAGTTGGGGGAAAGGGGGGAAGAAAGAAAAAATTGGAACATAAAGTTTGTCAAAGGTGAATTGCTGAAAATTATCTTTTCATGTATTCAGAAAAATAAAAAGCAATTTTAATAAAAGATTTTTCATATGGTTTTTAATGATGATTGAAGATAATTGCTGACTTTACAATCTGGATTTATATGAGGTGTGTATTCAGTGAGGATTAATATTTTCAGTGTGAGCGGTCTTGCTGAGCTCTTCTCAAAACTTGCTCATCCACCTTGGTGTCCTTTTGCCACCCAACTTTCACCTGTGGCTTCAAGAAACTGTGGCCTACTCAGTGGCCATACCCAGTAAAATAATTTCTTAAGATGGGTCAAACCAAGTTAAGTAATCACAGGCCTAGAAAACCCATTAGTAAATTGGGTGAGGGGGAGACCAAGCATGAGAAAACTTTCTAAAGCAAAATAGGTCAATGGAAATAATTTTTTCTGACAATCATGAAAGGTGGCTGAAATAGCCAGTTCTGTGGAGCAGCAACTTAGAACTTGGTTGATTTGGGAGACACCTCTGCACAGCATCCACTTTGGGAGTGTTATTCCTATTATTCAAATTTTACTCATGGGGAAACTGAGGCACAGAGAGATTGAGTTATTTCCAGTTAGTGTTGTTAAGTGTCTCTGAGGCAGGATGTCATGTCTTCCAAAGTCCAAGTCCAACACTCAATGCACTTGACACTTAAGTTACCCAGTTGTAATCAGAGAGGGGGTCCATTACTGTGTTGATCTTTAATTAGGGCAGAATGGGGTTAAGTCTCACTACACTGGAGTTGGTTAATTGTTATTAAACAATGTACCTGGGGGATGGGATTTTTGAGCCATTTAGGAATCATTGTCAGCTAGATATATAATGGATAGACCAGGAATATGTGACTTCAGGATTGGTCTCAGACATTATTTACTGTTCCCTGTTGAGTAGTTACCTAATCTTATTTCCTCAATTGGAAAATGGAGAAAATAACAATTCCTATTATCCCTTGAGGTAATGAGAATCAAATGATAATTCCTTTTGGGGCTTAGCTTAGTATAATGCCTGATTTTGTAGTGCTATTATATATAATATTATTCATATCCTTTCCTCTGTTGAAAGTACTGAGTGCATTCGTAATATTCAATCCAGCCTTGTACTACTAACTCAATCAGTTCAGTCTCATTTCATCCATCTATAATAGCATTTCAGAGGTTAATATATACAATAAGTTACTGAAAACAGTGCTCATGTGCTCAGAGGAGGTCATCAAATAAATTCCTCCTCAAGTCTGGGAAGATGGTAAAGTCAGAAATTTCTGGGCTCTCCAGATTTCCTACACTAAACAAGATCACCACAAAATAAGTGTAGAACAGAAAAAATAAAGGAACAAATTGTCTTTATGAGCCAATTTGAAAAGACCCTCAAGGACAAAAGCTCTAGGGTCTGAATTTTGCCATGTAAATACCTCCAAGTCACACTGGATTCTGACTATAATATACCCCACAAAAAGGTCATTCCAATCCTGTCTCTGCTCAAATGGTGAAGAAGCCCATTTCATCACTGGATCACTCTTAAGTGATTTATATTGGCCTCCTGTTGCACTGAAATCTGCTACCCTTTGAACTCTCTCAAGCTAAGCAAAGTTTAGCTAATGTTCTCTGGAGTGACAGAATAAATTTGAGATCAGGATTGTCTCATTCGTTTTATCTATATCCCTAGCATCTTAGGCACAAGTGCCTGACATAGGACTGAATGATTAAATGAATTTGTTTTTGTCCTTTGTAATTTATATCCCTAGTACTAATTTAGCCCAGTCCTGGCATATATAATTGGATCACTTGATTGATGCCTATTTTTTCCCATGTTGATAACTCTTCATATATTTAAAGACTGTCAACTCCTTAAGGCTTGTCTTTTTCAGGCTAAACATTCCCACATTGCTTCAACTAATCTTTGATATATTTTAATTTATAAGTTCTTTGACTTAAAATCCTTGATCACCCTTCTGTATGTGACCTTCTAAAATTCCTTTTCCCCTTTGATCAAGATATCTCAAATCTCCATTCAAAAGTCTTCTAAAAGAAGGTATCTAAAAATATAGTGGACACTAACACTCCAGATAGGAGGCCTGATCAATGGAAATTTTCACACAGGTTAGTAACCTCCTTGGGTTCTGGATTCTAGACTTTATATGCATCTTGAGATACAGGTGATATCAGAAATTGTTTATGTATATATGTAAGTATGTGTAGGAATATGTATGAATATTTGCTGTTGCAGATGGCTTTATTGAAGATCAGAATTATATTGGGGGGGGGGGGGCTGCAGCTAGATGGTGCAGTGGATAGAGCACCAGCCCTGAAGTCAAGAGAACCTGGGTTCAAATCTAATTTCAGACACTTAAATACTATCTGTGTGACCCTGGGCAAATCACTTAATCCCAATTACCTCAAGAAAAAAAAAAAAAGTAGATTACTGGTAGAGTACTGGTGCTGGAAGTCAAGAGGACCTGAGTTCAAATCCAATCTCAGATATTTGCTAGCTGTGGGACACCTGGACAAGTTGAACCCAAAGTGCCCCCCCCCAAAAAAAAAATGAAAAATGAAAAAAGAAAGATTGGTATGGATAGAATGTGAGACATTGTGCAGTATTGTTAATACTCCCTAACTGCTCAAAAAAAAATTCAAGATATCACCATGACCATGAATGAATTAAAACTCCTCTCAGCTTTAACTCTTACGTGTCTCTCCTTTATCTTTTCCACCATGTGATAATCCCCTTTTCAATGTCCTGATCACCAAATCTAGAGAGAGATATTAGAGCAAGGATAGAGTTGGCTGAGTGGAACTCTGGAACAGAACTTTCAGCTGTTACTGACATGAATACCTGTGGCTGGAAAGGAAGGCACCTGGTGGATTGCTGCTTAAAGTGAGTACTGTGTTCATTGTGGGTGAAGAGACTGGTTTTTTGCTGAAAAAGTTTGTTTCATCATATCCCTAATTCAGGGGAAGTACCAGCATACAACACAGATAGAGGAAAAACAAAACCAACAATACACCTGAAGCAATCATGAGGGAAACTTTGCTGGGAAAGAACCAATGGAGGTTGCAAATATACCATCGCTCAGAGGGTGTTGTGAAGACCAAGAATAATATTCTTCACAAAAAGCCTGCCAAATTTTCAGCCAGTGTTTGTTAATCTAATTAAGGAGGCAACTAAGAGAAAGAAGAATCTTTGCCTCAATTGATATCTAGCTTTAATAATGGGTGTGACCTCAAGCTGAGACCTGTTGAAGACCTTAGCTTAAAAAGGTCAAGATCCCCCCTTGCATCGAGGGCCATCTCCTGTCTTCCTGATCTCTGACTGTTGGACCCAAATGGCTCTGGAAGGGAAGGTGAGGCAGGTGTCTTTGCATGGCCCTCCAGCCTTAAAATCCAATTCCTTTGTATGTCATAGCATTACCTCCCTAATGAGTCGCGGTTCTCTTCCAGAATGAAAGACAAACAACAATTGAAGGATGCCTCAGATTGGATACGGGGCAGGTGAATCATGTTCCAAAAGAAGCTTTCAGAGACCTTTCTTAAAGTGTATATTTCAATGAGAATAGAA
Source organism: Antechinus flavipes (assembly GCF_016432865.1). Taxonomy (NCBI): domain Eukaryota; kingdom Metazoa; phylum Chordata; class Mammalia; order Dasyuromorphia; family Dasyuridae; genus Antechinus; species Antechinus flavipes. The sequence continues at coordinate 54,983,101 of NC_067399.1, read as the reverse complement.
CATCCTTTGGAAGAATTTTCTATTCCCCCCAAACTGAATTGTTATAGTATTTGAATGTTTCAGTGAGAATAGAACATTCTTTGGAAAAATTCTGTTCCCTAAAAAACTGAATTGTCATAAGATTTGCCACTGGGGTTCAGCTTGTTCTTCCCATTTTAGATAAGACACAGGAGGTGGAGACTTACAAAGGGTCATATAACATAGGTTAAAAGCATAATGGTTGTTCGTAGGATGAGGTCAGCCTTGTAAGTCATAGAGTCAGCAGTAGTTTGAATTCAAATTTTGATTCAGACACTTAACTAGTTTATATGAGACTGGGAAAGTCATTTTAAAACCACTTGTCTATAATAGTAACATTATGTAATGATCAACTATGAATGACTCAGCTCTTCTCAGTAACAACATAATGATCCAAGACAAGGATAAAGGACTCATGAAGGAAACTATCCACATCCACATAAAGAACTGATGGACTCTGAATGCAGAATGAAGCATACTTTTTTCACTTCATTCTTTTTCCTAGTTTCTTTCCTTTTGATATGTTTTTTTTCATAACTGACTAATATGGAAATATGCTTTATAAGATAACACATATATAATTTAGCTATATAATATTACTATCATTTTGGGAAGAGAGGAAAGAGAAAAATTTGGAACACTAAATCTTATAAAATTAATGCTAAAAAAATTGTCTTGACGTAATTGGGAAAACTAAAATATTATAAAAATAAGAAAATTAAAAATCCTTTGTTTCAGTTTCCTCATTTATGTAAAATGAGGATATATGACAATAATAAACACATTTATCTATCTCCTTTCCCCCTCACAGGGTTGCAGTGAGGAAGGATTCACATAAGAGAACATTCTATAGAGCACTCTAATAGGTCTTTTGGTGTTCATTCATTTTAGTCATACCCTAATCTTCCTGAGTCCATTTGGGGGTTTTCTTGGCAGAAACACTGAAGTGCTTTGCTGTTTTCTTCTCCAGTTTTACAGATGAGGAAAAAACTGAGGTACAGGGTTAAGTTAAGTGACTTACTCAGGATGTCACATACCTGAAAGAAGTGTCTCTCCCAGATTCCAGTGGTAGCACTCTATTCATTATGCCACTTACCTAAGCCTTAAAACGCTATACAAAATTGTTAGATATTATTATTACCACTATTAATAAAAATAATCCCAAGCTCCTAACTCCAGAGCTAGCATTTTCCAGGAGTGCTCAAATTTTTTAAATAGGGGGCCAGTTCACTGTCCCTCAGACTGTTAGAGGGCGTCGGACTATAGTAAAAACAAAAACTTTGTTTCGTGGGCCTTTAGATAAACTTCATAGCCCTGGGTGAGGGGGATAAATGGCCTCAGCTGTTGCATCTGGCCTGTGGGCCGTAGTTTGAGGACTCCTGAATTTTATTTTATACAATTTAGAGTTTAGAATCTTCCTGTTTTGTAATCTGCCTCCTTTATTTCTGCATCTTCCATCCCTACCCCTACTGGGTTGCATTAGTATAAGGGAATTTTCTCAGTTGAGGAAACTCCATTTTGCCAATCCTTATCATCTTCTTTGAAATTAGTTACATAAGTGTTGCCTAGAGCACTAGGAAATTGTACCTGCCCAGGATCATTCACATAGTCAGAAAATATATCAAGAGAAATGATTTGAATTTTTCCCTGACTTTGAAAATTATTCTCTATGTTTGAAATATTTCTGTGGACTGCAACAATATTATCAATATCCTATCTAAGCCCATTTTCAATTCTTGTCCTCAAGCTGGTAATCCTCCCAAAGTCAGTTTCCAAGATTTGACACCTAAAGGATCTGGTTTCCTTAGTAGCATGGTAACCAATCAGTTAATTGTCATTAGCTTATTATCTATATGGTGATGAAGGCCTAGAATTATAATCCTGTCAAATAATCTAGCTTTAAAAAAAAAAATTCTTCTCTTTTCAATCTGCAGAGTTTAGTATAGTATAACTTCTGCTTCTATTCTAGGGCATAAGAAATCTGTGAATATATCTTACACTTATTCACTTCTATGGCACAAAACAAAATCAACAAATTTTATTTGTTCTAACAAAAGCATGACTTGTAGAAGTCACCTCTCACTTTTTTTTATATGCTTTTCTAGAATGTAACAGTAGTGTGAATTAGAAGTTCTTATGCTGTACAATGTTGAAAGACACTGGATTTGCGGTCAAACACCCTGAATTCAAAAAAATCCCCATCTCTGATACTTATATGTGACAGTGGGCAAATCATACATACTCTCCCTGGGCCTTATCTATGAAAAATGAAGAAGTTTCTGGCCTTCTGAGGAAACCCTTCTAGGTCTAGATTGGCTATTCTAATCTTATAACTTCTTAAAAGCCATCTGGGGATATAGAAGGTTTTCACAGAAAATTTGGACAAGCTGTAATGAGTAAAATCAAGCCTTTATTTTTATTTTTTTCCACAAGACCTACAAATTAAAATGAGATACCTGGAGTGAGGATGGAGTGGGGAAGAGGTGAAACATGGAGATGGGAAGGCCAACAAGGACAGTTGAATGGTGAAACCTTCAGGTATCAATGATTGTCCACAGGAGAGGGTTGCTGTAACATCTGTCCTAGTTGATGTCCAGAACATCTGAGGTCCTGTCATTTCCACACCAGGGCACTTGTAAAGACAAGCAAGGCTTGGGGGATTTTATAGGGAGGAGATGAGGGTGGGGCTCGTTGCTCAGGAACATCTGATTGTTTGCCCATCTCTGATGTCACAGGCAAGGGAGAGGCTAAGCGTTGTCTGGAGGAGGCCCTAGTTGTACAAACATGGTATGCATATGTTTCCATAAAAGGATAAGGCAGATTGTTAGGCAGGAGTGGGATAAGGAGCAGAGGAAGGTCAAGAAGAGGCGTTCTTAACCTTAGGCATTTTTAGTGTCTTGGACCCCTCTTTGGCAGTCTGGCAAAGTCTGAGGACCCTTTCTCAGATTTAATGTTTTTAAATGCATAATATAAGATAACTAGGATTTAAAAGGAAACCAATTATATTGAAATAAATTTATCAAAATATTAAAAAAAAAAAAAAAACCAAGCTTACAGATCCCAGGTTAAGAACCCCTTGCCTAGAATAAGGTAACTTTTGAGCCTTATATGTCTCAGATCCTTCAAAGCAGAATAGGTGGTTTTTTTGAGGGGGCTATCATAGCCTTTCTCTCCTACTGAAATTTACTAGAAAGGAAGGGGGGTCAGTCTTAAGTATAGGTGAAGAAGATGATTATCTCTATAATAAGATTTATTATGTCTTCCAAGAGATATTCTCTATTTTCTCACTGAAACCCTTAGACAAAGCTTTTCCTTCTATAATGAGAAGTTTCAACTTTGGTCCAACTTTGTTGGACCTTAAAGAATCCATACTGAAGAAAAGTTTTTTATAAACATAACGAATGCGAGAAGACCTTCAGAGCTCTGTTTTTCTGTTCATCTGAGAAATGACATTGAAGAAAACCTTGTGGATCTAATTAATATGGGAATGCCTTTAGCTAAAGCATAGACCAATATAGATATGTGAAAATTCATTCTGTAGGTAAAGATATAGAAATGTAATGATTTTTTTTTTTCCTTCTGAATTCTTAGGTTCATTATTTCTTGCTGTCATACAGGAGAGTGTCTCAGCTGAAACCTTGCTTCTTTACTGAGAAAACTGAACTCATTCAATATGAACTTTTTTTTCCTTTTCTCTATTTTTAAGCCTCTTGACATCAAACCTATACTCCTCCTTCCCTCCTTATTCTCTGATTCTGAGTGGGCTCTTCTTCCCAAGGTCAGCTTTTCTGGGTGTGTCCTTGATCTCCCCTCTTATCTTTTCCAATAGATTGCAACTTCATTCATTTTCACATGATATTCCATTTTTTCCCTATAAAGGGGTTTCTTTCCTAATGCTTTCCAACATGCCAAGTTTTCTTATCCACCTCTCCTCAACCAAATAATAAACTAAAATAAGATCAACTTAAAAACCAATCAATTTTTTCACCTGATCTTACCATTTTTTTCAAACTATTATTCTATGGCTCTTTTACTCAGTTTAGCTCCTAGAAAAAAGCTGTTTGTGCTCACTGCTTCTATTACTTTTTCTTTCTTTCCTTAACCTTTTGAAATCTAGCTTTCAACTTCATTACTTACCCAAACCACTATCTTCAAAGTTAGTTTTAAAAATATTTTTACCAAGGTCTTTTATTTTACATTATCAAACTGTAATCTCTCTCCCTCTTCCTGACAGCCAAACAATTTTTTAAAGTGAAAGAAGTGATAAGAAAATTCACCAAAACTATTCAACACATCAGAAAAAAACAAAAAAACAAAAACAAAAACAAAAAAAAACCTCATGTTCCCCAATTATTCTGCAAAGGAACAGGGAGAGGTGTTTTGTTTTTTGTCTTTATTTTTATTTTAACATCTCTAATCTCGACTCAAATGCTTAATGTCTATGTGACCTTGAACAAATCACTTAACCTTTGTCTTCTTCAGTTTCCTTGCATGTTTAATGGGGATAATTTAATGGGTTCCCTCCTCAGGCAATCAGGGTGAGGTGACTTGTCTAGAGGCCACATAACTAATAAATGTTTGAAGCTAGATTTGAACTCAGAGCCTCAATTTTCTAGGGTCAGTGCTCTATTCCCTGTGTCATCTAGCTGTTCTACATTACGGGATTGTTTTGAGGATTTAATGAGATGATATTTGTAAAGCACATTGCATGCAGATCTTAAGGCTTTATAAAAGGGTATTATTATTGCTATTGTTGCTGCTATTATCTTTTTTTTCCTAGCCAGTCATTTTAATTTTATGTTTAGTTTTTTAAAAATGAAGTAAAATTTTATTGATGTATATTTACATTGCCTAATTTTTTTATCTTATTCTTTTTTAAGTAAACAAAAACCAAAGAGAAAAAAATGAACAAGACCAATCAACAAATACAAAAAAATCTGACAATATATGTAGTGTTTCCCATTTCCCTTAGCTTCTTTCTGCAATGGAAAAATAGAGTTTTTTCATATCTTTTCATTGAGGATAAGTTTGTAATTTCATAATATTTAATTTTTATTTTTCATTATACTTGTTTTCTGCTTACATTATTTTCTAGGCTTTGCTTGTTTCACTTTGCGTCCATTCATTTTTTAGAAGAAATCTGATAGTAACACTTAGTCTATTATATCCATGTGCCACAATTTGTGCAGCTATTCCCCAGTCAATGGATATTACTTTATTTTCAGTTCTTTGCTACTACAAAAATGCTGTTATAAGTATTTTGGTGACCTTTTTGAAGTATACACCTTGCAGAGGAATCTCTGTGTCAAAGGTTATGAATATTTTAACTATTTTCTTGGCATAATTTCAAATTGTTTTCTAGAATGGTTGTATTAATTCATAGCTCCATTAAAAAATGCTTAAGTGTGTTTGTCCTTCTATTACCCCTGCATCAATGACTATTTCCATCTTTTGTTATCTTTACTAATTTGCTTGGTGTGAGTTGAAACTTCTGGGTTCTTTTGGTTTGAGTTTTTCTTACTTTTAGAATTAGAATATTCTTTCATGTGGTTGTTATATAGTTTATATTTTTTTAAAGAACTATTCATATTATTTAACTACTTATTAGGAAATAAATTTTGGTTTTATATGGTTTACTTTCTGAAAAAATTAAAACATTTTTATTGATATCTGTATATTATCAACTAAAAAAATTTTTTTTCCTTTATAGCTCATATTTCACCATCCCATACAATCAAGAATATTTTTTAGGGAAGAAAAAGAAAAAAAAATCAAAAACTGATAAATACATAAAAATGAAAATCAATGCAAATCATTCTGGCTACCCAACAATCTGTACCTGTGGATGTCCTTCTTTTACAAACACAATGGAGATAGGTGTCTTCTTGTATCTATTCTTTGGTGGGTAATTCTAGTTCTTGGAACTTTTGAAATATTCACTCTTTTTAAAAAAAATCATTTTACTTTTTTTTTTAATGACCAACATTTCCCCTAGCATCCCACTCTTTCCATCTTTTAGCAAACCATCTCATTTTTTTTTTTCCTGAGGCAATTGGAGTTAAGTGACTTGCCCAGAGTCACACAGCTAGGAAGTGTTAAGTGTCTGAGATCAGAATTGAACTCAGGCTCTTGCTCTATCCACTGCAGCACCTACCTGCCTCTAAACCATGTCAAATTTTAAAAAGCACAAAAAGAAAATACAAAGAAAAAAAATCCATGAAAATGATCACTATATCAAAAAAGTATTGTGGAGTTTAAAACACCACAAAGGAGTGGGGTGGGATATTCTCTTATATCTTTTCACAGGCTTTCCCTGTATACCAACTCCTTCCATACTAAAGACCTCATCTCCTATGGTAAGTAGATCCCCAAATATTTTATGTTGTCTAAAGCTATTTAAAATGGAATTTCTCTATGTCTTCAATGCTGAGCTTTGTTGGTGATATATAGAAATGCTAATGATTTATGGGAATTTTTAAAATATCCTGCACCTTTGCTAAAGTTGTTACTTATTTCAAGTAGTTTTAAAAGTGATTTTTGAGGGTTCTCTAAATATACAATCATATCATCTGCAAAGAGTAATAATTTTGTTTCCCAGCTGCTTAGTCTAGTTCCTTCAATTTCCTTTTCTTTGTTTATTGCCAAAACTAACATTTTTAGTAAAATATTGTATATTAGGCATCCTTGTTTCATTTCTGATCTTATTGGTAAGGCTTCTAATTTATTCATATTATAGATAATGCCTGCTGATGGTTTTAGATGATACTATTTGTTATTTTAAGAAAAGCTCCATTTATTCCTATGCTCTCTAGTATTTTTAATGGCAATAGTATGTGCAGTATTTTATCAAAAGTTTTTTTTTTTTTGCATCTACTGAGATAATCATATTATTTCTGTTGGTTTTGTTATTGATATGGTAAATTATGCTGTTAATTCATCTATGTTCTATAGTATTGGAATTAATTGTTCTTTAAATGTTTGTTAGAATTCACTTATAAATTCATTTGGTCCTGGAGATTTTTGCTTAGGGAGTTAACTAATGGTTTGTTCAAATTTTTTTAATGGGACTTATTTTATTTCATCTTTGTTAATTTGGGCAATTTACATATTTTTTGTTAATATTCATCTATTTTACTTAGATTGTCAAATTTATTGGTTTTCAGCTGGGCAAAATAGTTCCTAATTATTGCTTTAATTTCCTCTTCATTGGTGGTGTTATCTTCCTTTTCATTTTTGATACTGGTAATCTGGTTATCTTCTCTCTTTTTTAAAATCAAATTAATCAAAGTTTTATCTATTAGTTTTATTATTTCAATAGTTTTACCCATTTTAATTTTATTAATCTTAAATTTCTAATTTTGTATTTAACTGAAGATTTTTAATTTCTTCATTTTTTATCTTTTTTAGTTGCATGCTTAATTCATTAATATTGCTTTCTTTATTTTATTCTTGTAAGCATTTAGAATGATAAAATTCCCCTTTGTAATGATCTGGTTACTTTCTGGAGGTATTGGGACCAGCAGAGTAATCATCATGAGAATAGCCAGGGATAAAGTCCTAAAGTCTTGATTGTTTCCTTCATTGCCTTGCCTGGGGCTCGGCTAGCTTTCTGGAGGCCATTCAGATTGGCCTTGGTCTCAATGGGGGAAGCTGGAGAGCCACCATGAGTCTGATGAAGATGGAGTGTCTCTCTCCATCTGAGAGCTTGAACTCCCGCTTATATACTCTATTACAATTACATAATTACAGTAGACTGAGTATAAACCAATCATTATATTACTAGGGCAATAATACTGAACTAGAGAACTCACATGCTAAACTAGATAACTATTATCTTATCAATTCCACTGAGTTAACACCTTATTTAAATCAATCATACTGAGCTTTAAGTATATTTCTCCAAAGTTCCCACTCTTTACAACCCTGCCAAGTACTGCTTTGTCTACATCTCATAAATTTTGGTATACTGTTTCATTTTTGTCCTGCTCTTTGGTAAAATTATAGATTATTTTCATGATTTGTTGCTTGATCCACTTAATCTTTAGAATTAGATTACTTGTTTCCAGTTAATTTTTAATCTAGTTTCCTATAACCTTTTATTACATGCAATTTTTGTAGCATCATGATCTAAAAAAGATGCATTTAATATTTCTGCTTTTGTGCATTTGATTGTGAGGTTTTTATGCCCTACTTACTGGTCAGTTTTTGTGTAGGTATCATGTACTGCTAAGAAAAGTGTATATATCCTTTTATCTCCATTTGTCTCCAGAGGTCTATGATATCTAACTTTCCTAAAAATCTATTTGTCTCACTTCTTTAATTTCTTTCTTTGTAAGTAGATTTATCCAGTTCTTAGAGGGGGAGGTTGAAGTCCCTCCCTAGTATAGCTTTTGCTATCTATTTCTTTCAATAACAACTTAACCTGCTTGAATATTAATTTTTCCTTTCCTGTTTACCTTTTTAAGCTTCTATTGAGACTTGTATTTTAAGACTGAATTTTTTATTCAGCTCTGGTCTTTTCATCAGAAAAGTGTAAAAATTTTCCAGTTCATTGAATATCTATCTCTTCCCCTGAAAAATTATTCTGTTTTGGGAGGAGCAGAGCCAAGATAGTGAAGAATGGACAGGTCTTTATCAAGCTCTTCCTGGCATCCATCTCAGATCAACATCAGATCAACCTCTGAACTAGTTTTGGAGTGACAGAATCCACAAATATTTGGAGTGTAACACATTTCCAGCAGAAGATATTTTGGAAGAACTTCAGAAAAAGTCTGTTTCAATTGGGTGGAGGGGAGGGGAAGAGGGAGGCAGTTGAGCACAGGTGCAGAGCAGAGGCCCAGGGTAGTATGGAATCTACATATTGGGGAATCTACTAGGAGGAGCTAAGCCAAAATACAGAAGTATTGACAACTCAGTTCTGGTTCAGAAGCCACAGAATCAGCAGATTAGCTGTGAGACATTAAACACAAATACAAAAGTCAAATAGTGAATCTCTGAACCCCAGAATAACATGGGACTTGGCTATGCCCACCCAGCACCAGAAGTTAGTCAGCAACACCATTGTAGGGCAATGTAAAGCCCTGCCACCTGTAGAGGAAGCTTGGGACAATCTCTGTTTTTCCCTAAGAGCAGACCTCATCCTTTAAAAATGAGCAAAAAATCAAAAAGAATTCTGACCATAGATAGTTTTTATGGAGATAGAGAACAGACCTCAACCCTTGAGGATATTAAAGACAAATCTCTGCAGATGAAGCCCCAAAGGGTGTTATGAGCTGGTCCCCATCTCATAAGACTTTTTTGGAAGAATTCAAAAAGAATCTTAAAAGAGAGAAGAAAAATGGGGAAAGGAAATGAGAATTTTTACAAGAGAGTTTGGAAAAGGAAATACAGAAATTATCTGAATATTTTAAAAATAGATTTAGTGAAATGAAAAAAAATCATATAACTACTTACAAAATAGATTTGACAAAATGGAAAAAAAAAACATATAACTCCTCATAAAGTAGATTTGAAAAAGAAACCAACTCATTGAAAAACAGAATTTGTGAAATGAAAAACATTTAATGAACAAAATACCTCATTTAAAAGTTCAGTTGGCAAAATACAAAAAGAGATAAAAAAGCTAACTGAAGAAAATAATTTGCTAAAAATGAGAATTGAACAAATGGAAGTGAATAACTCAATAAGACTTCAAGAAACAGTCAAACAAAAACCCCAAAATGAAAAAAAAAATAGAAGAAAATGTAAAATTTTCAATGGAAAATGGAAATGGAAATGGAATGGAAAAACAACTGACATGGAAAATAGATCCAGGAGAGACAATTTAAAATTATTTGACTATCTGAAAACCATGATGAAAAAAAGAACCTAATAATAATATTTCAGGAAATCATCAAGAAAAACTGCCCTGATGCCCTAGAACCAGAGGATAAAATAACCATCGAAAGAATTCAATTTTCACTTCCTGAAAGAGACCCCAGAATGAAAACTCCAAGGAATATAATAGTGAAATTTCAGAATTATCAGATCAAGATAAAAATATTGCAAGCAGCCAGAAAGAAACAATTCAAATATCAAGGAGCCACAATGAAGATTACCCAGAAGTTAATAGTTTCCACTTTAAAGAATTGAAGGACCTGGAACCTGATATTCTGAAAAGTAAAGGAATTTGGATTGCAGCCAAGAATTCACCCTCCAGAAAAATTAAGCATTATTTTCTCTCAGGAAAAGAATGAATATTCAATGAAACAGGTGAATTTCATTTATTTCTTATAAAAAGATCAGAGCTAAAAAGAAAATTTGATCTTCAAATATAGAACTCAAGAAAAAAAGGTAAAAAGAAAAGAAAAATAATAATTTTCTTTTTTTTAATATAGGTTTTTTTTTTTTTTTTTTTTTTTTTTTTTTTTTTTTTTTTTTTTTTTTTTAGCTTTTTATTGATAGAACATATGCATGGGTAGTTTTTCAACATTGTCCCTTGCAATCACTTCTGTTTGAACTTTTCTCTTCCTTCCCTCCATTCCTTCCCCTAGATGGCAGATAGTCTCATACTTGTTAAACATGTTAAAGTGTAGCTTAAATACAATATGTGTACATATTTATACAGTTCTCTTATTGCACAAGAAAAATTGGATTTAGAAAGATAAAAATAACCTGGGAAGAAAAACAAAAATGCAAGCAGTCCACATTCATTTCCCAGTGTTCTATCTCTAGATAGAGCCGGTTCTGGTCATCACTGATCAATTGGAATTGAATTGGGTCTTCTCATTGCCAAAGATATTCACTGCCATCAGAATTGGTCTCATTAATGATCTTCTGGTTCTGCTCATTTCACTTAGCATCAGTTCATGTAAGTCTCTCCAAACCTCTCTGTAGTCATCCTGCTGGTCATTTCTTACAGAACAATAATATTCCATAACATTTATATATCACAATTTATTCAGCCATTCTCCAATTGATGGGCATCCATTCAATTTCCAGTTTCTAGCCACTATAAAAAGGCCTGCCACAAACATTTTTGCACATATAGGTCCCTCTCCCTTCTTTAAGATCTCTTTGGGATAAAAGCCCAGGAGTAACACTGCTGGATCCAAGGGTATGCACAGTTTGATAACTCTTTGAATATAGTTCCAAATTGCTCTCCAGAATGATTGGATCCACCAACAATGCATCACTGTCCCAGTTTTCTTGCATCCCCTCCAACTTTTGTCATTATCTTTAATAATTTTCTTTTAAAAGTTAAAAATTTTACATCCTTATATGGGAAGATGATATGTTTAATTCTTGAGATCTGTAACTCTGTTATAGGTATACTTATACCTGTATATAGGTATACTTTGGTTTTATTGTGATGACGTAAAAAAGAAACTAGTGGCAGAAAGAGGAAAATGGAGTTAAAATGGAGTAAATTATACCTTATGAAGAGTCACAAAAGACCTATTAGTATTGAGGGAGAGAAGGGGAGGATAAGGGGAGAAATTTACTCTCATCAGATGTGGCTCAAAGAGAGAATATTAGACATACTTAGCTTCATACACACACACACACACACACACACACACACACACACAAAACACAACACAAAAACAAAACTTGTCTCACTCTATAGGGAAGTAGTAGGGGAAAGGAGAAAGGAAAGGGGGAAGCTAATAGAAAAGAGAAAAGAAGTAAAAGGGGAAACATTTAATAATAATAAAAAGAGGAAAAAAATCTGTTTTGCTTGATGATTAATTCCTGGTTGTAGTCCAAGACCCTTTGCCTTCCTCTACCTCCACATCCCATCCTGATCTCCACACTTTACCTTCACCTCTTTACCCCCACCTGTTAATTTGCTGTTAATTGATAGAACTGCTATCTTGTTGGACTTCTTACTTCCTTGTCATGCAGATTCTGCTGTACTAGTTCTACTTGTTATTGTTTTTTTTTTTTCTTTTTTTCTTTTTGAGAATTAATAAAGATCAGAGAAAACATCTACTTCACCATTTTGTTAGATATATAACTGCTAAATTCTTGATGACTCAACTGCTTAATCTGATACTCTTATTTTAAGTCCTTACATGTATTGCCCTATCTTTTATATTTGTTGATCATTTCTTCTACAACCTCCCCTGCACTTGATCATTCTTTCTCAGCTTTTATGGCACTACTCTCTCCTGCCTCTCCTGCTGCCTATCTTAATCCATCTTCTTTTCTAGTTCATCATTCACATCACGGTCCTAAGTGTGGGTTTTTCCAATTCCTTGACTTGGTCCTCTGTTATTTTTGTGATTCTCTTTTTTGGTGACCTGATCTGTTCTCATGAGTTTAAATGTCATTTCTATGCTCTTGACTCTCAGATCTTCATACCACAAAACCTAATTTCTCCCTTGAATTTAATTTTGTATTGTCAGTTGTCTGTTGGATATTTCAAACTGGTGTCCCAGAGAAATTTCAAATTTAACATATTCAAACCTGAACTTATCTTTCTCTCCAAAACTATCACTCTTCCAAACTTTCCTGTTTCTATGGAGAGCAACACAATTCCCTAGTTTCTGAGATTTGTACCCACTCTTCTCTCTGCTTCATTCTATATATACAAGTTGTCAAATTTTGCCATTTCTCCTTTTTCAATATTTTTTATAATAGCTTTCCTTTCTATCACATAACTACCATTCTAATTTCAGTCCTGACATCACCTCTTGGATGATTGCAACAATATCCTAAAAAGTCTCCCTGCCTCAGGTCTCTGACCCCTTGCATTTCATACACTGTTGACAAAGGCATTTTCTTTTAAGTGTATCTGACCATATCACTCCCCTATTCAATCCATCATTCTGTGGCTCTTTGACAACTAGAATCAAATATAAGTTCCTTTGTCTACCTTTTAAAATACTTGACAATCTAACTATAACATATCTTCCAAATTTTGTTGCACTTTACTTCCTTTTCCACACTCTGCCATCTGCCACACTGGTCTCCTTTTTGTTCCTGATGCATGACACTCTTATCCCATTTTTTGTTTTTCCATTGGCTATCCTCTAATCTGGGAATGAATTCTTTCTTCACCTCTATCTCATAGAATCCCTCTTTTCTTTCAAAATGTAGCTTAAACACTACCTTCTGCATGAAGCTCTTTCTGATCTATCCAACTATTAGTGCTCTCAATCTCAAACTTTCTGGTATTTAAGTACTTTGTACTTATTTATATATTTGTTTTATATATAATTGGTCAGAATCATACTTGTATATGTATTTGTTGTTTCCTCTATTATAAGATAAGCTTCTAAGCTTTTTATGAAAAAAGCTAGTTTATTTATTGTGCTTAAATCCCCAACAGTGCCTGGCATGTAGTAGCTAATTTAATAAATGTTTGTTAATTGAATTATTGGGGTACATCTACTCAAGCCTTTGCACACATGCAGTAGAGTATGGCTAAGACAATATAGCTGTGCCTTTTTTCTACTGTTTCAATTATTCCAAAGATGGTGAGATCTCTGAAAGTCACTATAGCTCATTGAAGTGTGAAGAATTACATATTCTTATACAAGAAGAAACAGAGAAACTCTATAATTAAAAAAAAATTATTAAGTTCTCTTTGTGTGTAGGCTGGATAATACAACTCATGCTATACCTCATGTGCAAATCTTTATTAGTGATCTTTTATAGCTCTTTATACTCATGAGTATAGCCCCTGCAGCAAAGACTTTTTAAAAAAAATGTAGAGATCTACATCCAATTGAGAGGTTATTCAATGGAAAATTTGTAGAAAGATATGAATAAGCATTACCCAAGATCAAATGGCCCATTGGATATCTCTACCTGTGGAAAAGGAGGGGAGGGAGTGTCCATATGTATGAGGTTTCTGGATTCACTGAAGTATTAATGAGTCATTAATTGAAGAGCATAGCTTATAAATTGTCCTGATGTCATATGTTTTTAACTGATGCATACAAATTTACATGTCTACTCATGTTATATATACATATGAATTGGTAAACTCCACAAATAATTCACATTGGAGATTGTGCTCTATTTTCTTGGTATGGATACTCTCTGATTCCTAAAATCCCTGAAATACAAAGGGTTATGTTCATCCTTCTTGAAAACTCCATAATCCATAAGGACTTCCACAGGCCTCTGCCTATTCAACCTGGAACTATTGGGTTCTATATAGTACATATGTTACCTTGGATAATGCTTCATTGATAATAGTCTACTAGGTATAGTATTGGCATGTATGTGAACATATATACGAAAATGTATATACATATAGGTACATATGTACACCTACACATAAACACATATCGTTCCATGTACATCTATGCATAAATTTGTATATGTACTTGTGTTTATATATATTTCTATTTATATGCCTATAGGAATTCTAGGTGTCTTTCAGTTCTAATCTTTTATGACTATAGCTTTGATATTTATTGGACCTGCTTTCCAGTAACAAGAAAATGATCAGGGAAAATATCATTCCACTAAAATATTAATATATAAACATGGCACATATGACATATACTGATATCTTACACATGTTAGTATGTATATTAACATCATATCTATATACTATATGGATATCTTACAATTATCACATTAGTACACTACTTGTAATACAATTATATGCTTATTACATTATATATTTTTTTATATATATTTATAATACTTAAACTATTTTAATACTTAATATTTGAATGCTACCTGGAAAGGACCTTAGGACATAAAATCTAAGATTAGGAGAAATTATCGGAATAAGAAACTCCCTTGTATCTTTCCAAAGCAACTAGTCCAGGGTTCTGTTCCCAGTGGATACTCATGCAGTGGGGATGGACAAGCTCTGAGAATTTAAAGTCACGGTAATGACTGGGAGTGTCAATTTGCAAAATGGATAGAGGGTTGACCATGAAGCTAGGAAGTCTTGGATTTGGGTCTTGATCTCTGACAAGTTATGTAAATCTGATCAAGTCACTGAACTTCTGCCTCTCCAGGAAACTCTTTATAAATTTTGGCAACTCTGGAAATTCCCCAAACTGAGAAATTCCCAGGTCTGAATGCTCTTTCTCAGACTTCCTTGTCTACCACATAAACAGAACCATCTGATATGAGGTGATCTTTTGATGCAGCCTCTGTGGGACAATGAATTCTCATTTCAGTGAAGAGGTCAACATGGTTGGGAGTATTTGGGGTTAAAATCCCACATCGACTCCATGAATTTCTCATAAATGATTTGTGTTTCAGAGGGTGGAAACTCTTTGTCATTTTTGGTGAGTCTGTCTTTCCCACAGAATCCTACTGAGTCTTCTCAACATGCTCAGTTTCACTCTATGGTTTTAGAGTACTCCTGGAAGGTAAACATACTTTAGGAATTGCTGAAAAAATAATCTCCTCATCATACCTGACCTGACAGGATAACATATTGGCTTGACTTTGCCAAGGAGGTTACTGTGGATGATCTACTTCTTTCTCCAAGGAGTCCATAGCTTTACTCTCCAAGAATGATGCCTGGCAGGCAAAATGAATTTTAGATGAGCTTCTTCTTTTTTTTTTTCTCCAAGGAACATCCTGTACCAGGAAAGTTTGCAATGCTATATTAGAATTAGGAGAAGTGGGCTTGAATTTCAGACCTCATCTTTTAATGTGACTTTTAGCAAGTTGCTAAACTCTTGAATTGCAGTTTTTATTCATAAAATGAGGATAATAATAGCTTGCATTTATATGATATTTTTTAATGTTCACACTAACCATGGGAGGTAGGCATTATTATAATACCCATTTCATAGAAGAGGAGACTGAGGTAAACAGCTTAAGCAACTTGTTTAAGGTCACATGGTTAGTAAAAATCTGAGGCAGGATTTGAATTTAGGTCTATATTGACTTCAAATCTAGTGATCTAGCTACTACGCCAGCTAGGGACATTTTTTGTTACTTCACAGACTTGTGAATCTTCAGTAAAATAATGTAGATCAATCCTGACTTTTACTGACTTTCTATTAAAATTCCAGCTATTTTTAAATCATCATTTACATGGCAAAATATTTTTCCCCATCTACAGAACACACATTTGTCCCTCCCCACCAAAAAATCAAGAGAATTATGATGAATCATTATGTTGATCAGAGTTATTAATTCCCTCAAAGTTGATTTTTCTGTAATTTTGCTATTATTTGTTACATAAATTATTCTTTTTGTTCTGCTCACTTTATTCTGCATCAGTTCTTTCAGTCTTCCTAAGATCCCCCGCCAAAGTATCCCCTTCATTATTTCTTAAGGGAAAATAGCATTCATATTCTATAACCTGTTCAGTCATTCCCCAATTTTGAACATTTCCCTTAATCTCCAATTTTTTTTGCCCTCAAAAAAAGTTGCGCTCAATATTTTTGTATATACAAGCCAATTCCTTGATCTTGGTCAAAGGGTATGTACAGTTTAATAGCTTTTGAAGCATAGTTCCAAGTTGTTTTCTAAAATGAGTGGACTAGTTTATAACTCCACCAACAATGTATTACATGTTTTCCCACAACTATTTTAGCATTTTTAATTTTTCTAATTTTCCATCTAAGCAAATTTGATGGATGTGAGGTGTCTTAGAAAGGTTTTGATTTACACATTTCTTATTATTAGTGATTCAGGATATTTTTTTAATATGATTATAACTTTAATTTATTCCTTTGAAAACTATCTATTCATATCACTTGACCATTTATTATTTAGAAAATAGCTCTTATTCTTATAAATTTGACTCAGTTTCTCTCTCTGTCTGTCTGTCTGTCTCCATCTCTCTGTCTGTCTCTCTCTCTCTCTGTCTCTCTCTCTCTCTCTCTCTCTCTCTCTCTCTATATATATATATATATATATATATATTAGAAGTAAAAACTGTGTCAGAGAAATTCACTGCAAAGATCACTTCCTCCCAGTTTCTTGATTTTCTTCTAATTTTAGTTTCACTAATTTTGTTTGTGCAAAACCTTTTTAATTTTAGGTAATCAAAATGATCTATTTTAGCTCCTAAAAATCTCTCTAGTTCTTTTTGGTCATGAACTCTTCCTCTGTGCAAAAATCTGACCAAAAATTTCTTCCATAGTCCTCAAATTTGTTTATGATGTCACCCTTTTTGCCTAAATACTAATTTGAAACTTGTGTGTGTGTGTGTGTGTGTGTGTGTGTGTGTGTGTGTGTGTGTATTAAGAAATGTTGATCGAACTTAATTTCTGCCAGAGTACTTTGCCAGAAGATTCTTAAGCACTAGAATTTTGTACTTCAGAAATGCCAAAGATCCCATTGAAAGACAGAGTCAGGAGCTGTCTCATCTGCTATGAATCAGATTACTTGTCCTACATGTCCCAAAACATCTCTGCCTCTTCACTTATGCCCAATCCCTTCACATTTCCTGAATCCTTTTACTTGCTCTAAAATTGAGGCAGTGTGTAATGGAGAGAACATTGGACTTTCTTTCTGGGTGGGTGGTCTAGTTTTGACACTGAATATTTGTGTGAACTTAGACATCAGAACATATCTCCAATCCTTAGTTTCCTCATCTCAATGAGGATAGTAACATTTCTAAGGAAGTCTCTGGCTTCCTTCAAGTATTAGCTAAAATTCCTTTTTGTATCCCCATATACATAGTAAGTATCTGAAAAATGTTTTTTTTTTACTTGACTTTACCGACTATTTCACAGGATTCTTGTAAAAAAAAAAAACACTTTGTTTTGCTTTGTTTTGTAAATTGTAAAATCTTATGGAACTATGAATGTAACTCACATAGTATACTTTGTTATATCTCTCATGCACTTGTTAGGGAAGTTAAGTGGCTCTTTGGATAAAGTACTATGTGTGGAGTCAGGAAGACTCATCTCCCTGAGTTCAAATCTGATTTCAGACACTTGCTGGCTGTGTGATTCTGAGCAAGTCACTTAACTCTGTTTACCTCACTTTCCTCATTTGAAAATAAATTGGGAAAATAAAGGACAACCACTCCAGTATCTTTGTCAAGAAAGCCCCAAATGGAGTCACCCAGAGTAAGAAATGACTGAAAAAATGACTGAACAACAAACAACAATATACTTATCATTGTTTTTCATATGTGTCATGTTTAATCTGTGTTGCTACTTCATCTTTTCATTGGATAGCACAATGAGGGCAAGGAATATGTCTTGTCTAAATTCCTACTAATCAACAAAGTGTTTTGCTTATCTTGGGTATAATTCAATACAATAAATGTTGAATTGAATTAAATGTTAGTTTTGTGGTCCAAGTGATGCAGACATTGACACTAAGAGAAAGAATGTGCAGAATGTAATAAAGAGATTGCTTATAATACAGAGATAGTCTGACTCTAAGTCTCCTTTCTCGTGCCAATTTCATATAATCTCCTTTCATACATTTTACCTTTTAGCCAAACCACTTTCCTTCCTTTTTTCCTTCAGAATTACAATTTCATTTTCTACTTCTGTGTTTTTGGAAAGATTGTTGTCCCATGCCTGGAATATAATTCTGAGAATCCTTAGTTTCCTTCAGGCTCCCCTTCAAACTTTTTCTCCTCAAGTCATA
This sequence comes from Antechinus flavipes, assembly GCF_016432865.1. Taxonomy (NCBI): domain Eukaryota; kingdom Metazoa; phylum Chordata; class Mammalia; order Dasyuromorphia; family Dasyuridae; genus Antechinus; species Antechinus flavipes. The sequence goes on along the minus strand of NC_067399.1, from coordinate 54,964,555 downwards.
TTGCATTCATTTTTCTGTTATATCCTCCAGAAGAATATAAGCTCTTTGAAGGCAGGAGCTTATTGTTCAGTTTTACTTGGTTTCTCCAGTTCTAGTGCCTTGCACATAGAAAGTAATCAATAAATGCTAGTTGAATGTGTTAACAAATCATAGAGTGAATGAATAAATTATTGTTGCTTGTCCTTCGTTTTTGAAAGAGATCAATGACATCATGGGATGATGTGTTATTATCCATGTGTGAATTGGATTTAAATGAGGCAGAGTTGCATAGTATTATCAAATTCTTTCCCCCAGAATTATTAAAGTCCAGTGGTAGAACAAAAATAAGGGTGATTGTTGATAGCCTGGTATGCAGTGGATGATCTGGCTGTCTTTAATGTTTAACCAAGCTCTAAGCACTTCATAGCACCTGTTTCAGCTGCTTTCATAGTCATTGGAATAAGTTGTTCTCATCTGCCCATTTTGGAGGGGAAGTCTTCATACACTTGAGGTAGGCATCCTTCTAACTCACTGATGGATTTGAGAAGTGTCAGTTACCCACAATCTGTTTTAGCCCTTCTGCAAAGATATATATATATATATATATATATATATATATATATATATATATATATATATATATATATATATATATTTTTTTTTTTACCATGATATGACTTCTGAACATACTACAGCTTCTTGGAGCCACAGTTGAGAGTGAATGAATGAACTGATAAAAGGAAGGTATCTTGAAAATCACTTGGAGTAACCCATTTCATTTTACAATGAAGAAACTTGGGCCTAAAGAGGGGAATGGTTTTTCTGCAAGTAGCAGAGATAATCATAAAATATTTTTTGACTTGTAATGAGATCTTGGGTCATCAGGGATTATTAACTTTTTATGTCATGTATCCCTTTAGAAGTCTGATAAAGATTATAGATCCTCAGTATATTTTTTAAGAAATCACAATTGAAAGAAATGTTAATTTCAACTAAAGATTAGTGGAAATAATGATAATTATTTTTTCTCTAATCCAAGTTTTGAACCCTTGAAATTTCTCCATGGATCATAGGCCAAAATTCCCTGGACACCACATAGTCTAAACTTTTGGGATTTGGGAATTCTATGGACCCAGTTTAAGAACTTCTGAACCTGTCAAAGTCTCACTTTAGGATGAGCAATTTAAGACTCACAGAGAGAAGTGACTTATCTGAATTCACATACCAGAAGAGTGAGGTCCAGAACCTGAGGGCCCTGACTGGCCCACGCCCACACAAGGGAGTAAGAATAGGAAATTTAACAAGAAAAACATTTTTTCCCAGGCTATCACACACCCCACAAGATGGATTCTCTATTGGGTACAGTTAATCAGTGAGGAAGAAGAACGGAAGAGAATTTCAGCTACTTTCCCAGGCCTCTGAGGTGGAGACATGAGGCGCCCCTTTTGATCTTCCCATGATAGACTTTCTCTGGAGTCTCCCCGCTATGGGACCAAATTGTTTTTACTGCCTTGTGGCTTCCCCGTGGCTTGCCTTCTAGCCCCACAGCCCTCCCTCTGTTTGAAGGTGCTCTGCCCTCTCCTGCACATCTGCAGCTTCACACACGTGGAATTCTCTTAAACAGTGGAGAGGGCTCTTGAAAAAGAAATTAATAAGCTGAGCTCACTGGGAGGGGGGGCACTGGTTTGTGGGAAGACTTATCTTGACAGGTGACTTTAATTTGTGCCTGAGGTCTCAAGGAAAGCATCATTTCATGTGAATAAAGTTACATTGTGATGATTGATTTTGGTCCAAGAGAAATACAGAGTATCTTGAAATGGTGAGATTTGAGCCTCATCTCCTCCTAGTCTTCTCCCTCCCACCTTCTCTTAAGGAGAAAATCTCTCGATAGTTCCCGACATTTTGTGAGAAATACCATTAAAATGATCATCATCATAATGGGAGCCCAGCAAATAGCTTCCATTTGTGGGATTTGTCTCAGTTTCTTTTTTCTGTCAAAAAAGGAAAATAACATTTGTCTTCCCAACCTCATGGACTTGTTATGAGAAAAATACTTAGTTAAACTTCAAGTGCTATGGAAATGAGTGTCATTATTTTATCATTATAATCATTAATATAGTACTTTCATTAGAGACAGCATGGTGAACTGGCTATAAGCCAAAACAGCCTTGGGTTCTAGCTTTGATTCTGACATATACAGTAGCTTTGTTATCCTGAGCAAGTCACTTAAATTCTTGGTTTTCTGGGCAATTCTCTAAGATTATAAATTGCAGAAGACATCTAGAATCACAAAATCAGGAATGATAAGCTGCTTCCCTCCTTCAAAAAAAGAGAATTATAGCTCATTAGAGCTGCATGAGATTATAATAGATTTTAAAGTTGGAGGAAACTGCAGAGCTCACAGGATTTTAAACTGGAAGAAAGTAATGTGACTGGAAGAATAAATGACTTAGAGGTCATCTATTCTCATCTCCACATTGTCATATTTATAGGCAAGATCAATGGTGTCAAACTAAAATAGGAATTAATCGGTAAATAAGAATCCCTATGGGTATCAATTTCATTTTAAGATTTAATGTTGTCTATATTTTATTGTATTTTTTACTTTGTTAAATAATTCCCAATTATGTGGAAGTATTGTAGGCTACATGTGGCTCTGCATGTTTGACACCTCTGATCTAGGTACTAGAGACACAAAGTAACTCGATCAATCAACACAGCAAATGGCAGAGCAGAGGTTCAAATTTAAGTTTTCTTATGCCAAATCCATCACTGTTTCCATTGAACTATGACAGATACTCAAGTAGTATAGGAGATCTGTTCTGAAGTCTCTTTCTCAGTTCTCTTTTCCTTAATGGGCTCCTTTATCTGTTTTTGTTGTTGTTGTTGTTGTTGCTGTTGTTGTTATTGTTGTTCAACTCGATCAGTTATATCTCAAATTTTTTGGCCTTTTTTAGGATTTTCTTGGCAAAGATAGTGAAATAAATTCCCACTTCTTTCTCTAGCTCATTTTATAAATGAGGAAACTGAGGCAAACAAGTGACTTGCCCAGAGTCACAGTTAGTAAATTCCAGAAGCCAGATTTGAACTCAGGAAGATGAGTGCTCCTGCCTTCAGGAATGGGACTTTATCCATTGTACCATCTGGCTGTCCTCTTTTATCTGGGTATTCCCTACAAAAAGGAAAGCAAAGGCCCTGTTCCTATACTTGTTTTTATAACACTGTTATAAGTGATCCTGGAAGTCAGAAGTGAGCTTACAAGATTTTCCCACAGTCACATGGCTAATAAGTAGAAGTGCTGAGGTTCACACTCGGGGTTTCTAATTCCATGAAGTTTTTAACCATTAGGTCCTTCTCAATCTAACCTGTTAATCTTCCCACTGAAGCCCTCTAGTCTGGCTATTTCCTGTGGGACTGGTTTCCATGCAGCTATCAGCTATACCATCCTTTAGTTTGTTTTCTACTGAATTCATTTCTAGCTAATCTACTAAGTAAGTGGTGCCTGCTGAATGACTGTGTTCTTTGGTGACTTGGTAATGAGGTAGGATCTCACAATTTGGTGATGTAGTTGTGAGGAGGTTCACCTTATTTTAATGTAAAAATCGAGAAGCAAAGGATATCACATAAGAAATTTGTGTGCACTGGAGTCTTTTTTCCTGAAGGAATTAGAAACTTTTGGATGTAATCATTGGCATAACCATCAGGTTTAGAGGGACTTCAACATCATCCAGTCCAATCATCTCATTTTCCAAATAAGGGAACTGAGGTCCAGAGAAGTCACACAGTCAGTAGCTGAATCCAGATTTGAATCCAGCTCCTCTAACCCAAAATTTATTACTTTCTCCACTATAGAAGAACTAAAAGTTAATTTAATGCATTGGAAAAGACAAGCTTAGATAAAGACTTCAATAGTGGTCTTTTGTAGTACACTAGTATGTCCACTGTGGTACAGAGGAGAGATAGATTTGGATTCAGAAAACCTAGATATGAAATACTACTACGACTACGACTAAGAATATGAATGCGACTACAACTATGACTATGACTACAACAACAACTACTACTACAATTAGCTAACATTTTTTAATTGCTTCTAATATATGTTAGGCATTTTGCTAAGTACTTTACAAATATTTCACCCTCACAATAACCCTGAGAGGAAGGTGATATATTACCTCAATTTTATAGATAACAAAATTGAGGTAATCACTACTCTGCTTATTCTGCAGCAAGTTATTTCATTGGAAAGAACACTGGACCTGGAGTCAAATCCAGCAGCACATATTTACTTAGCAGGATGACTTTGGACAAATCAGTTCACTGCTGTTTGCCTCGGTTTCCCCACTTGTAAAACAGATAACAACAGCCCTAATCTCCCAGAGTTGTGAAGATAAAAAAGAATTGATATTTATAAAACCTTTTACAAACCTTAAGATACTATGTATATAAGTACTACCTATTATTTTTATCTCTGTGATTCTGAATGCATTACCCCATGTCTCTGGACCTCACTTTTTCCATCTGTAAAATATAAGGGTGAACTAAAGGACCTCTCATATCCCTTCAATACTATGCACTTGAAAGTCTCTTCTAGCCTTAAATGCTGTTATGATCTAGGGAGATTCTTTTAGTGATGGGGTGGGGGTGGGAAGAATGAGGGGAAGTTTATAATTCTTGGTTTTGTGATTCTTACAGTAATTCTTAGTAGCTTTTTGACTATAGCTGCTCATTCAGCAAACGTTTATTGAAAGTTTCCCATATGAAAAGTTCCAGACTAGACACAGAAGTGAAGCAGAAATAGTAAGAAATCTAGTCAGATCCTTTTGAGTGTAAAGAAAGAATCCCATAAAGTGATGCGTTGTTGAATTCTCATCGTCTATTTCCATTGGGCTGGAAAATGACAATATTTTACACAATTATAACTTCAAAGAGTGTGAATTCTAATATCTGAGCCCCCTTCACAGGATTTATTATTCACATTGATGGGAACTAGGTGTATATGACAAGATCCCTTCTTCAAGGAGAATATTGTGATTTAAATTTGATGCTATAAGGTAGCATTGTTTTGTTAACAATTAATAGCAACTATAGAACACTTTAAGCTTTGCACTATCTTGTTTAATTCTCACAAGTAAATTGCTCACTATTTTATATGGTATTTATAGATAAGGAAAAGGCAGGCAGGCAGAGTTGAAGGGTCATACAGCTAAGAAGATTCAAACCCTTAATCTGAGTACAACATTCTCTTTCACCTAGTGAGTATGATGAAAGAGGCATGACTCTGAACTGGCTCTTTTCCTCTTGGATCCGGTTGGTCCTTACTAGAGCCAGGAAGGCCTGGGTTCAAATGTGGGCTGAGACTCATCAGTTGGTGAGTGTGTATCCTTTACACTGAGTGAATCCCTTTAACCTTTATCTACCTCAGTTTCCTCTTGTGTAAGAACATGTGTAATGAACAATTGTACCTTCTGAGGGTTGTTGTTGTGAACATCAAATGAAATCATAATTGTAAAGTGTTTTGCCCAAATCTTAACAGTATATAAGTGCTAACTTATTAAATGATGGGGTCAAGCAGGAGAATCTCTGAGGGCTTTCCAGCTCTAAAACTTACTTCAGGAGTTGAAAGTCTATGATTCCAAAAAGAAGAGGGAAATGTTCTAAATATGATCTAAATAATGGATTTGGAGCTAAAAGCACTGGGCTTGAACCTCAGCTGTCCTATCTGGACACTTCTCTGGGGCCTTGCTTCCATTTTTATAAAATGTTGACCCCTAAGGTCTCTTCCAACTCTAAAATCCTATGACTCTATAAAGCATTGGTCAAGCATCTTATTCCTTCCCTCTCCTATTCTTCAGCCCAATGGAAATGATCAAAATCACCACTATGTCTATAGTAAAATTAAGAGTCTTTTCAGGTGATCCTTTAAAAACTATGAGGAGATGACTTACCTGCTCAAAATAAGCCTAAGCTTTAGATTTTTGTCTCTCAATAGTACAAGGTCCTTTAAGATGCTTGTTACTAATGAGCAGAACAACCTGTCCCAGGTAAGTTCTCTGCCTAGTCCAGTTTCTACTGATAGAAACTGTAGACAACAGAAAACAAAAATCAAAAAAATCAACCAGCTTGTCCCCAGTCAGAGCAGTATTTTGCCTGCTCTGTGTAATTAGAATTAGCTTTTTTCTTTCTTTCCTTTCTTTTAAAATTTTTTTCCTATTCTGTAAACTGTGCTCTGGTCTCCGATTACATAGGCCAACAGAGCCCCCAAGGCAATTTCCAAATCTGAACAGAGAGTACGGTGTTGTGAGATGTTGGCCCAATTCAGCAGGGCACAAAGAGGTGAGATAAAACCCATCTTTGTTCAGCCAGACTATATGAAATACATATTCTCATCCACATAAATGCCTCAGATAATTATAGTTTCACCTCCGTTAAAAGGGGGAGCTTATGGTGTATGGAATGACTGGCCACCGCTCTGCAAGATCAATGCCTGTACTTGAGTCCAATCTGATAAGGCCTGAACCAGTCCAAGGGCAACACATGAAAGTGGACTGTCAGGCCCCTGACGGAGCTTCATCAGCCAAGAACAGGGCAAAGACTGGAAAACAGGAGGAAGAGGGATCGTGCAAGCTGAATGAAGAAACTTTCCACAACACAGAAGTCTTTCAGCACACTAGCAGGAGCACCTCCCTCCATGTGCCCGTAGCTACCAGGAAGCTTTCATAATGCAGGTATATATACCCTACTTCCAACAAATACACTCCCATATACACTCACACATACACACTTTTATCCAATATGCTTGCACAATTTGCATTAACATACTCACATACACACTTATATACCCACTCATATAATAATTATGCCTTTTCACATGCACACACATATACACATGTCACATGATTTGACACGTATTTGTGCACACTCTCACACACTCATATAACATACACACATACTCATATACAGACACAATCACAATACACATATACTCACACATATCACACTTACACACATTTTCACACACACTTTCACAAACATTCACACAATATACATACTTTCTCATACATATATGTATAGTCACACATATCATATACCTTTACACACATTTTTACATACACAGTCTCACAAATACACTCATACAACATAGAACACTCTTATGTACACATGTACATACAATCACACATACATGCATACTTTAGCCTCTAAAGCTTTGGTTTCCTCTTATAAGGGATGTTAGAGAGGAGAGATGGCAACTACTTGCTTTAAAATTTGAAGAAATCCAGACACAAAGAGATGAAGTGTTTGATCTAGAAATCCTTTACAGTAGGAGTTCTTAACTTTCTGTGTGTCATGAACCCCTTTGGCAACAAATGAATTAATTATAATGAAATATTGTCATGAATATATAAAAAATAAACTTCATGGAACCCACCACATGGGAAGATTTGCCCAAACTGAGGTAAACAAAGTAAGCAGAACCAGGAAAGCAATATATATAGTAACAGTAAAATTGTAACTATGATCAGTTGTAAATGATTCAACTACTTTAATCAACACAAAGGAACCAACAATAGTTCCAGAAGACTCATGCAATCTCTTGATAGAGAACTGATGTCCTCAGAATGCAGACTGAAACACACACATACGTATACATATACACATACATATATAATATGAAGATGTGTATGTATAGTGTGCATTACAAATAATTGTATAAGTGCATTATATTCATATAAATGCCTCATTTTACTATGCTTTGCTTTATTATATTTCTCAAAATTTTGAGTTCCACATTCTCTCTCTCTTTCCTCTCCCTTCCTCCTCTCTGATATAGTAACTAATTTGATATAGTTATACATGTGCAATCATGCAAAATATATTTCCATGTTAGTCATGTTGTGAAAGAAGAAAGATAAAAAGACCCACAAAAAAGTGAAAATAATGTGCTTTGATCTGTATTCAAATTCCATCAGCTCTTTCTCCAGAGGTGGTCAGCATTTTTTTTTTTTTTCATGAACCTCTTAGAACTGTCTTGGATCATTGTATTGCTGAGAATAACTAAGTAATTCATAGTTATGGTGTTGGATTTTTTGTTGTTTGTTTGTTTCTTTGTTTTTGGACAAATTGAAAGTTTGTAACAATCCTGTATTAAGAAATTCTATCAGGCCATTTTTTTTTTAGCAGCATTTGTTCACATCAGATCTTTGTGTCACAGTTTGGTGATTGTTGAAATATTTCCAGGTTTTTTTTATTTTTATAATCTTTTATGATGCTCTGTAACTTTTGATACTTCTATTATAATTGTTTTGGGACTCCCCAAAGCCTTGTCCATATAAGAAGGTGAACTTAATCAATAAATTTTGTGTGTGTCTTTACTGCTCCACTGATCAATCATTTTTTTCATTTCTCTCCTTCTCTGGCCTCTCTATTCCCTGAGACGAGTAATATTGAAATAAGGCTAAATAACTCTACAATGGCCTCTTAAGTGTTCAAGTGAACAGAAAATTCAAGTGATAGGCAAAGTTCATCATTGTTTTATCTTAAGAAATTCCCTCATTCACTCCAACTTTCAGCAACTACTGTCCTGATAATCAATAGCCATCAAAATCAATGTAAGACCCTCTACCAGCAAAAAGAGCATAATTCACTGAAGGTTCAGATAATGTTTAGCATTTTTTAGCTATAAAGTATTTTTTCATGTAGGCATGTACAATTTTAAACAAAATACAATTGCATATTTATTAGACTACAGTATAATATAAAAATAGCTTTTATTTGAATTAGGAAACCAAAAAGCTCGAGTTATTTGCTTTATTGTAGTAGAACTGATTTTGCAATAGACTTTGCAATATCTCTGAGGTATGCCTGTATTATATATATATATATATATGTATATTATAATATTGTATATATTATATATAATGTATATATTATACATACATGTCATATATATAAATATTAAAGGTTCTCCTACTCAAAGTTTCTTTGATGCAATATTTTGGTGAGTACAGGAAAAATTTTCTTTAATAAAGCTTTTTATTTTCAAAACAATATGCATGGATAACTTGATAACATTGACCTTTGCATAGCCTGGTGTTTCAGATTTTCTCCTCCTTCTCCTTACCTTCTCCCAGATGGCAAACAATCCAATAAATGTTAAACATGTTAAAATATATGTTAAATCCAATATGTAAAAATGTATTTATTCAATTCTTTTGCTGCACAAAAAATATCAGATCAAAAAAAAAAAAAAAGAAAGTAAATGGGTAAGAAAACAAAATGCAAATGAACAACAACAAAAAGAGTGAGAATGTTATGTTGTTATCCACATTTAGTTCCCACAGTCCTCTCTCTGGGTGTAGATGGCTCTCTTCATCACAAGATCGTTGGAACTGGCATCAATTATCTTATTGCTGCAAAGAGTCACGTTCATCGGAATTGATCATAGTATAATATTGACATTGCAATGTACAATCATCTCTGGGTTCTGCTCATTTCACTTAACATCAGTTCGTGTAAGTCTCTCCAGGCTTTTCTAAACTCATCCTCCTGATCATTTTTTATAGAACAATAATATTCTATAACATTCATATACCATAATTCATTCAGTCACTTGATGGGCATCCACTCAATTTCCAGTTTCTTGCCACTACTAAAAGGGCTGCCACAAACATTTTTGCACATGTGGGTCCCTTTCCTTCCTTTAAGATCGCTTTGGGATATAGCTCCAATAGAAACACTGCTGCATCAAAGAATGCACACTGTTGGATAACTTTTTGAACATAGTTCCAAATTGCTCTCCAGAATGGCTGGATCCATTCACAACTCCACCAAGAATGTATTAGTGTCTCAGTTTTCCCACATCACCTCCAACAATCATCCTTGTCTTTTCTGAATATAGGATATCTTAAAGGATATTATTGAGATAAAAGGATTAAGGCATATACTTAATCTGCCTATGTCATCATTTCATAGATACATACATACACACATTTCTAAACATAGCAATTAACTATGTCATATATATTATATATAATACATATTTTCTATTTATCTGCCTATCTGCATATTTGTCTAAAGAAATACTGTGTAGAAGTTTTGAGGAACTTGTAATTGAGGCCCTTTAATACATACAAAAGGCACTGAGTTCTTTTTTGTTCAGGTTGGTAGGTGAAGTGATAGAAATCACTGGTAAATATCTATCTGCCTATCTCTCTATGACATGGCCAGTGGCTAATGTATGAATTTGTTATTTTTCACTTTAGATATTCATAAAGGGTTCCATTTTTCTTGCTTTTTTTTCTTGCTTTCTCATCAGACAAAGGCAAAGGGAAGGCAAAAAGAGAGTAAGAGAATTTAAAATAATATTGAATGAAAAGAAGCTCTATGTTAAACCCCATTGGATGAAAGCCATGAATTACCCTGTGATCTGACTTTAAATGTGAACTTTTTACAACTCAAATCCATGAAATAATGGCATACATCGTCCAAGAAGGATAGGCATTGGATCTTTAGTCCCAAGTGTATGTACTATTGTAAGATTTCCTGTAAATATTCATTTAACTGAAATACTGCATAGAAGAAACTTTGAGGAACTTGTAATTGAGGCCCTTTAATACATATAAAAGGCACTGAGTTCTTTTCTGTCCAGGTTGGAGAGTGATGGAAATCATTGGTAAAATGACTCCTTTGGCCTCATGATGTCGATGGAGGAATATAATAAAAGGGAGGATGACTCGGGTAATGGAGAGACATTTGTTAAGGCTTTAAGATTTATAAAGTATATTCCTCGTGATATTGGCATGCAAGTAGTTTACTCCTTTATAAGAGTCAACAAATATTTATTAAACCCTTCCTGGGTGTCAGGTACTATGTTGGGTATACAAAGAAAGATAAAAATAGTTTCTTTTTCCTCAAGGAGTTCACATTCTAATAGGGAAGAAAACATGCAAATAACTGTGCCTACAACACAGAAACTGTGTGAATGGAAGGTAATCTTGGAGAGAAGGCAATGTTACAGATTGGGAAATAGATTTGAAAAAAAGAGGCTTAACTAATTGATATTTCTTTTTCTGATTGGCTAGCAAAAATAGATATTTAGATGGGCAGCTTGTGAATTATGGTTTGCAGAACGGAAACCCAGAATTTAAGGGCAGATTTTCTGGACTAGAATATTTATGTGAATACAGGTGGCCAGGTATCATTATAATTGTATAGCTTCTTTCAATAGGGTCCTTGTGAGACAAATATTTTGCAAATTGTATAAACCTTACAGAGGAGAAACATTTTACACAGGTATTTCCAAGGAATGAATCCTTGAATTGGAAAAGGTTGGACTAGGAGTTAGATGATGTGAGGCACTAGTTTCAGTCTGCTATGAATATCCTGTGTGATATTAGTTGTAAAAATCTCCCTCTCTCTGGGCCTCCATTCCCTCCCACCAGTTCCATTCCCTCTCATTGCCAACTTTATAATGAAAATTTGTAGTAGATGGCCTCCCAAGTCCTTCCAACGGCAACATTCTCTTGATTCCACACTAGGAAAATATTTCCTAGAGTAGCTATTTCAGTTTGGACATTGGGTCCTGATTTTAGTATGTGGACAAGGCAGTCACTGACATGGTATGATTTCAGGGGTGCTGGAAGGTAGCTGGATCTCTTCCTTTCTCTTCTGCCTGTCAGTTTTGGCAGTTTCTTTAATCCAATATAAATCCTTGAATTGCATAACAACACCCGTATAAATTCTCTTATGGTTTTTTTTAAAAATCTTTTTTCTTTTAGTTTCCAATTTGAATGATTGGGGAAAGTACATAGTATTCTTGCCTGAAGACATACATGGTGATGGGTGTGAAGATATACATGGTAATAGATGGAGCTGGTTACTGGTGAAGAATGGGTGGGGATGAGGGAGAGAAGAGAGCTACCAGCAGCCCCAAAGACAGGGAGAATACTTTGAGGTGCTTTGTATCATCTTATATAGGGTGATTCAGTTCAATTCAACAAACATTTGTTAAAAACTTAACATGTAGAGGGTATTCCATTTAGTGCCTTGAAATCTCAACTATTCTAATGTGTCTGTGATCTCAATGAAATGGATAGTAACTTCCATAATGCCAATAACAAGTCATCCTTGCCTTCTCATTCTATGGGATTCTTATTCATGTCTTCTTATAAGTTTGTTATTGGACTGGGCTTCTAAAACTTTTTCCACCCCAATCCCTTTTTACACAAGAAATGTTGTACACCATTCTCTCTCTCTCTCTCTCTCTCTCTCTCTCTCTCTCTCTCTCTCCATATATATATATATATATATATATATATGACAGGTATGCAAATAAAACATTTATTTGTAATAAATTATAAAGATATTTACTTGAAAAACAATTCTTTTATGCTATAATTTTGCCATTTATTTAAGATGAAAGCAAATTTGCTATGAATAGATATGTTTATTTTTATGTAAAGAATTAAATCTTGGCAGAATATTTGATACCTTTTACTGCTGTCAAAATTTTTAAGGCCCCCACATTTAGTTATGCAACCTCTCATATGAGCCATGACTCAACAGTTTAAGAAACTTTTCTATAGGGGACTCACCTACTGTGTGGGAGCCATTATTTCTTTTGTCTTGACATGAAGATATCAATGGAGTATGTAGACTGACCACTGATTTACTCCATTGATCTTCCCCAAACTAACCCATTTTCTCCAATACAAGGGAATACAAAGACAAAATCTCTTAATTTTCTCCATTTTCAAGAATATTATTTCCTACTTTTATTGAGAGGCTGGAGAATGAATCATTGCTTGAGAATGCATAGACTATTGTGGGAAAATCAAAGAAAAAGCTGAAGGGATGGAGTAAAAGCCCTGATTTTATGTCCTGACACACTAATTTCTTCTTTCTTTTCCCTTCTGCTTCTCCTTTGAGCTGAAGAGATAATTGAAGGTGGAAATAGGCAGCTGGGGAAACTCTGACCAGATCCCTTATACTCAGGTTTCAAGCAAATTTGTTGACTAACATACATCTTTGGGGATAATTTTTGGTCATCTAAGGATCTTAAATTTGCATTTGTCTTCCTTTTAATAAAACTGCCCTCTGTGGCATTGAGAAATATATACTTTCAAGTGGGACTTTGGTCTCAAAAAAATGATAGGATCATAGATTTAGAATCTGAATGGATCTTACAAGCCATCTAATCCATACTGTTTATTTGACAGATAAAAAATTGAAGTCAAGACAATATAAGTGAGTTGTCCACGGTTGTAAATGACAAAGTTGACATTTGAAGTCAGGTCTATCTATTCAAAATTCAGTACACTTTTCATAGTATAGTGGTATTTCCCAGGCATAATTGAAAGCCATATTCAAACAGGCCTTGGTGATTACCACCTGTGTGCCATTGGGCAAATCACTTCACTATTCTTAGAACCTTGCACGCAATGATTAAGAGAAAGACACCCCCCACCCCCGCCCTGTGATTGTCACAGGACAATCTATTCCCTTTACCTTTACAAAGATAGACAATATTGAACCAGCTATACCCAGCGAAAGAACCTGGGAGATGACTATGAACCACTACATAGAATTCCCTATCCCTCTGCCTTTGTCCGCCTGCATTTTTGATTTCCTTCACAGGCTAATAGTACACTATTTCACAGTCCGATTCTTTTTGTACAGCAAAATAACTGTTTGGACATATATACTTATATTGTATTTAATTTATACTCTAACATATTTAACATGTATTGGTCAACCTGCCACCTGGAGGAGGGAATGGAGGAAAGGAGGGGAAAAATTGGAACAAAAATTTGGCAATTGTCAATGCTGCAAAATTACCCATGCATATATCTTGTAACTAAAAAGCTATAATAATAATAATAATAAAAAAGATAGACAGTAGAGGCATCCTTGAACTTCTGGGGCATAACTTCAGCCAACTTTTGTACGTACAATGGACTCCCCATCTTGTAAATCTCAGTTGGAATAGAATCAGCACCTGATAATTTAGCCCACAAAGTAGCCTAATGGCATTCAAAACCTCTTCTTCAGTTAGAACTTCAGCTAAGAAGTGATTAATTTCAACTTGCTGCAGCACTGATTAATGATAGGCTGTTGACAACAGTATGGAAATGTTCAGTCCACCTCTCTAGGATCATGTCCTTGTTTATAATCAGTGTAGTATCATCAGCACTGAGTAGTTGAGATGCGTCATAGTTCTCTGATCCATAAATAGCCTTTATTGCATCATAACAATGCTTTGGATTATTGCTATCAGAATAAAACTGAATTTCACTGCCTTGTTACTTAGCCAAGAATCTTGCATTTTTCTCAGTTTCTATTGTACTTTATTTTTGATGGAATTAAATGCTACTTTTTAGAGCTGATGATGAACTATCTTGCTGGTACAGCCTGTGGAGTTCTCATTTTTCATTGAGCAGCTTCTGAATTTCCCCCTCATCTTCATCAAACTAGTCTTGATATTTTCCAGTGTTCTGACCCAGATAAGCAAATGCAGTACTATATACCAAATCTCTGAGAGCTGCTCACTCTTTTTTTTTTTTTTTTTTTGGCTCCATTATTGCCTCCAAGTTAGCAACAAAGTATTCCCTCTCAAAGAAGCACTCTAATCTATTGACATTAATTTTTCTAAAGGTCTTTTTGCCTTGGCACTGCCGTTTTTGTTGAATGCAATTATTCAGCTTGGAGAGGATGTCTATGATCAGTCTAGTACTCTGCACTACATATTGCCTTAGTCACTCTCATATCCCGTCTGTCTCTTTTTCTTACAACCATGTAGTCTATTAAATGCCAATGTTTGCTGCTAGGAAGCATCCACAAAGTTTGATTATGTTTAGGTAAATGGAATACAGTGTTGGTAATGAGAAGATCATGCACAAGTCTTTGATAGTAAATGACCATTGCTGTTGCTGTTTCCAACTCCATTCCTCTTAAGGACTCCCTAATGTGTCTGGTAGCCTGAGCCTTTTCTAGCATTAAAGTCACCCAAAACTATAAGCTTGTCCTCTTTTGACACATTGATGATAAGGTTTTCCAGGTGTTCATAAAATTTTTCTTTGCCCTCATCAGGGTTTGTCATGATGGGAGCATAGGCACTGAGGGGGCAGGGCATTTTCCTGCAAGTAGCCATCACATAGTCACCAGTCTGTCATTTTCTCCCTTTGGAAAGCATGTGAGCCTTTTTACTAGATTAGTTTTGATCACAAAACCTCTATCAGCTTCACGGCTCTCTTTCACTGTGGCCATCTTAAAAAAAATACATATTCTTATCCTACTTCAGTGAACTGGTCTTTATTTACCAGCCTTGTCTCACTCAGGACTGCTATTTGAATGTGATACCTGTTGGTTTCTCTCACAACAAAAGCTGTTCTTTCAGATCTACTAGATTTTGAATTATCTACAAATGTATGCATATTCCATGTAGCAATGGTGAGAGAAATCAGCTTTTCAGACACTTTTGTCCATTTTTTAGTGTCTTGATTGCAGAGTGGGATCTCTACTAATCAGAACAGAGTTAAGTAAGCAGACAATTTTTTAGGTCATCATTTCTGGCTCCTTTTTCACACATGGAGGTGAGTAGTGAATTCTTAAAAGGCTACTCAGATATTCAGAGGGATGCCAAATTCCAATACTACTTCCAGTGAGAAGATGACTCTGTGGCCTGGCTGTCTGTGTTCAGGGTTGTGACTACAGCTCCTAGATTATCTGCACTTGCTGCTTCATCACTCACCTATCTCCACAGGGCTTTGAGATGTGGTAGTAATGAAAAAAAATGGTATGGAGATTTATTTTGATTTGTGAGTAAATTGGATTTAAGTGGAGCAGAGTTGCATGAAATAATCAACCTCATTGTCTGGTGTCAGGACTAAGTCAATATGACTGGTGATGGTTTGAGATGAAGTGCATGACCTTGGTGTCTTTGATGTCTAAACAAAATCTAAGTGCTCCACAAAACGTGCCTAAATGGCCCTTGAAACAAATTGTTCTCACCCCCCTCATTTCACCAGGGGAAAGTTTTTATATAGCTGGGGTAAGTATCCTCCTTATTCACCATAGGGTTTGAGAACCTTTGGTTACCCTCAACCTAGTTTAGCCCATCTGTCAAAATGATTTGCTGGAGTATGGCTGCTATGCATGTTATAGCTTCTAGGAGCCACAGGTAAAAGTGGATCAGGTGGACAACAAAGGTGGAAAGCAGCCTTCATATCAGAGGTACTACTTCTCTCTAAATATAAACTTTACTCCTCCAGGTTCACTACTGGGTCTATATCCCAAAGAGATCATAAAATAGGGGAAAGGACCCATATGTGCAAAAGTGTTTGTAGAAGCCCTTTCCACTAGAAAGTGGAAATTGAGTGGATGCCTATCAGTTGGGAAATGGCAGAATAAGTTATGGTATAGGAATGTAATGGAATATTATTGTTCTATAAGAAATGATGATAAAGTTGATTTCAGAAAAACCTGGAAAGAAATACATGAACTGATGCTAAGTGAAGTAAGCAGAACCAGGAGAACATTGTGCACAGAAACAGCAAGATTATGTGATGATTAATTATAATGAAGTTGGCTCTTTTCAACAATGTCTCAAAGACTTGGGATGGAAAGTGCCATTAGAATCCAACTGGAAAAAGAACTCTGGAGACTGAATGTGGATCAAAACACAATATTTTCGCCTTTTGTTTGTTTGTTTTTTTCTTTCTCATGATTTTTTTCTCTTTTAGTTTGATTTTTTTCCAACATGACAAATTTGGAAATATTTTTAAAAGAACTGCACATATGTAACCTATATCAGATTATTTGCTGTCTTGGGAAGGGGCGATATAATAAAGGGAGGGGAAAAATTTTGGAACACAAAAATCTTACAAAAGTGTATATTGAAAACCATCTTCACGTGTATTTTGAAAAATAAAGTATTATTCAAAAAGGAAAAAAAAAAAGACCCCTGAGGATAGGAATTGTTTCACTTTTGTCTTTATAACATGAGGTCTGTGAACATGTCTTTTCTATAAAAATTAGTAACTGATTGTTGGTTTTCAGCCATGTCTAACTTTTCATGATCCCATTTGGGGTTTTCTTGGCAGAGATATTGCAGTGGTTTGCCATTTCTTCCTCACTTTACAGAAAAAGGAAACTGAGACAAATAGGGTTAAGTTTTTGAAGCCAGATCTGAAATCAGCTACTCCTGACTCCAGAGCCAGTGTTTTAATCATTATACTATTTAACTGCCCTGAATAACTAGATTTCAATAGAATTGGTTTCCTTAAAATCTGATTTGTTTTTTTTTATTCATTTCTTTCATTCATTTAATTATTCATTTAAATTCTTATTTTTAATAAAATTATTCATTTAAGTACTTAATCTTTTAATTATTATTACTATATTACTTAATTTTTATTTATTTTATTTATAATATAGTATTTATAACACTTAATTCATTTAAAAACTTAATTCTGGAAGAGGGTCCATAGGCTTCTCTGGACTGCTACCAAAAGGCCTAAGACACAAAGAAAGGTTATGACCCCTCCTCCAGAGAAATACCTAACAAATGTCTAGCACAGTACAGGAAGTTAATATATATTTTATTCCTTGATTGAGTCTTAATTTCCTCATTTGTGAAATGGGTATAAATTTAATTTATACCACTTCAGGATTATTGTGAAAAAAGCACTTTGACCGCCAGAAAGTGTCACAGAAAAGGAGAAAAGAAAAGAATAAGGATTTATACAGTGCTTACTATGTTCCAGACATTATTTTAAGTACTCTACAAATATTATCTCATGTGGTCTTCACAATATCACAGTGTGGTAATGCCCATTTTGACAGAGGTTAAATTCCAGGATTCATATACCAACTGTCTGTCTCTGTCTCTGTTTCTCTTTTGTATCTGTCTCTCTGTGTCTCTGTCTCTGTCTCCCCCCTCTCTTCAGACATAATAGTAGCTTAATAGGCAATGTTAGATAGGCACAGTCTTCTATCCACCATTGCCCATTAAGCTATTATCATATGTGCACATTAAAGTTTTATACGGGAATATCAGAGACTTTCTTGAGGATATTTGGTGGAGTCTAAGGAAAATGGAGAGAAAAAGAGAGGGGAGGAGAGAAAAAGAGACAGAGACAGAGAGAGAGACAGAAGCAGAGAGACACATAGAGAGAAACAGAAAGACAGAGACAGAGATGAGAACAGGGGAGTAGGGAGGGAGTGAGTAGGACAAGGGAGAAGAGAAAAGGAGGAGGAGAGAAGGGAGAAAAAGAGAGGGGGGAGAAAAAGAGAGGGAAAGGA